>NC_084841.1:94639868-94953665 GCF_033115175.1 Lepus europaeus | reverse complement strand
GACCACAAGGGGGCTGTGGGGCGGGCGCGGGTGTCTGACCACCAGGGGCTGTGGGGTGGGCGCGGGTGTCTGACCACCAGGGGCTGTGGGGCGGGCGTGGGTGTCTGACCACAAGGGGGCTGTGGGGCGGGTGTGGGTGTCTGACCACAAGGGGGCTGTGGGCGGGCGCGGGTGTCTGACCACGAGAGAGGGCTGTGGGGCGGGCGTGGGTGTCTGACCACAAGGGGGCTGTGGGGCGGGCGCGGGTGTCTGACCACCAGGGGCTGTGGGGTGGGCGTGGGTGTCTGACCACGAGGGGGCTGTGGGGCGGGCGTGGGTGTCTGACCACGAGGGGGCTGTGGGCGGGCGCGGGTGTCTGACCACGAGAGAGGGCTGTGGGGTGGGCGCAGGTGTCTGACCACCAGGGGGCTGTGGGCGGGCGTGGGTGTCTGACCACCAGGGGGCTGTGGGCGGGCGCGGGTGTCTGACCACCAGGGGCTGTGGGGCGGGCGTGGGTGTCTGACCACCAGGGGGCTGTGGGCGGGCGTGGGTGTCTGACCACCAGGGGCTGTGGGCGGGCGCGGGTGTCTGACCACGAGAGAGAGCTGTGGGGCGGGCGTGGGTGTCTGACCACGAGAGAGGGCTGTGGGGTGGGCGTGGGTGTCTGACCACAAGGGGGCTGTGGGGTGGGCGTGGGTGTCTGACCACAAGGGGGCTGTGGGGCGGGCGTGGGTGTCTGACCACAAGGGGGCTGTGGGGCGGGCGTGGGTGTCTGACCACCAGGGGCTGTGGGCGGGCGCGGGTGTCTGACCACAAGGGGGCTGTGGGGCAGGCGTGGGTGTCTGACCACCAGGGGCTGTGGGCGGGCGCGGGTGTCTGACCACAAGGGGGCTGTGGGGCGGGCGTGGGTGTCTGACCACCAGGGGGCTGTGGGGCAGGCGTGGGTGTCTGACCACAAGGGGGCTGTGGGGCGGGCGTGGGTGTCTGACCACAAAGGGGCTGTGGGGCGGGCGTGGGTGTCTGACCACGAGAGAGGGCTGTGGGGCGGGCGTGGGTGTCTGACCACCAGAGGACTGTGGGGCGGGCGTGGGTGTCTGACTACGAGGGGGCTGTGGGGTGGGCGTGGGTGTCTGACCACAAGGGGGCTGTGGGGCGGGCGTGGGTGTCTGACCACCAGGGGGCTGTGGGGCGGGCGCGGGTGTCTGACCACGAGAGAGGGCTGTGGGGCGGGCGTGGGTGTCTGACCACAAGGGGGCTGTGGGGCGGGCGTGGGTGTCTGACCACCAGGGGGCTGTGGGGCGGGCGCGGGTGTCTGACCACCAGGGGGCTGTGGGGCGGGCGTGGGTGTCTGACCACGAGAGAGGGCTGTGGGGCGGGCGTGGGTGTCTGACCATGAGAGAGGGCTGTGGGGTGGGCGCGGGTGTCTGACCACGAGAGAGGGCTGTGGGCGGGCGTGGGTGTCTGACCACGAGAGAGAGCTGTGGGGCGGGCGTGGGTGTCTGACCACGAGAGAGGGCTGTGGGGTGGGCGTGGGTGTCTGACCACAAGGGGGCTGTGGGGCGGGCGTGGGTGTCTGACCACGAGAGAGGGCTGTGAGGCGGGCGTGGGTGTCTGACCACAAGGGGGCTGTGGGCGGGCGTGGGTGTCTGACCACAAGGGGGCTGTGGGGCGGGCGTGGGTGTCTGACCACCAGAGGACTGTGGGGCGGGCGTGGGTGTCTGACCACAAGGGGGCTGTGGGGCGGGCGTGGGTGTCTGACCACGAGAGAGAGCTGTGGGGCGGGCGTGGGTGTCTGACCACCAGGGGGCTGTGGGGCGGGCGTGGGTGTCTGACCACAAGGGGGCTGTGGGGCGGGCGTGGGTGTCTGACCACAAGGGGGCTGTGAGGCGGGCGTGGGTGTCTGACCACGAGAGAGGGCTGTGGGGCGGGCGTGGGTGTCTGACCACAAGGGGGCTGTGGGGCGGGCGTGGGTGTCTGACCACCAGAGGACTGTGGGGCGGGCGTGGGTGTCTGACCACAAGGGGGCTGAGGGGCGGGCGTGGGTGTCTGACCACCAGGGGGCTGTGGGGCGGGCGTGGGTGTCTGACCATGAGAGAGGGCTGTGGGGTGGGCGCAGGTGTCTGACCACCAGGAGGCTGAGGGGTAGGCGCAGGTGTCTGACCACGAGAGAGGGCTGTGGGGTGGGCGTGGGTGTCTGACCACGAGAGAGAGCTGTGGGGTGGGCGCGGGTGTCTGACCACGAGAGAGAGCTGTGGGGTGGGCGCGGGTGTCTGACCACCAGGAGGCTGAGGGGCGGGCGTGGGTGTCTGACCACAAGGGGGCTGTGGGGCGGGCGTGGGTGTCTGACCACGAGAGAGGGCTGTGGGGCAGGCGTGGGTGTCTGACCACAAGGGGGCTGTGGGGCGGGCGTGGGTGTCTGACCACGAGAGAGAGCTGTGGGGCGGGCGTGGGTGTCTGACCACAAGGGGGCTGTGGGGCGGGCGTGGGTGTCTGACCACGAGAGAGAGCTGTGGGGCGGGCGCGGGTGTCTGACCACAAGGGGGCTGTGGGGTGGGCGTGGGTGTCTGACCACAAGGGGGCTGTGGGGCGGGCGTGGGTGTCTGACCACGAGAGAGGGCTGTGGGGCAGGTGTGGGTGTCTGACCACAAGGGGGCTGTGGGGTGGGCGTGGGTGTCTGACCACAAAGGGGCTGTGGGGCGGGCGTGGGTGTCTGACCACGAGAGAGAGCTGTGGGGCGGGCGCGGGTGTCTGACCACGAGGGGGCTGTGGGGCGGGCGCAGGTGTCTGACCACGAGGGGGCTGTGGGGCAGGTGTGGGTGTCTGACCACAAGGGGGCTGTGGGGTGGGCGTGGGTGTCTGACAACAAAGGGGCTGTGGGGCGGGCGTGGGTGTCTGACCACGAGAGAGAGCTGTGGGGCGGGCGCGGGTGTCTGACCACAAGGGGGCTGTGGGCGGGCGCGGGTGTCTGACCACCAGGAGGCTGAGGGGCGGGCGTGGGTGTCTGACCACAAGGGGGCTGTGGGGGCGGGCGTGGGTGTCTGACCACAAGGGGGCTGTGGGGTGGGCGTGGGTGTCTGACCACAAGGGGGCTGTGGGGCGGGCGTGGGTGTCTGACCACGAGAGAGGGCTGTGAGGCGGGCGCGGGTGTCTGACCACAAGGGGGCTGTGGGGCGGGCGCGGGTGTCTGACCACGAGGGGGCTGTGAGGCGGGCGTGGGTGTCTGACCACAAGGGGGCTGTGGGGCGGGCGTGGGTGTCTGACCACGAGGGGGCTGTGGGGTGGGCGCGGGTGTCTGACCACGAGGGGGCTGTGGGGCGGGCGTGGGTGTCTGACCACGAGGGGGCTGTGGGGTGGGTGTGGGTGTCTGACCCCGAGAGAGGGCTGTGGGGGTGGGCGTGTGTGGGTGTCTGACCGTGAGGGGGCTGTAGGGGCAGTGGCTGGGATCTGTGGCGAGGCTTCTGGGCTGTGACTGAGCTGGGTGTGTGTTCGCCGGTATTTTCCTGTGGATGTGGTTGTGACCATTGGTGCACTTCTGTTGATTCTCCCTCAATCCGAGTGGCACCGGTGCGCAGCTCCCACTCCCTGCCCCAGGAGAGAAGCGGAGACAGGAGTGAAGGAGACACGGAAGGCAGGGCGTGGCTGCACACACACGTCCTCCTGCAGGTGGCTGTTTGCTGAGCACGCCCGCCAGGCTGTGGGGCAGCCGGCCTGTGCCAGCCTCGTTCACCATCACAGCCTGCTCGCCAGGGAGGCTGCAGCGCCATCTGCTGGGAGGGAAGGAGTCCGTCTTGAGCTTTGAATTTAAGTCAGAACTTTTAAACATTGTGGGGGAAAAGCAGATGTTACGTGTGTTAACAGTGGAGCCACCCAAAGCCCAGCGCCGTCATTGTCAGCCTCTGGGGTCAGTGTGAAACAGGAGACTTCAGGTGGCTGAGGTTTTCTGAGTAGGTAACAGATCAGGCGGGAAACTCAGGGTGTCTGCGTGCCGCGGAAGCTGACTGGTGACCCAGGGTGTGGGGTGCCGGGGGGAAGAGGAGCCGGCCTCGCAGCAGGGAGATTCATGGCGGGCTCCTGACTCGGGCTGCCAGAGGTCAGGCTGTGACAGTGCAGACTGCACAGCTCCTTAGGGCGCGCCTGAGTCCTGTGCCTGTGACAACTCGTGTCAGCCGTGGGGCTGTCTGCCGCGGCTCGAATGTACCGAATAGCCGGCTGTACGACAGCTTTGTCAGTCTGCTGGGGCTGACATCACGGAACCCCACAGTCCAGGGGCTCAAATTTTTGCACACATTGTTTCTGCAGTTCTGGCCCCTGGAACTGGAGGTTGATTGCTTGGTGGGCTGGCTTGTGCTGAGTGCTCTCTGGCTTGAGCTTAGCTGGGTCCCCAGCTGGTGTCCTAAACCCCTCCTCCTGTAATGCAGTCACACCAAGCCAGGTCACACCCAGAAGCGCCATCTTAACTTAATTATCCTTTTTAAAAATTTTATTGATTTATTTATTGAAAGGCAGAGTTAGAGGGAAAGAGAGAGATCTTCCATCTGCTGGTTCACTCCTCATACAGCCACAGGGCCAGTGCTGGGCCAGGCAGAAGTCTAGAGCCTGGAACGACGTTGGGGTCTCCACTTGGGTGGCAGGGACCCAAGTACTTGGGCCATCTTCTGCTGCCTTCCCAGGTGCACGAGCAGGGAGCTGGGTCAGAAGTGGAGTAGCTGGGGCTCAAACCGGCACCTATATGTGATTTGGGTGCTGCCGGTGGCAGCTCAACCTGCTATGCCACAACGCCAGGTGCAAATCTAATTTTGGTTGATTTTCTAAAATTAGTTACGTTGTTATTAAACTGGTAAGAAGAGTAAAACTCTGTGCACTTGTAAAGGGCCAGGAACTGGGGCGAGGGGGACAGCACGCTCACGTCGCTCCCCGAGGCCGCTTCTCCATCGCCTGTGACTCAGGTCCCAGCGGGCGGTCAGAGCTGCTGTGTGTCTGGGAGGGTCAGGCTGGAAGCCCCTCCGTACGCTTTGTTTACTCCGAGAGCAGGCTGTTATTTTAGTGCCCCCACACGGACAAGAGCTGTGTGCCAGAAGACACGGCTGACTTTACATCCTCCATGCCTACCAAGTTAAAGAAAAAGAGCACAGGGAATAAACTGGAAGATGCACGATGCGGTCCCATTATCCGTTCAGTATTCAGCTTTGGCTTTGAAAACTGTTGTGGCTCTCACTGAGCTTTGAGCTGGCTTGGGTAGCACTTTAATAATATTTAGGGCTTCTGCGTAGCTGTATTAGTACCAACAGCTGCTTTTGTTTGGTTAGTAAGATGACTAATTGTATTATTAGCATCTTTAATGAAACTATGGTGAGCATGTGTTTGTCTTGTTAAGGTGTCTGTTTATACCACTCTGCTGGGGTGTGCCAACACCGTCTGGCACTGCCTTGCTGTGGTGTACGGGTGCTCATGGGCCTGCGCCATGTGCGTGGGGTGTTCTGAGGGGCCCAGTGGAGCGCTGAGCTAGCCCGTGTGCGTGGGGTGTTCTGAGGGGCCCAGTGGAGCTCTGAGCTAGCCCGTGTGCGTGGTGTGTTTTGAGGGGCCCAGTGGAGCGCTGAGCTAGCCCGTGTGCGTGGTGTGTTTTGAGGGGCCCAGTGGAGCGCTGAGCCCACCCAGGCCTGCAGAGCCCCAGCTGGGTAACTCCCCAGAGTCCTAGCCCTAGCTGTGTAGCAGCTCAGTCCTGTGCCAGGGCCCCGTGATGAGAGCTTTGCTCTCAGCACTCAGCACGCTCCTGGGGTGTGTGCATGCCTGCCCGCCACGTGTTATTCTGAATGGTCCCCGGGTCTCTTCAAAGTCACTTCTCCAGAGCCTGTCACCAGCTGTGAAGATCCAGCAGCTGGCTTCATGCTTCCTGGTGATGGAGGATCGTCCGCAGATGCTGGCTGTGCCGGCCCCGGCATAACCGTCTGCGGATGCCTGCTCTGTGGCCCGGGGCTATGCACCATCTTTTTTTAAATTTATTAATTTTTTAAAATTTTTATTATTATTTTTTTTTTGACAGGCAGAGTGGACAGTGAGAGAGAGACAGAGAGAAGGGTCCTCCTTTTTGCCGTTGGTTCACCCTCCAATGGCCGCCGCGGCTGGCGCGCTGCGGCCGGCGCACCACGCTGATCCGATGGCAGGAGCCAGGTGCTTCTCCTGGTCTCCCATGGGGTGCAGGGTCCAAGCACTTGGGCCATCCTCCACTGCACTCCCTGGCCACAGCAGAGAGCTGGCCTGGAAGAGGGGCAACCGGGACAGGATTGGTGCCCCGACCGGGACTAGAACCCGGTGTGCCGGCGCTGCAAGGCGGAGGATTAGCCTGTTGAGCCGCGGCACCGGCCTGCACCATCTTTTTGATTCAGGGTCTGTATTCCTTTAGCATAATCATAGAAACTCCAAGCCTAACAGCAAAGGAAATGCCCCCAGACTATCATTTGGCTGGATTCTCGTTCCTTGTGTGTTTTCCACAAGCACACGTACATTTTAAGTCTCCGTGTTGAGGTCTGCCGCTGAGGGGCCGTCTGGAAGTTGCAGGCATCCTGTGTTTCTAGAGTTTGCTTCATTATTCACTTGTGCTGAATAAGCCTCCTGCAGAAATGGCCTCCAAACTCACCAGGATCTGCTATTCCTTTGTAAATTTATGTATTTGATTTACTTGAAAGACAGAGGACAGAAATCTCCCCTCTGCTGATCCAGCCCCCAGAGGCCTGCGACAGCCCTGGTGGGCCAGGGCAGGCAGAACCAGGAATCCCATCTCTCCAGGTCTTCCACGTGGGTGACAGGGACCCACTGCCTCCCAGAGTTGACATCAGTGGAAGCTGGGAAGGGAGGCAGAGCCAGAACTGGAGCCCAGGGTTCCAGTGTGGGGTACGGGCGTCCGCCGCCCCGAGTGCCTTTCCCGGTCCCTGGTATTTCTGAGCACCCCCACCTCTGCCTGCTTGTTAGGTGTGCTGCAGAGGTCACACTGCAAGAGAGGAGCTGAGGAGCTGTGTGTCCACTTGGAGAGGCAGCAACAGACAGTCTTCCCCTGTGCGCCGTCGTGGAAGGTGGCTCCCCTGCCCCGCCTCAGGCAGCCCGTGCTGCACTGATTCAGCTGAGAAGCCCGGGCACTGGACTGACCTCTGTGTTGGATGGAGGGGGTCTGAGCGGCCCGGGCACTGGACTGACCTCTGTGTTGGATGGAGGGGGTCTGAGCGGCCCGGGCACTGGACTGACCTCTGTGTTGGATGGAGGGGGTCTGAGCGGCCCGGGCACTGGACTGACCTCTGTGTTGGATGGAGGGGGTCTGAGCGGCCCGGGCACTGGACTGACCTCTGTGTTGGATGGAGGGGGTCTGAGAGGCCCGGGCTGGGACTGACCTCTGTGTTGGATGGAGGGGGTCTGAGCGGCCCGGGCACTGGGACTGACCTCTGTGTTGGATAAAGGGGGTCTGAGAGGCCCGGGCACTGGACTGACCTCTGTGTTGGATGGAGGTTGTCTGAGAGGCCCGGGCACTGGGACTGACCTCTGTGTTGGATGGAGGGGGTCTGAGAGGCCCGGGCTGGGACTGACCTCTGTGTTGGATGGAGGGGGTCTGAGCGGCCCGGGCACTGGACTGACCTCTGTGTTGGGTGGAGGGGGTCTGAGAGGCCCGGACACTGGGTTTGACCTCTGTGTTGGATGGAGGGGGTCTGAGCGGCCCGGGCACTGGGACTGACCTCTGTGTTGGATGGAGGGGGTCTGAGAGGCCCAGGCACTGGGACTGACCTCTGTGTTGGATTGAGGGGGTCTGAGCGGCCCGGGCACTGGACTGACCTCTTTGTTGGACGGAGGGGGTCTGAGCAGCCCGGGCACTGGACTGACCTCTGTGTTGGATGGAGGGGGTCTGAGAGGCCCGGGCACTGGGACTGACCTCTGTGTTGGATGGAGGGGGTCTGAGAGGCCCAGGCACTGGGTTTGACCTCTGTGTTGGATGGAGGAGGTCTGAGAGGCCCGGGCTGGGACTGACCTCTGTGTTGGATGGAGGGGGTCTGAGTGGCCTGGGCACTGGACTGACCTCTGTGTTGGATGGAGGGGGTCTGAGTGGCCCGGGCACTGGACTGACCTCTGTGTTGGATGGAGGTTGTCTGAGAGGCCCGGGCACTGGACTCGATTCCCTCATTGGACTGCAGCCGTCCGAGAGGCCTGGCGTGTAGGAGGCTGCATGGCTGTTCTGGGCAGCACTGAAGCAGGAAGCTCCTCTCCCAGAGCCAACCCGGTCTTTGTGGGCAGGGGCACAGCTTACTCCCCCCTGAAATCTCGCTAGTGTTTCCTCTCTTCGGTTTCTCTTTTTATAAAAGAGACTTCCTGCCTTGCTCACGAGAAGAGCAACCACTGGCCTGTGGGCCAGGTGTGCCCCTCCGTTACCCTGGCAACGCTTGGGTAACCCCACTCCCATCCCTGAGGTCCTGCTGTTGCCTGACCTGTTGTGGTTGTTGGGGGCAGGCGTGTCACCTGCTGTCCACCTCCGGGGCGTCCCGAGACAGGTGGATGGGGCAAGGAGTCACTGTAAAGGCTTCCTCTCGCCCTCATGCCTGCGTGCTGGGAAACAGCACCCGAAGCCTATGTCTCAGCTCCCTGTGCAGCTGGAGGGTGGCGAAGACGCAGGGGTGGGCCACTGCAGGTCCCGATTGTGCCTGGGGACACCCGGGCTGCTGGTCCAGGTAGCTACGTTGAGCACCACAGCCATCACGGTTGCTCCTGCCTGGCGGATAAGGAGAGCGAGAGTCAGACAGAGGGAGACCTGCATCCTGTCCATGAGGCAGTGGACTTGGGCACGCCCCACGCCGGCTCTGCGGCCCGGACAGGTGTGCAGTCACCATGCAGGGAGACGTTCGCAGTCAGAGTTTCAGCAGAGTCTGTCTGCAGAGGCTGCAGCCCTGCGGCTTCTCCTGAGACCGGCGCGGAGCGCACCCGTGGTCCTCACTCGCCTGGGGAGTTCTCAGATAAGGCACGGCGAGCTCTCGTAATGCCATGGCGAGAAGCAAGGAAGGGCAAGCAGGGGGTACCTCCTGCAGTGTCATGGCTTCTGTGCGCTGCTGTTAACAACATTGAAGGGGGCTCTGGTCAAGTAGGCTGCACCCCATTAACCAAGGCCGTGATGGACAGCTGAGAGCCGGCACTCACGGAATCGGTGGTGTGGCTTCGGTGTGGCTCCTTCCTTTCCTGTTCATGTCCATGAGTGGGGACCAGTGTGTCTGGTGGTGAATCCCAGGAGACGTGAACCAGCGTGTCTGGTGGTGGATCCCAGGAGACGTGAACCAGCGTGTCTGATGGTGGATCCCAGGAGATGTGAACCAGTGTGTCTGATGGTGGCTCCCAGGAGACGTAGGAACCAGTGCCTCTGGTGGTGGATCCCAGGAGATGTGAACCAGCGTGTCTGATGGTGGATCCCAGGAGACGCAGGAACCAGTGTGTCTGGTGGTGGATCCCAGGAGACGTAGGAACCAGCATGTCTATGGTGGATCCCAGGAGACGCAGGAACCAGTGTATCTGGTGGTGGATCCCAGGAGACGTGAACCAGCGTGTCTGGTGGTGGATCCCAGGAGACGTGAACCAGCATGTCTGATGGTGGATCCCAGGAGACGTGAACCAGCGTGTCTGATGGTGGCTCCCAGGAGATGTAGGAACCAGTGCCTCTGGGGGTGGATCCCAGGAGACGTAGGAACCAGCGTGTCTGGTGGTGGATCCCAGGAGACGTAGGAACCAGTGCCTCTGGTGGTGGATCCCAGGAGACGTGAACCAGCGTGTCTGGTGGTGGATCCCAGGAGACGCAGGAACCAGTGTGTCTGGTGGTGGATCCCAGGAGACATGAACCAGTGTGTCTGGTGGTGGATCCCAGGAGACGTGAACCAGCGTGTCTGGTGGTGGATCCCAGGAGACGTGAACCAGCGTGTCTATGGTGGATCCCAGGAGACGTAGGAACCAGCGTGTCTGGTGGTGGATCCCAGGAGACGTAGGAACCAGCGTGTCTATGGTGGATCCCAGGAGACGTGAACCAGCGTGTCTGGTGGTGGATCCCAGGAGACGTGAACCAGCATGTCTATGGTGGATCCCAGGAGACGTGAACCAGCGTGTCTATGGTGGATCCCAGGAGACGTGAACCAGCGTGTCTGATGGTGGATCCCAGGAGACGTGAACCAGCGTGTCTGATGGTGGCTCCCAGGAGACGTGAACCAGCGTGTCTGATGGTGGATCCCAGGAGACGTGAACCAGCGTGTCTGGTGGTGGATCCCAGGAGACGTGAACCAGCGTGTCTGATGGTGGATCCCAGGAGACGTGAACCAGCGTGTCTGATGGTGGATCCCAGGAGACGTGAACCAGCGTGTCTGGTGGTGGATCCCAGGAGACGTGAACCAGCGTGTCTGATGGTGGATCCCAGGAGACGTGAACCAGCGTGTCTGATGGTGGATCCCAGGAGACGTGAACCAGCGTGTCTGGTGGTGGATCCCAGGAGACGTGAACCAGCGTGTCTATGGTGGATCCCAGGAGACGTGAACCAGCGTGTCTGGTGGTGGATCCCAGGAGACGTAGGAACCAGTGTGTCTGGTGGTGGATCCCAGGAGACGTGAACCAGCGTGTCTGATGGTGGATCCCAGGAGACGTGAACCAGCGTGTCTGATGGTGGATCCCAGGAGACGTGAACCAGCGTGTCTGGTGGTGAATCCCAGGAGACGTGAACCAGCGTGTCTGGTGGTGGATCCCAGGAGACGTGAACCAGCGTGTCTGGTGGTGGATCCCAGGAGACGTGAACCAGCGTGTCTGGTGGTGAATCCCAGGAGACGTGAACCAGCGTGTCTGGTGGTGGATCCCAGGAGACGTGAACCAGCGTGTCTATGGTGGATCCCAGGAGACGTGAACCAGCGTGTCTGGTGGTGGATCCCAGGAGACGTAGGAACCAGTGTGTCTGGTGGTGGATCCCAGGAGACGTGAACCAGCGTGTCTGATGGTGGATCCCAGGAGACGTGAACCAGCGTGTCTGATGGTGGATCCCAGGAGACGTGAACCAGCGTGTCTGGTGGTGGATCCCAGGAGACGTGAACCAGCGTGTCTATGGTGGATCCCAGGAGACGTGAACCAGCGTGTCTGGTGGTGAATCCCAGGAGACGTAGGAACCAGTGTGTCTGGTGGTGGATCCCAGGAGACGTGAACCAGCGTGTCTGGTGGTGGATCCCAGGAGACGTGAACCAGCGTGTCTGGTGGTGGATCCCAGGAGACGTGAACCAGTGTGTCTGGTGGTGAATCCCAGGAGACCTAACGTCGGCCCGTTCATAAATGAGCTACAGGGCGGTAGGGGAGTCTCCCTTCATGCTATTTAGCATTGTGCTGCCCATAAAACTCTATTTTTGGTTTAGTAATTGCGCATCAGTGGTAGTTAATTATGTCTGAGTGTACAGTGCATTTTGTGGGTGTTCAGGTGTGTGATGACAGTGATGAACAGCTCAGTCAGTAGAACTCCATCACTTAGAGAACTCTACCACTGAACCACCCATGCTAACTCCATCACTTAGAGAACTCTACCACTGAACCACCCATGCTAACTCCATCACTTAGAGAACTCTACCACTGAACCACCCATGCTAACTCCATCACTTAGAGAACTCTACCACTGAACCACCCATGCTAACTCCATCACTTAGAGAACTCTACCACTGAACCACCCATGCTAACTCCATCACTTAGGAAGCTTGCGGTTATAGTGTGTTGTTTACTTCAGATACTTGGGTTTGTGCAGACGAGGACGGTATAATAAAATCACAAAGTGTGATTCGTGTCTACACTGCGTGAGACGGAATTCTGTGAGAAAGGGAGCGGAAGCTCAGATTCAAGGAGAGAAAGGGCTGTGAGACGCCTCCTTGGGTCCAGTACTTGGCTGTGGTTGCAGGGGCGGGCGGCAGGCTGGGAATCTGGCTCCGTTTTAAGGAGTGCTAAGTGGTGTCGTTTAAAGATGGCGTTGTACAGGATGCTGGGGTCTGCCTTGGTGATAGCTGTTTCCAGAGCCAAGAGGAAGTATCAGTTTGGGGGTGGTAGAGGGGCGTGACTTCCCAGAAGTCCGTGCCAGACTCGCTGACCCTGAACCGGGAGAGTGGCAGGGCTGTTCTCCAGGGTGGTGACGCCACTCCTGCAATGCCGGCGTCCCACACGAGGACCAGTTTTGTTTTTTAATTTTATTTAAGGTATACAAATTTCATGTATTTCTTAAATACGTATTTAGGAACTTAGTGATACTCCCCACCCGGCCCTCCCTCCCACCCATGCTCCAACACTTCTTCCTCCTCCTTCTCCCATTCCCACTCTTAATTTTTACAAAGACCTACCTTCAGCTTACCTAATGATCGTACAGCTAACCCTACACTAACCCTACACTAGGGAAAGAGTTCAACAAATAGTCTGAGGGAAAACACTGAGGACCAGTTTGGGTCTCGCTGCTCCACTTCCAGTCCAGCTCCCTGCCAAAGTGTCTGGGAAAGCAGTGGGGGATGGCCCATGTGTGTAGGTGCCTGCACCCGTGTGGGAGACCTGGAGGAAGCTCCTGGATCTTGGCTGCAGCCGTTTGGGAAGTGGACCAGCACGTGGAAGATCGGTCTCTCTGTGTCTTTCAAAGAAGTAAACATATTTTTGAAAGCATACAGAAAATGAATATTATGAAAAAATGCATGAACTTCAGAATACTCTTTGCACAAAAATAATCTTCAATTCCATCTTCCACAGGCTTCCTGACGCCACTCTTGTCCCCTCCCCACCACATCTCCCATCCCAGAAAGCTCAGCGTTGGCTCCAGGCCGACTTCTTTGTGAAACAAAATGTTTCTGAGTTTCTAACATCATCTGGTTAGTCCTTTCAGCTGTGCCTATGGGCATAATTAATAATTAATTTACAGACTGTTATCCTCACGTATCACAAGAAAAACACCCTCTTCGTGTTGTAAGATGGAAAACTGCTGTGGGATCTTCACCGTCACCAGCCTTGGTGGGAGGTGGAGGTGTGCTGCGTCTGCAGGTCTCCTGGTCAGTCCCCCTCCCCTCCAGGCCTCGGGGGTGCCCGTGAGAGCCGTCCCAGCAGCCGGACAGACCGAGCCCTGGCCCAGGCCTTGCTCCGCCGCCACGTTTGTCCTCAGGGCTGCGCCGCCTGCGGTGACCCTGCCCTTCCAGGAATTAGCTCCTGCTTCCACAGCGGTCTCCCTGTGGGGCGGCGAGTCAGACGCCCAAGGTGAAGGACCAGCGTGCTGGCAGCGTGCGGTGAGCCAGGGTTCAGATCCCAGACTCCTGGTGAACGGAGCTGCGTTTCCTTCTGACCGCTTCCTGTGGTGGTTGTGCCAGCTCCATGCCAGCTGTGTGTTCTGGTGTTGGCACTGGGCTGCTTTCCTGTCTGCAGTGTGCTTGCTTTGCTTGTGTGTGCCATCAGGATTTCTGGTACTAGGATGGAAACTACTAAAAAATTTTACTACTGCATATTGAACAACATCAGTAAGGCTATGGATTGAAGAACACCACTCGCACACTGTACCCATGGGTGCATGGGGACACCTGCCCAGTGGCTGCACACCACCATCCACACGCACCCCATGGGTGTACAGGGACTCCTGCCCAGGGGGCTGCACAGCACCGTCCACACATTACACCCCATGAGTGTGTGGGAACACCTCACCCAGTGGCTGCACACCACCATTCACAGGCTCCATCTCGTGGTATGTAGACAGACACAGTACACCCAGTGAACACATAACCCCATCCACAGATTCACCCCCATGGGAATGTGGGGGCACCACAGCAGTATCTGCAGAGTACCCCTCCTCTTGGCCCCCCATAGAACAGGGGCGTAAATAGCCCACATTCTGTACTGTAGAGAAGGTCCACTGCATTTCAGAAAACCACCCACGGGGCTCTAACCACAATGAGAGCTGGAAATCAGGTACACCCCTAGGGATACCCTCCATGCATTTGAAAATTAGACACAGTAGATAGCTTCCTAAGCACTTCGAGTGTCTTGGACAAACTCATTTTACAGGCACCTGCGAGTGGGCTCTTGGTTAGGGCAGCGTTTATGGAGGGCCTCCTCTCTGGCTGGTGGTACACTGCAGATAAGTGAGAACGGCTCCTGCCTGGGAGAACCAGCTTGCGCACAGAGCATCCATCCCTCTCTGGCGTGGGCTTCCTCTGTGTCTGGGCCCTGGTGAGGGCCGTGGAAATTTACAGGACAACAAGACAGCTGTCTGGGGGGAATCCCTCTCTGGCGTGGGCTTCCTCTGTGTCTGGGCCCTGGTGAGGGCCGTGGAAATTTACAGGACAACAAGACAGCTCGGTCTGAAGGGGAATTTCTTTTACTTCATCGAGGATTTACAGACACGCAGAGTTGTTCCATGGGGGCCGTTGACAGTGAGCTCTGCTGGCCATGGGAGACTCCAGGAAGTGTCTTTGCAAAGGAATTCAGTGAGGGGTGTAGCGATGGACGTCAGAGGTGAGGCAGGGGATGGGGTTGGGGGACAGGAACTTGGTCTTCTGGGCCTGTGGCCACACAAGAAACGTGGGCTCTGCTCTCAGGACGAGCGCAGACCCCTGCTAGGCTTTGAGCCCTTGAGTGCTCTGAGCTGGCTTCTGTTGTGGGAGGGTCTGAAGGCCCTGGAAGACAGAGCCGGCTGTGTGCAAGCCGAGAGTCGCCTGGTGAGGAGTGTTAGGGTCTTACCAGCAGGGCTCTCCGGTCGGCACAGGGGAAAGCCACAGTGGGCCAGCTGTCAGCCCTTGGGTTGTGGCTGTGCACAGCCAAGGCCACAGGACACAGGCTAAGCACAGTGTGAATGCTCCAGTATTTCAGCGGACAACGGACAGGTCACACCCACTGTGCGTCGGCCCTGACAGGTGACCGTCGGAAGGCGAGAAGAGAGCTGGGGTAGGAGCAGTACAGGAAGGAGACTTGAGTCCACAGGGGCTGGCTGGACGCTCGCTGTGGGGTTGGGGGAGCAGAGGCTGGCTCCACATCTCTGGTTGGACGGCTCTGGGGCTGGTCAGGTCACTGCTGGAGCCCAGGTGTTGGGGACACAACCAATGGCACCAAACTGAGGAAACTAAGGTAGCCTGAGCGACGTTCTCTTGGTGGGGACCCAAGATCCGGATGAGCCGGGTCTGCTGGGGCCTACGGCCAGCCCTCTCCGTCCATGCACTCATGTCCTTATGTGTGGCAGAAGGACCAGAAACGAGAGCCCCAGGTCATCATGGCTCGTGAGTGTTCTCCCGTTGTGGAATTTCCCTGACATCCGTGACAAAACTTCAAGGGCCATTTGGGGCCTGAGTTATGAGTAGAGCTGCTGTTTGAGTTGTCAAGGGGTCAGGGGTCAGTGATTTCTTTTGGCTCAGAGACCGCAGGGCAGGAAGTGGGGCCAGAAAAGAAGCAAGTTGGCGAGGTCACAGTTAGCAGAGGTAACTTTGGGCTGCCCCCTGCTGTCAGTGTGGGAAATGTGTCAGCCCCCTAGCGGCTCCCTCCTGCCCCCTGCTGTCTGAAGGCGGGAAATGTGTCAGCCCCCTAGCGGCTCCCTCCTGCCCCCTGCTGTCAGTGTGGGAAATGTGTCAGCCCCCTAGCTGCTCCCTCCTGCTCTCTGCTGCCCCAGTAGGGAATGTCGTGTCAGCCCCCTAGCTGCCCTCTCCTGTCCCCTGCTGTCTGAGTGTGGGAAATGTGTCAGCCCCCTAGCTGCCCTCTCCTGCCCTCTGCTGTCTGAAGGCGGGAAATGTGTCAGCCCCCTAGCTGCTCCCTCCTGCCCTCTGCTGTCTGAATGTGGGAAATGTGTCAGCCCCCTAGCTGCTCCCTCCTACCCCCTGCTGTCTGAGTGTGGGAAATGTGTCAGCCCCCTAGCTGCTCCCTCCTGCCCCCCTGCTGTCTGAGTGTGGGAAATGTGTCAGCCCCCTAGCTGCTCCCTCCTGCCCCCTGCTGTCTGAAGGCGGGAAATGTGTCAGCCCCCTAGCTGCTCCCTCCTGCCCTCTGCTGTCTGAATGTGGGAAATGTGTCAGCCCCCTAGCTGCTCCCTCCTGCCCCCTGCTGTCAGTGTGGGAAATGTGTCAGCCCCCTAGCTGCTCCCTCCTGCCCCCTGCTGTCAGTGTGGGAAATGTGTCAGCCCCCTAGCTGCTCCCTCCTGCCCCCTGCTGTCAGTGTGGGAAATGTGTCAGCCCCCTAGCTGCTCCCTCCTGCCCCCTGCTGTCTGAAGGCGGGAAATGTGTCAGCCCCCTAGCTGCTCCCTCCTGCTCTCTGCTGCCCCAGTAGGGAATGTCGTGTCAGCCCCCTAGCTGCCCTCTCCTGTCCCCTGCTGTCTGAGTGTGGGAAATGTGTCAGCCCCCTAGCTGCCCTCTCCTGCCCTCTGCTGTCTGAAGGCGGGAAATGTGTCAGCCCCCTAGCTGCTCCCTCCTGCCCTCTGCTGTCTGAATGTGGGAAATGTGTCAGCCCCCTAGCTGCTCCCTCCTACCCCCTGCTGTCTGAGTGTGGGAAATGTGTCAGCCCCCTAGCTGCTCCCTCCTGCCCCCCTGCTGTCTGAGTGTGGGAAATGTGTCAGCCCCCTAGCTGCTCCCTCCTGCCCCCTGCTGTCTGAAGGCGGGAAATGTGTCAGCCCCCTAGCTGCTCCCTCCTGCCCTCTGCTGTCTGAATGTGGGAAATGTGTCAGCCCCCTAGCTGCTCCCTCCTGCCCCCTGCTGTCAGTGTGGGAAATGTGTCAGCCCCCTAGCTGCTCCCTCCTGCCCCCTGCTGTCAGTGTGGGAAATGTGTCAGCCCCCTAGCTGCTCCCTCCTGCCCCCTGCTGTCAGTGTGGGAAATGTGTCAGCCCCCTAGCTGCTCCCTCCTGCCCCCTGCTGTCTGAAGGCGGGAAATGTGTCAGCCCCCTAGCTGCTCCCTCCTGCTCTCTGCTGCCCCAGTAGGGAATGTCGTGTCAGCCCCCTAGCTGCCCTCTCCTGCCCCCTGCTGCCCCAGTGGGGAACATCATGTCAGCCCCCTAGCTGCTCCCTCCAGAGGAGAAAACTCTCACCTGACAGTGGTTCCAGTTGGGGTGTTTGTCCTGAAGCACAAAGCTCTTCTGGGAATGACAGATCTCGAGTGAGAGCTTGTGGAGGACACATAGACACAGTGAAAATGAAAGTTTATCTGGAAGCAAACAGGCCTGCAGAGCCGTCCAGAACACGTGTGTGTGTGTGCGCGCGTGTGTGTTTCATTTGAAAGCAGATTGCCTGAGTTGCTAAGCTGTGGAATCATCGCTGTTAATTTGCTCAAAGTCCTCTCCCAAATGTTGTACATTTGTGTCTGAATTAACTGCTGTTTTCAGGGGTTTTGTTCTGGTCAATATTTTCTTTTGGATGTTTCTGTTTCTTGTCATAGATCCATAATCAAAAGAGATTTCTTAGGACCCACTCTGGGGATTGAGGTCAGAACTAGAAAGACCCTTAACCCCAGAAGGAGCTTTCAAGTCTATTAGCCAAGTTTCACCTCATGTGAAAATTCCTAGTATTTACTTGTGTTTGCTTCTCAATCTCTTAAGACTAAATTATATTCACAAAATGAAGATAATTGTTTGTTGTTATTTGTGCGTGGATATCAGCTTATATAAGTTGAGATAGAAGTGCCTACGTTTATATAGCATGTCAGTCTGTGCATTTCCTTTAAAGGAGACGGGTGTGTGAGTAAAGAAGAGAAAGGAGCTCAGTGACTGCCTGTGTATGCTGTAAGATAAGTAGGAGTTCCCGTAGCACAGGTCTGCACACTTACACTGGCTCTGGGTGCACCCGCGATGCCAGCGCCATGGCGTGGGCAGAATGTGGCCATCCTGTTGGATCTTGTGGGGTTGATTTGCGTCAACATTTTTGACGAAGTTCTGACTGACCCGTGTCACTGTAGCATCAATGCTGCAGCCGTGTCTACAGGAGGGAACACAGGGCCTCTGTGGAGAGGAGCGAGCCCACGTGACACCGTACGCGTTTCTCGCGCCAGCTCTGTTGAGGTCCTTGGGCTCGTGGCTTCTCTAGCGGAGCTGAGGCAGTCTCGTGTGCTGGCCCCAGGTTCTCTTTCTGGAAAAGTCCCCTCGTTTGCGCTTTGCATATTTGGAGATATCAGAATAACTGGCCCTGAGAAATAAAGCCATGGATTGTCACTTTCAGAAGCTGCCAGGAAACGTGCGCATTCAGAACCATGGTCCGTCACAGTTCGGGAAGCCAGGGGCATCAGGTGCCTGCCTTCCTCCTGCCGTCGGTCACTGGCTCTGTGCCTTCCAGGTGACAGGGCGGAAGGTAGCAGGGAAGGCCGGCCTGCTGCTGAGACTGGAGTTTAACTTCCACCTCCGGTCGTGCAGGGAGAGCCCTGCCGACTGTTTCCATGCTGATCTCTGTGTCTGCGCAGTTAAATAATTAAATCTTTTATGAGTATGTAATTTAGAAATTTAACTTAAAAAGTAAATCAAGATTATTCTGCTGTTTAGATTTAGAAAAGGGATTCCAAAGAAGACATGGGTCCCTCTGGTCATGGTAGCCTGTGCTTATTCTGCACGTGCTCATTGTGTGTGTGTGAGAGAGAGAGAGACAGAGAGAGAGAGAGGCACTTCCTCTGGGCCAGCACTTGCCGTGGGCCCTAGGGAGATGTAGGAGAGCAGAGAGCGGCACAGACGTAAACAGGCAGAAGCTAAGACATATGACATGATAGCGTTTCATCATGACAGGTGTGCTGGGTGGAAAACAGCTGGGATGTGGTGCAGAGGGGCCTTCAGCGTGTCAGGGAGCTGAGCTCAGACGGGGAGCCCCACCTGCCAGGGAGCTGAGCTGAGACGGGGGAGCCCCACCTGCCAGGGAGCTGAGCCCAGACGGGGGAGCCCCACCTGCCATGGAGCGGAGCTGAGCTGACGGGGGAGCCCCACCTGCCAGGGAGCTGAGCTGAGACAGAGGGAGCCCCACCTGCCAGGGAGCTGAGCCCAGACGGGGGAGCCCCACCTGCCAGGGGGCTGAGCTGAGACGGGGGAGCCCCACCTGCCAGGGGGCTGAGCCCAGACGGGGGAGCCCCACCTGCCAGGGGGCTGAGCTCAGACGGGGGAGCCCCACCTGCCAGGGAGCTGAGCTCAGACGGGGGAGCCCCACCTGCCAGGGGGCTGAGCTCAGACGGGGGAGCCCCACCTGCCAGGGGGCTGAGCCCAGACGGGGGAGCCCCACCTGCCAGGGAGCTGAGCTGACGGGGGAGCCCCACCTGCCAAGACCCTTGGGAGCTGGCACTGAGGACAGATCCCCTCTCACTCCAGCATCTGTAGGAGGGTCGACAAGCACAGCAAACAAGGAGTAGCTTCGGTCGCTAAGATCGCATCAAGCATCAAGCTCAGGTCCCTGGGACTGTGCCGCGTGGGCAAGGGTGTGTGGGAAGAAGCTCGGGGGCTTGGCTGGAGCTTGCTCGGACTTCAGGCGTGCGCACGTCTTCCCAGTGTGTGTGGAGCTACAAGGACTGGGGAGTGCAGTGCGGGGACCAGAGGGGCAGGGCAGCCGTGACACTGTCCCTCGGGGCCTACGCCAGCTGGTACCACTGCCACAGGGCTGTGGGCGTGGAGTTGCTGGTGGGTGGGACCGTGGTGGCTGTGAGCCAGGGGGTCCTGGGTTGGGTTGGAGCACGGATCTCTGGGGTTGGTGGTGCTGGGACAGGGAAGCAGAGGCCCGAGTGTGCTTGGGATCGGATGTCTGTAGACAGATGCTTTGGGATGCCGCGTGGCCTCTGTGAGATGTGCGTAGGCTGGCGCAGGGATGCGGAGCCCTGGAAGGAAAGAGGGGCTGCTTCCGTGGGTCGTGGAGGGCACCTGGGGGGAACCTGCAGCCAGAGGAGGAAACTAACGGCCTGTGGGGTTTGCCCACTTTGGGGGGACAAACAGCGGAGCTGGCTGGGGTTAACCAGAGGAAACCAGTGGGGCGAGAGAGAAGCACGTTTTCCATAAGCAGGGAAGGAGCAGCCGCCAGCATGGCTTGGGTGCTTGAGGAAGATGAGGGTGGAGAGGCGATGGGACCAGCCCCACTCCTGTGGAATTCTGGGACAGAGCCTGCTTGGGTGACGGTGTGGAGTGGTTGCTGTGGACGCTCCTCTGCCCCGCCCTGGTGTGAAGGTGGGCGGAGGAGGCCGTGTGGCTGCAGAGGCAGGTGCATTGGCTATGGGGGTCCACGTGTAAGAGACCCACCCTACCCCACCGCCACCACCACTCTGCAAGAACCCGCTGGGAGGGTTGGCCAGGGGCAGGAGAGGAAGTAGGATGGACGCCAGCCCGTGTGCAGGGGGTCAGAGGGCAGCGCAGACAGCTCGTCTGTTCTAAGCCCCAGGAAGGCAGACCAGGGTGGACAGGTTCAAGGCTGAGGAAGTGGTATGCTTGTCGTTCTGTCTGTTCAAAGTACAGGCAGTGAAGGCCAGCACTGGTGCCGTGGGCTAAGCGGCTGCCTGCAGCGCCGGCATCCCTGAGTGCCGGTTCAAGTCCCAGCTGCTGCACTTGTGGTCCAGCTCCCTGCTAATGCACCTGGGAGAGCAGTGGAAAGTGGCCCAAGTCCTTGGGCCCTGCACCCACGTGGGAGACCCGGAAGAAGCTCCTGGTTCCTGGCTTCGGATCAGCTCAGCTCCAGCTGTTGTGGCCATTTGGGGACTGAACATGCAGATGGAAGATCTCTCTCTCTCTCTGTGTCTCTGTAGCTCTTTCATATAAATACAATAAATCTTAAAAAATGCAGAGTAAGATCAATTGCAAGAAGTGGGCTTGGCTGCTGAGATCTGGGGGAGAATGGACAAAGGGGTAGAGTAGTCTCAGAGACCGAGCGAAGCGTGTTGCAAATAAACGGAAGGAGAAGTGGGGGGCGGAGGTCAGCACGGCTGCCCCTCAGCCCCCTCAGCCCCTTCTCCTGCGTGGGGCAGTGGTAGGAGCCAGGCCCATTAAAAAGCCCTGCTGTGTGCGTCCCCGAGACCAGGCGCAAGGCCTGCAGGGTGTGTTTCCTGCTCCTGGCCTAGTGGCGCCTGTGTGTCGCCTAGTGTCGCCTAACTCCTGAGAGATTGCAGCTTCCTCTTCCTCACCGCGGGGAGCAACCACGTGCCCTGAGGTGTGCGGGGGATCATGTCTCCAAACATTGAGTTCCCAGGAACCTGAGGTGGAGGCAGCACGCCCCAGGTGGGGAGGGTGGGTGTGCACACGCGAGGCTGCGTCTCCTGGCCTGGCGTGGACCTGGGTGCTGTGGCACTGGGGAAACCGTGTCACCTGCACAGTCGCGCTCGTCCCTGTGTGGACTCGAATTCCTCCAGCCCTCCTGGGGTCGCAGAGCCGGCCTGACTGGTCATGAAGCGTCGCAGACGCCGGGCTGGGAGCGGCTGCCCATCACTCCTCTGTGCCTCCCTGCGTCTCTGTGTCATTGGTGGTGTTTGGTGCACCAGAGAATTCACGTTTAGGTTTGCTCTCTGCCAGTTCTGTTCATGCGAGCAGTGGCTGTCTCCCAGCTCCTGGCGAGGGCTGCACCTGTGTCTGGCATTTGTTTCTATTGTGTGATGAAGCATGGGGCTTTGCAGGGCACAGCAAGCGAACCACGGTTTCTGAGCTGTGCTGGCCAGGAGCTGAGTGGAGTATGGGAGGGGGCTGTGGGCCCCTCAGCGAGAAGCAGGGCCTGGTGAGAGCAGGGGTGGCAGGAGGACCCCGGGAGAGGGGAGGCAAGGAGGGGGGCATCCTGACCAGTCTGCCGCTCTGCCCCTTGGCCAGCTTCCTTGATTCCCTCCCAGTTGGGGGCAGTGGCCCAGAGCCCCTGGAGCCTGACCCAAGGGACACCTCCCAGCCCTCAGCAGGGCAGGAAGGAGCAGAGCCCATGTGGAACGGGGAGCAGGAGGAGCCAGCTGGCGCCTGCTGGACACAGCACCGTCCATGAAACACTCCAGGGTCTGCCCCTCTGCACGGATGCCTGCCTTCTTCCAGCCCTGCATCTGGGACCAGTGGTCCTGGTGGGGGGTGAACAATGAGCCCATGGATGGACAACGTGGAGGATCCAGGAGCTAACAGGAGGACGCTCACTGTCCTGTGCCCTGGGAGGACCTCACTGTCCCCTGTGCTCTGGGAGGACCTCACTGTCCTGTGTCCTGGGAGGACCCCACTGTCCTGTGTCCTGGGAGGACCTCACTGTCCTGTGCCCTGGGAGGACCTCACTGTCCTGTGTCCTGGGAGGACCTCACTGTCCTGTGTCCTGGGAGGACCTCACTGCCCCCTGTGCCCTGGGAGGACCTCACTGTCCCCTGTGCTCTGGGAGGACCCCACTGTCCTATGTCCTGGGAGGACCTCACTGTCCCCTGTGCCCTGGGAGGACCCCACTGTCCTATGTCCTGGGAGGACCTCACTGTCCCCTGTGCTCTGGGAGGACCTCACTGTCCTGTGTCCTGGGAGGACCTCACTGTCCCCTGTGCCCTGGGAGGACCCCACTGTCCTTTGTCCTGGGAGGACCTCACTGTCCTGTGTCCTGGGAGGACCTCACTGTCCTGTGCCCTGGGAGGACCTCACTGTCCTGTGTCCTGGGAGGACCTCACTGTCCTGTGCCCTGGGAGGACCCCACTGTCCTGTGTCCTGGGAGGACCTCACTGCCCTGTGTCCTGGGAGGACCTCACTGCCCTGTGATCTGGGAGGACCTCCCTGCCCTGTGTCCTGGGAGGACCTCCCTGTCCCCCATTCCCCGGGAGGACCCCTCCCCTCACTGCTTTCTGCCCTTCTGCAGGGTGGAGCTTCAGCATGGGCTCGGCCTACCAGTTCCACAGCTGGCGCGTGTTTGTCATCGTCTGCGCCCTGCCCTGCGTGTGCTCCGTGGTGGCACTCACCTTCATGCCTGAAAGCCCGCGCTTCCTGTTGGAGGTAACACTGGTCCCGCCCACCACTGCCTGCTGTCTGCCTGTGGGGCTGGCGCATGCTCCCTTCTCCACAGTGCTTGGAGCGCGGGAGCCCTGGACACACACGTTCTGCAGCCCGTGTACAGGAGCCGCCGCAGCAAAGTCCTGATCTGCCTAGTGGCTGACTCTGCTCCTTGAACAGAGTGTGGCTCAGAGATTACCCAGAGATTCAGGCATCCACAGGCCCCCTCTCGAGGTCCAGCAGCTGTGAATTGCTGCTGTGTCAGTGTTGTCAGGACTCTCATATTCCCAGAGGCCTGCACCTAGATACACCTGCACAGGGACAACTGTCTGACCTGAGGCTGGGGGCTGTGAGCTTAGGGGTCTCTGTGCACTAGAGACACCTGCATGGGGACAGCTGTCTGACCTGAGGCTGGGGGCTGTGAGCTCAGGGGTCTCTGTGCGCTAGAGACACCTGCAGGGGGACAGCTGTCTGACCTGAGGCTGGGGGCTGTGAGCTCAGGGGTCTCTGTGTGCTAGAGACACCTGCCTGGGGACAGCTGTCTGACCTGAGGCTGGGGGCTGTGAGCTCAGGGGTCTCTGTGCGCTAGAGACACCTGCCTGGGGACAGCTGTCTGACCTGAGGCTGGGGGCTGTGAGCTCAGGGGTCTCTGTGCGCTAGAGACACCTGCCTGGGGACAGCTGTCTGACCTGAGGCTGGGGGCTGTGAGCTCAGGGGTCTCTGTGCGCTAGAGACACCTGCATGGGGACAGCTGTCTGACCTGAGGCTGGGGGCTGTGGAGGGTGAGGGTCTCTGTGCGCTAGAGACACCTGCCTGGGGACAGCTGTCTGACCTGAAGCTGGGGGCTGTGAGCTCAGGGGTCTCTGTGCGCTAGAGACACCTGCATGGGGACAGCTGTCTGACCTGAGGCTGGGGGCTGTGGAGGGTGAGGGTCTCTGTGCACTACAGACACCTGCATGGGGACAGCTGTCTGGCCTGAGGCTGGGGGCTGTGGAGGGTGAGGGTCTCTGTGCGCTAGAGACACCTGCATGGGGACAGCTGTCTGGCCTGAGGCTGGGGGCTGTGGAGGGTGAGGGTCTCTGTGCACTAGAGACACCTGCATGGGGACAGCTGTCTGACCTGAGGCTGGGGGCTGTGAGCTCAGGGGTCTCTATGTGCTAGAGATACCTGCATGGGGACAGCTGTCTGGCCTGAGGCTGGGGGCTGTGAGCTCAGGGGTCTCTGTGCGCTAGAGACACCTGCATGGGGACAGCTGTCTGGCCTGAGGCTGGGGGCTGTGGAGGGTAAAGGGTCTCTGTGCGCTAGAGACACCTGCCTGGGGACAGCTGTCTGACCTGAGGCTGGGGGCTGTGGAGGGTAGAGGGTCTCTGTGTGCTAGAGACACCTGCATGGGGACAGCTGTCTGACCTGAGGCTGGGGGCTGTGAGCTCAGGGGTCTCTGTGCGCTAGAGACACCTGCATGGGGACAGCTGTCTGGCCTGAGGCTGGGGGCTGTGGAGGGTGAGGGTCTCAGTTTTACCCCCCAGTGTCTCACTCTCCGCTCTCATCTCCTAGGTTGGGAAGCATGACGAGGCCTGGATGATCCTAAAGTTAATTCACGACACCAACATGCGTGCGCGCGGCCAGCCCGAGAAGGTCTTCACGGTGAGTGTGCCATGACCGTGATGCCGTGGGCTACGTGGGCCCTGTGGCCTTTGACACACCCTCGGCTCTGCCCTCGTGGCCTCATCGCATCCGTAGCCACCACGTAAGCCAAGGAGGCCTGTGTTCCGGTGAACGGTACTCGTAGCTGCCCCAGCTGCCGGTGCCGTGCCTCCCTGGAACCAGGCTGTGACCTGTGAAAGGCAGCACCGGCTGAGAGGGGCTCAGGCGAGGCCTGCGTGCTCGTCTTGGGCTTCATCTGCCTCCCAGGCTCAGGGCGTAGCAGGGGCCCTTTCTGGCTCTGTTGAGCCCCCTCTGCCCTCTGCCCCCCGGAAACGTTGCACACAGGACTCAGCGTGGGGTGCACGTCCCCGAGTCTCCCAGGGAAAGCAGATGTGTCTGGGCTCGGCTCTGCCGCTCGCTCTGCGACCTGAGCAGGTAACTTCTGGACTCTGAGCTCCAGGTCCTCACGGCACAGTAGCTACAGCAACACCTCAGGGACGCCACTGAGGCCGACACGCGAGGTGGTGACGCGGGGCACAGGGGCTTTACGCCAGCGTCACGTGCGGGAGTGACATCACACAGCCAGCTTAGCTGACGTATGTACTGAGTTCTCCATGCACAGCCCTGAGTGTCTACAGGTGTGTGCACGTGCACAGGGGGTGAGTGCGGGTACCGAGGGCAGCTGTGCTCCAGGCTAGACCGACGGCCTGCGGTGTCCAGCTTCCTGAACTCCAGGGGCATCCTGGGGACCATCGACTGCCCCTGAGCTGCCGGACCATCTTCTAGGAGCCCTGGCTCAAGACTCACCAAGAAGTGCCCACCTACCCCGAGACGTGTGGGAGAGGAACCCGAGGCCCCAGGCATCTTGTGCTGTGAGAGTGCATGGGCTGGTCAGGCCTCAAGAGGGCGCCCTTGCTCCCAACCCAGGGCAGTCCGTCCCCTAGGGAGGAAGCAGAAGTTCTTGTCTCCTTGGAGCAGCCCAGGAAGGCAGTCCCATGGGACTTTCTGGAAAGTGAAACTCCTCACATCTGCCTCAAGATGAGACCGAACCGAGTGAGCGGGCAGCTTCCTACCAGCCTGCTCTCAGGGTAATAGCAGATATGAAAGAAGCATCAGAAAAATTTTGGAAAAAATTAAAAATTACCAGTTTTTTACATTCTACAACTCTCCAGATTTTTTATACCTGAAGTCACAAAACTTGGAAATAGAATATTTAGGCAAAGCTTACAGAAATGGAGGCTGGAGTATACGTTAGAGCACAGTGAAGATGGAGGTGGACTGGAGCGCGAGGATTTCCGGAAAGTTCATGGGGAGCGCGCGTTACGAACAGCCTGCACAGATGTCCAGTGTTTCGCACCAAAATAAGCTTATCCTCCAACTTGATCTTTAATTTTCCCTGAACGTTCTGAAATACCTTATATACTTTACAAAAAATATAGCTCATTTATAAGGAGAGAGAAAATAAAGGAAGATTCTTTAAACAGGAATCTTAGGGTAAGAAAGGAAATGCTGTTTTAAGTTTTTTTTTTTAGGAAATGAAAATGGTATAAACACTCTGTTAAAGGACAGAAATGACCAGGTTGTGTCAGAGGCCAAAATCCACCCTGTTGCATGTGAGACAAACAGCGGGCACCGCCCACCCCAGCAGCGAGCGTGCGGCCTCCAGCCTGCCAGGAACCAGGAACCGACTCAAGGGCCCCTCCCACCCCGGCTGAGACTGGCTCACAGCCGCCCCAGCCCTCCCGAGGCCTCGGGAATTCTCCATAGTCTGAGGCCTCCGCAGGCTTCCAGCCACTGTAAGACTGAAATTACTTCCTGAGCAGCAAGGAAGAGAGGGAGGGGAGAGCCAGGAGGAAGGAGGCGGGTCCCAGGGCGCAGCTGGGCAGGACGTCACGTCTGGGCTCCCCGGCAGCCTGGGCAGAGGTCAGCAGCAGCTTGTCCCACTCTGGCTCCTGCGGACCTAGTCCGTGGCCGCGTCACAGGGAGCCCCGGACAGCAGCACAGAGGCCGTTGGCACAGCCCTGCCCTGTGAACAGTGTTTTGCACGTGGCCATTTCTGAGGCTGAGTTAGAAGATGGCCATGTGGGAGCTGGGGCATCATCTAGGGGCGTGGCTTCCACTCGGCCACAGGGCCTGAGGAAGCAGCTTCGTTTCCACAAAGGCTACGCTGTGTCCTGTGCACACTGTGGGCACACGCGCAGCACACACTCAGGGTCACGCTAGTCTGGACGCCTCTCTCTGCCCTCCGTCCTCAGCTCCCAGGCTGCCCCTTCTGCCCACCTGCATACACAGTGGGCTGTCCATGGGAGAGCCAGTCTGAGTTCACGCAAAGTGGGGGTGGAGTTTTGGGAAGCAATGATGTTTTTAAATCTTGGATGTGTGCAGTCATACAATTAGATGGAAAATGGTTTGTCTAAAATAATTTAAAGGAATTCAGTTAGATCTTTTTGCTGGCTTGGAAGTAACATCTGTTGGGGTTGGTGTCATGGCAACTGCTGCCTGTGGCACCAGCGTCCCATCTGAGATCCAGTTAGAGTCCTGGCTGCTCCACTTCTGATCCTGCTCCCCGCTAACACACCTGGGAAGGCAGTGGGTGATGACCTGGGTCCTTGGACCCCTGTATCCTCGTGGGAGACCTGGATGGAGCTCCTGGCTCCTGGCATTGGCCTGGGCCAGCCCCAGTCATTGTGGACATTTGAGGAGTGAACCAGCAAATGGAAGATCTCTTTCTGTCCTCTCTCTCTCTCTCTCTCTCTCTCTCCCCCTCTCTCCCTCTCCCCCTCCCCCCTCCCTCCCTCCCCCTCTCTCTCCCTCCCTCTCTCCCTCTCTCTGTAACTCTGCCTTTCAAATAAACAGGTCTTAAAAAGGAAAGAACATCCGTTTAGGTTCTGAAACTTGTGACATAAGCCCTGCTGAGACCTTTAGGAAGTGGAGCTGTCCTGATGCGAGGACAGACGTTGGTTGTCTCTGGTTGTTAACTTGCAGCTTGCTGTGCAGTGTGATGGAGGCGTGAAGACAGTGCCGGGACCCTCCCTGGGGGCCAGCAGGCTTGGCTGACGAGCGCTGGGGCCGGGCCATGGAGAAGAAAGGGCCGCAGGGTGGACTGAGAAAGAGTTGGGTGGGAAGGTGTAAAGGGGACTGCTGGGGACCCAGCTCATCAGATCAGCGGGTCCCGGAGAGAAGCGTTCCTGGCGTCTGGCCCAAGCAGAGTCGTCCCTAACCCAGAGCTCACTCATCGGGGTGTTTTCTCTGCTCACGGTGTCGCCGTGGTCATGGCTCGAGGTGGACGTGTGGCTCCATCTTAGCTCGGTTCCTGACAGGATTCCCTCGCCCTCTACGCCTGTCTGCTGTCAGGGTCCGGGCACTCGAGCTGCGGCCTCTATGTGGAGTGACCGCTGGACACCACTGCTCTTGGGTGTCAGGTTTCGGTCCCTTAGCGTGAGCCCGATCTCGGCAGCTTCAGAGAACTCCAAGCTTTGTGCTCTGTTGGCTCCAGGTGAACAAAATCAAGACCCCGAAGCAGCTAGACGAGCTGATCGAGATCGACAGTGACACAGGGACCTGGTACCGCAGGTGTTTCGTTCGCATCCACACAGAGCTCCACGGAGTAAGTAGCGCGTCCCGCACCAACCTGCCTGTGCACCGATTGCCTTGAGGGTGCATGGGGAAGGGGGTGCCTGGCCTCTGCCACGTGTGGGCTGTGCCCCTGTGCGCAGGACGCCCGACGCTGAGACTGCCCTGGGTAGCCCTTACTACCTCCACCTGGCAGGGACAGGTGTGTGTCCGAGAGGCTGAAAAGTGCAAGTGCCGGCGTTTGTCTCCCTGTGGCCTTGGCTTTCGCGTGTTGAGATGAATCCATCTTGATAAAATCACAGCTTTTTTCTAATTTGGTAGAAAAAATGGGGCGAGAGCAGGTGCGGTAGCTGCATAGGAAGCTAACTCCCTGACATTTCAGATTTGGCTGACGTTCATGAGGTGTTTCAACTACCCCATCAGAGAGAACACCATCAAGCTCACGGTGGTTTGGTTCACGCTGTCCTTTGGGTAAGTCGTGCCTGAGTGTTGGGAGAGCCGCAGTGGTCGGCACCCTCTGGGCCGCTCCCACGTGTGCCGCCTTGGATGCTGTTTACCTGCTGGCTGGGTGCCGTGTGCAGCTCGGATTTGCTCACTACTGTGGTTTCCATAAAGCGGTTATGTCCCCGATCTTGTCTTAAAGCGAGGGCAGCCATACCAGTAGCATTTAGGGAGTCCTAACAGTATGTTTAGGTTCCTGTGTGTGAATTTGGGAGGCACATTCAAGCCATGACGCTACATGTAGGTTCATCATGGGATTCTTCCACCTGTCTCTTCCCCACGGAAGTCTCGGGAATTACGCAGCTAGGGTTGTCCAGGTAACCCCAGCCAAATCCGCACCAGATCAGTTGAGGTGGGGCAGGGAACGAGGCCCTGGTGTGGTGACCCCTGTGGTGCTGTAGGGAGCTAGTAGCACCTGGGACTGCTCCAGGAACCATTGCAGCCCTGTACACGTGAAAGGCACTGTGGCTGCTGGTGTGCAGGACCTTAGCGTGCCCTGTGTCCCTGCAGGTACTGCAGGCTGTGTGTGGTCCCTGCATGGTCCCTCTAGGTACTACGGGCTGTCTGTGTGTCCCTACAGGTACTACAGGCTGTCTGTGTGTCTCTGCAGGTGCTACAGGCTGTCTGTGTGTCCCTGAAGGTACTACAGGCTGTGTGTGGTCCCTGTAGGTACTATAGGTTGTCTGTGTGTGTCCCTGCAGGTGCTACAGGCTGTCTGTGTGTCTCTGCAGGTGCTACAGGCTGTCTGTGTGTCCCTGAAGGTACTGCAGGCTGTGTGTGGTCCCTGCATGGTCCCTGCAGGTACTACAGGCTGTCTGTGTGTCTCTGCAGGTGCTACAGGCTGCCTGTGTGTCTCTACAGATACTACAGGCTGTCTGTGTGTATTCCTGCAGGTACTACGGGCTGTCTGTGTGTGTTCCTGCAGGTACTACAGGCTGTCTGTGTGTCTCTGCAGGTGCTACAGGCTGTCTGTGTGTGTTCCTACATGTACTACAGGCTGTGTGTGATCTCTGCAGGTACTACGGGCTGTCTGTGTGTGTTCCTGCAGGTACTACAGACTGTGTGTGATCTCTGCAGGTACTACAGGCTGTATTGTCATCCCTGCAGGTACTACAGGCTGTCTGTGTGTGTCCCTGCAGGTACTACAGGCTGTGTGTCCCTGCAGATACTACGGGCTGTATTGTGGTCCCTGCAGATACTACAGGCTGTATTGTGGTCCCTGCAGGTACTACAGGCTGTCTGTGTGTCCCTGCAGGTACTACAGGCTGTCTGTGTGTCCCTGCAGGTACTACAGGCTGTCTGTGTGTGTCCCTGCAGGTACTACAGGCTGTCTGTGTGTCCCTGCAGATACTACAGGCTGTATTGTAGTCCCCGTAGGTACTACAGGCTGTCTGTGTGTGTCCCTGCAGGTACTACAGGCTCTATTGTAGTCCCCGCAGGTACTACAGGCTGTATTGTGGTCCCTGCAGGTACTACAGGCTGTCTGTGTGTCCCTGCAGGTACTACGGGCTGTATTGTGGTCCCTGCAGGTACTATAGGCTGTCTGTGTGTGTCCCTGCAGGTACTAGGCTGTATTGTAGTCCCTGCAGGTACTACAGGCTGTCTGTGTGTGTCCCTGCAGGTACTACAGACTGTGTGTGTCCCTGCAGGTACTACAGGCTGTCTGTGTGTGTCCCTGCAGGTACTACAGGCTGTATTGTAGTCCCCGCAGGTACTACAGGCTGTCTGTGTGTGTCCCTGCAGGTACTACAGGCTGTCTGTGTGTGTCCCTGCAGGTACTATGGGCTGTCTGTGTCCCTGCAGGTACTACAGGCTGTCTGTGTGTGTCCCTGCAGGTACTATGGGCTGTCTGTGTCCCCGCAGGTACTACAGGCTGTCTGTGTGTCCCTGCAGGTACTACGGGCTGTCTGTGTGTCCCTGCAGGTACTATAGGCTGTCTGTGTCCCTGCAGGTACTACAGGCTGTCTGTGTGTCCCTGCAGGTACTACAGGCTGTATTGTAGTCCCCGCAGGTACTACAGGCTGTCTGTGTGTCCCTGCAGGTACTACGGGCTGTCTGTGTGTCCCTGCAGGTACTATAGGCTGTCTGTGTCCCTGCAGGTACTACAGGCTGTCTGTGTGTCCCTGCAGGTACTACGGGCTGTCTGTGTGTCCCTGCAGATACTACAGGCTGTATTGTAGTCCCCGCAGGTACTACAGGCTGTCTGTGTGTCCCTGCAGGTACTATAGGCTGTCTGTGTCCCTGCAGGTACTACAGGCTGTATTGTGGTCCCTGCAGGTACTACAGGCTGTCTGTGTCCCTGCAGGTACTACAGGCTGTCTGTGTCCCTGCAGATACTACAGGCTGTCTGTGTGTTCCTGCAGGTACTACAGGCTGTCTGTGTCCCTGCAGGTACTACAGTCTGTCTGTGTGTCTCTGCAGGTACTATGGGCTGTCTGTCTGGTTCCCTGATGTCATTAAGCACCTGCAGTCTGATGGCTACGCACTGCTCACCAGGAACGTACAGAGGGACAGATTTGCCAACTTCAGCATCAACTTCACCATGGAGAACCAGGTCCACACGGGGATGGAATATGACAACGGCAGGTGCGCACTCCTGAAACGCCTTCACTCGTCACTGCTAACAGAGCCTGCTCTGTGACATCTGTACCACACTGGGGCTGCGTAGCTTGGCTTGGCTTTGTTTAGTTTTGTTGTGGTCACTTCGTGCTGCATTTGAATACTTGCAGATGGGGTTTAAGGAAAGCGTGAACTTACATTGGTTAGTGCACTTAAGGTGCTTCTAGAACTGGGCTGCTTCCCGTTTATTAAGTAGTGGGGCTGACCCCCATGAAAAGACTGTGGAGTCCCCCAAGAGCAAGGAAAGCAGGGAAGGGGAGAGTGAGAAGTGTGCGACCAGAAGGTGGGAAGGGGCTTGTTCCGAGGGGAAACCTGAGACGCAGTGCGCCTCTGGCTGGAGATAGCACTTTCCAGACCTCGTCCCTACTACACTGCACTGGCTGCCTCTGGGAATCCGGCTTACATCCCGACAGGAGCAGTTAGCATTCGAGAACTTGGATGAGGGCTTGCAAAATACTCTGTCGAAGGCGATTTACAAATCTAAAATAAAGTTTCCTAGGACAGAACCAGCTCAGGAAGACAGGGGAGAGTTCCATGGCTGCGTGGTCTGTGATGGAGAGGAGGCGCAGCCCTCTAACAGGGGACCCACGAGGGCCACTTCCCGAATGAAGTCCTCACGCGGTCTCACCGAAACCTCGGCATCAAAGGCATAGTGAGTGTAGAGTGAGCATCTACTTTGTGTAAGGAAGTATGGCTCCCCTGCTAGAAAGTTCTAGAATATCTTTAGTGATGTTTGTTAAAGTCCTGAGCTGGATATCCGGCTGTCACTTAGAATGGTTTTGAACTAGCAATACAAGGGTAGTTTAGGAAGTTTATGAAAACTGGAATTAAAAGAAAAGTGTATTTTGTAGCCAAAAAACCATTTTGAAATTCATGTTTGTGAAGGGGACATAGACATTATGAAAAAGCTACGCGGATTTCAGAAACTTTACACCACCTAAGCGTATCACCCATTTCCGTTTCCCATGAGCGAGGGAAGCACCCTCGGGTCAGCCTCTCTTCCTGGTTTCCGTGGCTTCACACAGGGCACCTACAGAGGGGCTGAGCTGCTCATGCGTGGGCCGCCGTGCAGGCTGAGCTCAGCACTCAGACATGGAGGTGAGAGCGCTCTGAGAGCGCCGGGTGGTGGGTGAGTGCACAGCACAGGGTGTCCTCCCACGCCCCTGAGGAGGGTGTTGTGAACAGCCCTGCTCCGGGAGCAAGCATTCTCCTCAGTAACCCTCAGTGTGCATCCCTATCTCTCAGGGACTCATAACACAGCAGTGAACACCTGACTGTCACGGAGCCCTCGAGAGAGGGGCCACTGTGCAGGGGTCCTGATGGCCATGACTGTGGTCCTCAAGGAAATCCATGACAACACCTGGGAACGTGCCTCGGAGGTGCTGAAGTCCTTCCAGATGTGTCCACGCGACCCAAAGCTACAGGAATTCCTGTACTGCCATCGGTCTGAGGGACACTGCTGGCCTGAGGGAGGACTGAGCGCTAGGTGTGAGGGCAGTGCTGACTGAGGGAGGACTAAGTGAGCGCTAGGTGTGAGGGCGGTGCTGACGGAGCGAGGACTGAGTGAGCGCTAGGTGTGAGGGCGGTGCTGACGGAGGGAGGACTGAGTGAGCGCTGGGTGTGAGCAGTTCTGACTGAGGGAGGACTGAGTGAGCGCTAGGTGTGAGGGCGGTGCTGACGGAGGGAGGACTGAGTCCGTGTTAGGTCTGAAGGACTTCTGTTTTTCGTTTTCTGAAAGTACTTCTGCAATAAGGATGACCCCAAGGCTGCTGCTTCTCGCATAAATCGGTGGAATTCTGAGATCCTGTCTTCAGAGTAGGTGCACATTTTGTCTGAGTAGGTAGCAGCCTTGTGTTCTCAGCTTAGGATACTGGCTTCATTTAATTTTGCAGGGACCCTCGAGGGCTATAAACCCCAAACTTAGGATTTTCACATAATCCGAGTAGGATTGAAAATAGTAAGCACAGGGAACCCCACGCCTCAACCTTCTGGTGCACACCCACAAGACCTGCCTACCTACTGTCAGCACTGTCTCTTCACCGGACGGGAAAGCATACTGATGGCTACTGGAGACAAAAGACAGCTGCGTGGGGCGGGGGAGGCCGTTGGAACACCTGCGACCTGTGACCTTTGTAGTTAGTGAAGTCCACGTCGGTCTGACCTGGCTGGACACAGGCCATGCCCTGGTTTTGTGTGTGTGTTGAACAGGTTCCTAGGAGTCAAGTTCAAATCTGTGACCTTTAAAGATTCGGTTTTTAAGTCCTGTACCTTTGAGGATGTGACTTCTGTCAACACCTACTTCAAGAACTGCACCTTCATCGACACCGTGTTCGACCACACAGGTAGGTGAACGTGGTGACCACGTGGCAGCCCAGGCAGCGCACGTGGGGAGCAGAGACCCCAGTTCCCTAGAGCAGCTGGGACAGACACAAGCTGTGTCGTTTGTCTTGTCAGATTTAATGCAGTACAACTTGGTGAAGTTCAAAATTAGCCAAAACAAGAAGGGCCTTTGTTGGCTGCTTTTGGAGCACAGCGAGCCTCTGGTTGGTTTGCTGCGTTGACCCTGACTTCATACGCTGGTGTTTAGCCTGGTCATCCACTAGATCTGAAAACTTCTCTAGGAAGTAAAGGAAACAAGTATTGATTGAGCACCTGCTGTGTGCTGTTGCCTACTGGGCTCATCAGACATCCATCGTCCCGCTCAGTTTTCATGGTGGCTGAGGCTACACTCGTGGACATGGTGACAGGTGACATGACGTCAGAGCCAGGCCTTCACAGCCCACCCCCCAGTGCTGGGAAAGGGTCCAGAGTTACCACCTGGCCCGGCCAGAGGGCCAGCATCTGCTGCTGCCAGCCCTCTGCAGGGTGCCCTGCCCATCTCCAGCAAGAACCCGTCAGGAAGGAAGGTGACGTCTCACTCACAGACTGGCTCTCTGAATCTCTTAGCTGAGCCTGCCACCCCTGCAGACGTGCTGGGACAGCGCCAGGTTCAAGGACAAGTCAGCCGTCAGTGCTGGTGACCCTCAGCTGCAGCCTCCCTGGCCCTCAGAGACCCAGAGAAGGCCCGGTCCCTCCCCTGAGCCCGAGTCCACAGCGGGCAGTGATGAGGCGAGGTGTGTCTGTGACTGTAGCGTGGAAGCTGTTAGTTCTCTGGTGACGGTCCTTACATAGCATGGTCATGAGGACAGAGTGATACTGTAAGGCAGTGGTCAGCAATGGCCAACTACAGCGATCAGAAGCCAGCTTGATTCTAGCTTCGTTTACTCCTTTGTTCAACTCAAGTTCCCTTCATGCAGCTGCTTTGTAGTGTGAGGTCCTGGACTGCACTGTGCCTTGGTCAGGAGAAGGCACAGGAAGTGAAGCCGGCCAGGCATGAAGCCCCCAAGGGTTCGCAGTCCCGATCCCTGCCGGCCCTCAGGAGCTGAGGGTTCCCCGCTGCTGTCTCTGCAGACTTCGAGCCATACAAGTTCATCAACAGCGAGTTCCAGAACTGCTCCTTTTCCCACAACAAGACGGGGTGCCAGATCACCTTCGACGATGACTACAGCGCCTACTGGATTTACTTCGTCAACTTCCTGGGGACGCTGGCCGTGCTGCCGGGGAACATCGTGTCCGCTCTGCTGATGGACAGAATCGGGCGCTTGACGATGCTGGGTAAGCGCTCAGCTCCCTGGGCGGGGCAGCTGCTGCTGCCTGCTCTGCCCCCTGCCCTGAGGGACGTGGCTCAGACCTCTGTTAGCACAGAACTGCAGGGAGAGTGCGGGCTGTTTGAGCGGTGTCCGTGGTTGACACAGAAGTGAGTATGTGTGACTTTCCCCCGAAGTAGCTGAGTGACAGGTGATGTGTGATTCGTACTTGCCGGTCCAGAAGGCCTGCACCTTTCTTCCAGCACCTGTGCTGGAGCTTTCTGGAGCCCACTGCACAAAGCCCCCAGACCCTCACCCTCAGGCCCTGCCCTCCCTGCAGGTGGCTCCATGGTGCTGTCGGGCATCAGCTGCTTCTTCCTGTGGTTCGGCACCAGCGAGTCCATGATGATTGGCATGCTGTGTCTGTACAATGGGCTGACCATCTCCGCCTGGAACTCGCTGGACGTGGTCACTGTGGAGCTGTACCCCACAGACCGCAGGTATGTTGTAGGGCCCCAGGTGACCGCTGAAAAATCGCAAAAATAAGCCGGACTGCTGCCAGACGGCCACTTCCAAGAGAGTGCAAAACCCAAAGTTCTCTGTGCCACGAGACTCCCAGCGCCACCCGTGTGTTTACGGAGAAGACATGGGTGGGGACCGTAGTTCCTAGAGGAGTGAACACGGCACTGGGACCAGCTCAGGAGCTCGCTGCATCTGTGGCTTGGTTTGTGAGCTGACAATCTGGGGGAGCCACAGCAAGGTGGTGAAGGTGAGCGTGTGATTGGGGTTAGTGGGGAATAGGATGACTGGGGTTGGGGTTCATGTGAGTCAGGGTGTGACTGGGGTTGGGGTATATTGTGGGTTAGGGTGTGACTGGGGTTAGAGTATTGTAGGTTAGGGTGTGACTGAGGTTGGGGTATAGTGTGAGTTAGGGTATGGCTGGGGTTAGGGTATAATGTGGGTTAGGATGTGACTGGGATTGGTGTGTAATGTGGGGTCAGGGTGTGACTGGGATTGGAGTGTAATGTTGGTTAGGGTGTGACTGGGGTTGGGATGTAATGTGGGTTAGGGTGTGACTGGGTTGGGGTGTATTGTGGGTTAGGGTGTGACTGGGGTTAGAGTATTGTAGGTTAGGGTGTGACTGAGGTTGGGGTATAGTGTGAGTTAGGGTATGACTGGGGTTAGGGTATAATGTGGGTTAGGATGTGACTGGGATTGGAGTGTAATGTTGGTTAGGGTGTGACTGGGGTTGGGATGTAATGTGGGGTCAGGGTATGATTGGGGTTGGAGTGTAATGTTGGTTAGGGTGTGACTGGGTTGGGGTGTAATGGGGGCCTGGGGTATAACAGATTGGGGTGAGAGTGACGTTAGAGTTAGCACATCGTAACCCCTCTGGGCTCACAGGTTAGTACTCACATGGCTGCCAGGGGCACTCCCTCCCAATTTTCAGGGCTCATGTGAGCCCTGCCTTAAACAACTACAGGGAGGTCTCTGGGACGAACCTCAGCCATCCTGCTCCCATGGAGGAAAACCTGAGGTGGAGATGCAGACCACCCCGCGTGTCAGGACCAGGCTGGACGCAGGCCTGGGGGTGGAGCCAAGCCCCTGAACCAGTCACTTACAGGGAGAGAAGCCCTGTCTTGCCCCGAGCCTGGAGACCTACACCGTACCCTACTTGTGTGCAGCCCTCATTGTTGCCAGGGAGCCTCCTACTGCTGTCCCACAGATGCTGGGTGAGGAAGCAGCGACCCCAGGGCCCGGCCAGGGCAGTGAGACCCCGCCACTTGGCTCGCTGACACAGCGGTGCTTCCCAGGTGGGAGCAGACTCCGGCTGTTGCTCAGAGCTTGCAGGTGCTCCTGCACCCATCCCCCACTGAGCATCTGCAGCCCGGGGTGCTGGGCACATTCACCACACTCTGGTGATGCTCCTCTCGGGTCCTTGGTCTGAAGGATGCTCTGAGGGTTCTTGGTGCGGTTTCTCCTCAGGTCCTTGGTCTGAAGGATGCTCTGAGGGTTCTCGGTGTGGTTTCTCCTCAGGTCCTTGGTCTGAAGGATGCTCTGAGGGTTCTCGGTGTGGTTTCTCCTCAGGTCCTTGGTCTGAAGGATGCTCTGAGGGTTCTCGGTGTGGTTTCTCCTCAGGTCCTTGGTCTGAAGGATGCTCTGAGGGTTCTCGGTGTGGTTTCTCCTCAGGTCCTTGGTCTGAAGGATGCTCTGAGGGTTCTTGGTGCAGTTTCCCCTCTTGGGTCCTTGGTCTGAAGGATGCTCTGACGGTTCTTGGTGCGGTTTCTCCTCAGGTCCTTGGTCTGAAGGATGCTCTGAGGGTTCTTGGTGTGGTTTCTCCTCAGGTCCTTGGTCTGAAGGATGCTCTGAGGGTTCTCGGTGTGGTTTCTCCTCAGGTCCTTGGTCTGAAGGATGCTCTGAGGGTTCTCGGTGTGGTTTCTCCTCAGGTCCTTGGTCTGAAGGATGCTCTGAGGGTTCTCGGTGTGGTTTCTCCTCAGGTCCTTGGTCTGAAGGATGCTCTGAGGGTTCTTGGTGCGGTTTCTCCTCAGGTCCTTGGTCTGAAGGATGCTCTGAGGGTTCTCGGTGTGGTTTCTCCTCAGGTCCTTGGTCTGAAGGATGCTCTGAGGGTTCTCGGTGTGGTTTCTCCTCAGGTCCTTGGTCTGAAGGATGCTCTGAGGGTTCTTGGTGCAGTTTCCCCTCTTGGGTCCTTGGTCTGAAGGATGCTCTGACGGTTCTTGGTGCGGTTTCTCCTCAGGTCCTTGGTCTGAAGGATGCTCTGAGGGTTCTTGGTGTGGTTTCTCCTCAGGTCCTTGGTCTGAAGGATGCTCTGAGGGTTCTCGGTGTGGTTTCTCCTCAGGTCCTTGGTCTGAAGGATGCTCTGAGGGTTCTCGGTGTGGTTTCTCCTCAGGTCCTTGGTCTGAAGGATGCTCTGAGGGTTCTCGGTGTGGTTTCTCCTCAGGTCCTTGGTCTGAAGGATGCTCTGAGGGTTCTCGGTGTGGTTTCTCCTCAGGTCCTTGGTCTGAAGGATGCTCTGAGGGTTCTTGGTGCAGTTTCCCCTCTTGGGTCCTTGGTCTGAAGGATGCTCTGAGGGTTCTTGGTGCAGTTTCCCCTCTTGGGTCCTTGGTCTGAAGGATGCTCTGAGGGTTCTAAGTGCTTCTCCTCTCGGGTCCCTGGTCTGAAGGATGCTCTGAGAGTTCTCGGTGCGGTTTCTCCTCTCGGGTCCCTGGTCTGAAGGATGCTCTGAGGGTTCTCGGTGTGGTTTCTCCTCTCGGGTCCCTGGTCTGAAGGATGCTCTGAGGGTTCTTGGTGCGGTTTCTCCTCTCGGGTCCTTGGTCTGAAGGATGCTCTGAGGGTTCTCGGTGTGGTTTCTCCTCAGGTCCTGGGTCTGAAGGATGCTCTGACGGTTCTTGGTGCGGTTTCTCCTCAGGTCCTTGGTCTGAAGGATGCTCTGAGGGTTCTTGGTGTGGTTTCTCCTCTCGGGTCCTTGGTCTGAAGGATGCTCTGAGGGTTCTCGGTGTGGTTTCTCCTCAGGTCCTTGGTCTGAAGGATGCTCTGAGGGTTCTTGGTGCAGTTTCTCCTCTCGGGTCCCTGGTCTGAAGGATGCTCTGAGAGTTCTCGGTGTGGTTTCTCCTCTGGGTCCTCGGGTCTGAAGGATGCTCTGAGGGTTCTCGGTGTGGTTTCTCCTCTGGGTCCTCGGGTCTGAAGGATGCTCTGAAGGTTCTTGTGTGGTTTCTCCTCCACTGCTCACATCCTCTTCCTTGCTTCACGCCCCGGGGTGAGGGGCCGCCCGCTGCAGGATCAGACCCTGCAGAGCCCATGACTCCTTTCATTGGCCTCTGATCTGCTCACAGGGCCACCCAGCGGTGGACCCATCTGTGCATTTAGCAGCCTTGGCAGGTTAGAGCCGGTTACATCTTTAAAAAAAAAAAAAAAAAACAGATAGCAAAATCTCATATATCCCCTGATTGATCAGCATTTACATGATGGGAAAACACAAAAGAGAATCCAGAAAATTTTTTAAAGATTTATTTATTTAATTGAGAGGTAGAGTTACAGATAGAGAGAGGGAGAGACAGAGAGAGAGGTCTTCCATCCCCTGGTTCACTCCCCAGATGGCCACAATGGCTGGAGCTGGACCGATCCGAAGCCAGGAGCCAGGAGCTTCTTCTGGGTCTCCCACGTGGGTGCAGGGGCCCAAGGACCTAGTCCATCTTCCACTGCTTTCCCAGACCATAGCAGAGAGCTGGATCGGAAGTGGAACAGCCGGAATAGAACCAGCACCCATATGGGATGTCAGAGCTACAGGCAGGGGCTTAACCTACCACACCACAGCACGGCCTTGAGAATCCAGAAATTAAACCTTCTTGTTAGAGTGGAGTGGCATTTCCTGCCTTGGTCTCCTACAGTTTGCAACAGAACAAATCAGAATCAAACCAGAGCAAACCAGCACCAGTGCAGGAGTCAAATGCCTGGTCAGACAGCAGTTTCTGTGCCCCAGGGCCCGGCACTCCCTCAGAGCTCCTGAGAGCCCCCGTTCTGGGCCTCTGGGACAGCTCCAAAGCCAGAGCCTGTTGGGGCCGGGGGCCTAGGCTGCATCTCCCCACATCGCCCCCCTTTAAAAAGCCCCCAGCTGCCGACACACCCAGGCTGGAGCACGACAGGGCAAGAACGCGGTCACACAAGGGGCCTCCAGCAAGTGCGTGGACAGCGGGGTCTCCCGTGTGAACGGCAGGGGCCCAAGCACTTGAGCCATCTGCTGCTGCCTTCCCAGGTGTATTGGCAGGGAGCTGGCTGAGAAGTGGAGCAGCCGGGACTCCACCGGCACTCAAAGATGGGCTGCCAGTGTCCTAGAGGGTAGATAACCGCTGGGCCACGGTGCCAGCCCCAAGACCTCGCTCCCTAAACGTTCGTTCCTTTTCCCGGCTGTGATAAACTGGAAGCTTTGGGTGGAGCCTGAATCAGCAGGGGGCGGGGGAGTGAGCAGAGGCTGAGGGCAGCGCGGCAGCCTGGCCTCCTGCCTGGCTTTGCTGGCAGCCGTCGCTGTTCGCCGCGGTGACGCCCGAGCAGGAAGGCCATGGAAAATGCAATCAAAAGACGGGTTCTCCTGGGTGCTGGAGAGGTTGGAGACCCATGCTTAGAGAACGTCAAACCATCCCGTGGGAGCTGTCGTGAAAACCCGTGCGTGTGCAGCAAGACTACGCCCGGGGCCGCGGCCGCGGCCGTGCCGATGCCCCCTCAGCCTCGTCCGTGTCTCTTGCAGGGCGACGGGCTTCGGCTTCCTGAACGCGCTCTGCAAGGCGGCGGCCGTGCCGATGCCCCCTCAGCCTCGTCCGTGTCTCTTGCAGGGCGACGGGCTTCGGCTTCCTGAACGCGCTCTGCAAGGCGGCGGCCGTGCTGGGGAACCTGATCTTCGGCTCCCTGGTGGGCATCACCAAGGCCCTCCCCATCCTGCTGGCCTCCACCGTGCTGGTGTGCGGGGGCCTCGTGGGGCTGCGCCTGCCGGACACACGGACCCAGGTCCTGATGTGAGGGCGTCCGACGCGACGCCGCTGCGACCGGAAGCCTCGCTGCATCTCCTGCTGCCCCTCCGTGTGACCGACAGGTGTCCCCGCCCTGCTCTCCTCCCCAAACACCAGGGCTGCTCGCCAAGGGGCCCTGGCCGGTCCGGCTGCAGACGCGGTCGAGCTGGCCCGGGGCAGCCACTTCGCGTCCCCAGCAGAGGGACATTTCCTGTTTCCTGAGGGGACAGCCCGCAGTTCTCGCTGTGACAGCACGTGGGCACAGCTGCGGCTGGGCGGGGCTCTTTGGGGCGGACGAGGAAGGTCAGGCTGTGCCCTCAGCCGGAATCTGCGGGAGCTGCATCAGCAGGGGGTGTCGCCCCGTCCCAGGAAGCTTGAGACACATGAGGGGCAAGAGCTGTGCAGGCGTCCAGGGCCGGGGCCTGTGGTGCAGACAGCTGGGAGCCAGGTCAGCCCGAGAGCCCTGCCTCGATTTCCCCTCACCACAGACGGCAGTCAGGGAAGGGCGTCTCTTCACCGAGCTGTGTGCCCCTCCCGCAAGCCTGGGTCCCCAGGCAAGCTCTGGGCTGGGGGCTGCGGCAGGTGGAGGAGGCTCCCACCAGAGCCGTGTGGGAAGAGGGGCAGCCCTGGCCCCCGCCCCACCCTGCTTTGGTGACAGTCACCTGTGGCCTCCCAGGCACATCCTGTCCCTCCAGCTCCCCTGGGCTGGCGCCCCATCCCTGTGCAGCCATAGCGCCTGCCTCCTGGGGCAGACAGGGACAGGGACAGCATCTGCTCGGCCCCCAGCTGCTCCACCTACCTCTGGAGTCTGCGTGGACCATGTGACCTGCTGCTGCCCGAGCTGGCCTGCATGAACCTTTTGAGTTTGAAGCTCCCTCTGCCACTTCCAGGATGAGCAGCAGCTGTGGGGGCGGGGGGGCCTGTTTACACCTGAGTCCTCTCCAGGCCTTTGGAGGTGACCCTTGCTGTAGTGTGGCTCCGTTACTGCCCCAGCCTCTGCCTCCACTCAGTCACAGAGGCCCCACCCCTCCCTCCAGGCCTGCAGGTGCCCAGACCCATGAGAAGCCATCAGTCTCCCCCCCCCCCCAGTGTAGGCCTGGAGGAGAGGGTGGGGGGGGGGGAGGCTCCCTGGGGCAGAGCATCAGGAAACTGAAACCAGGAACAGGGAAGACGACAGGAAGCCGGGCCGGAGCTACCAAGAGCAAAGGGCAGGTCAGGAAGGCGAGCTTGCCGTCTCCCACCGCCGGCACTGCTGACCAGTCAGCACCCCGGTCTGTCGCTGAAGGGCGTCGGCGGTCTGAGCTGAGTGCGGACAGAACCAGATAGGCGCTTGGGGCCCCTGCCCGTCTTCGGAGGCGCTCAGCCCTGCCTTCTCCCACGGGGTCTCCCGAGCCACAGGGCACGGCTGCTCAGAACTGCATCCATGTGATGGGCCGTGTCAGCTGGGGGTGGCCAGCGGAAGCCTGCTTCCCGCGGCCGGCCTTCTTGCCCAGCCCGAGCCCTGGGCACCCAGGATGGGGCTCTGGGCAGTCTGTGCCACAGCTTGTCTTGGCCGCCTTTCCTCTGCCCTCCTCGTGTCGTTCTCCACCTCAGCTGTCCGAGCGCCCGGGGTTTTCCGAGCGCGCAGTGCGCGGCTCGCTGTGGGTTTAGCAGGAGATTGTGCTTTGGCCATGAGGTCAGACAGCAGGTGTTCCCGTGTGTGCCAGCGGCCGGCCCCTCAGCACCCCTGCGATGGCAGGAGACCAGAGGCTGTGCACAGATGCACCACTAGGGGGCAGCCGCATGCACTTTTGCCTCTGCCACTGGTGAGAACCAGAGTGCTCCCTAGACCCCTGAAGGTCCCCAGGGTGGGGAGATGGCAGCCGGGGTCCTGCAGCACCCAGCTTATCTGCAGTGCTGCTTCCCGGTGGCCTCACACCCAGGGTCCTGACGGGGAGACGAGATGGAGGGGTTCTGGGCCAAGCTCCACCCCCGAGCCCGGTGCAACCCATGCCTCACTGGGAGTAGGAAATGGCTGCATGGCTCTGGTCCTCGGCTTCCCCATCCTCACAGGGAGGCAGGGACCCCCGCAGGGCGCCATGATGACAGCTGTGTCTGCTGGTGGCGCTGGGGCTAGACCCATGCGGACAAGCGCCCGCGGGGCTGGTTTGTAACCGAAGCACTGGGGAGTGGTCAGAGCCCCGGGACTTCCTGGGAAGGTGGTGCCCACGTTGTCTGCTGCCAGCTCCCAGGAACCTGAGCTCCATCTCGTGTTGGTGCGGCTCCACAGCTCCCCCTGCCCGTCCAGGAAAGGGACCCTCGTTGTTCCGATCACAGCCCTGGCACAGAGACCGCTTCGGTCCTCACCTTCCTGAATCCGGCATCACCCAGGCCCCAGCCTTCAGAACCGAGTCCTTGGTGGCCCCGTGCACCTGGGCAAGATGCCTTCGTTCACAGATCTCACCTAGTCAGACTTGGGGTTTGCACGGACGTTTCCGTGGCTGGTCAGCAGAGATGGGGCGGTGGAGAGCGGGAAGAGAAGCCCTGGGAAGTTCGCAGAGAGGGGTCTGGGCGCCGTGTGGCCCCTCCCAACCCGGCCATCACACCCAGAGTGCAGGGCGGGGCCCTTTGTGGTCCCCTCTGCCGCCAAAACAGAAGGCAGTGTTCCTGCTCCTAGTCCAGTGCCTGCCTGGCCGGGCACTGCGGCCCCGAGGCCAGTGAGGCCACGTGCCAGGCAGCTGGGGGAGTGCACGCTCGGGGTGTGTGTGTGTGTGTGTGGGCGGGGGAGTGCGTGCCTCCCCAGCGAGGATGAGCTCAGAGCAGAGCTGCCTTGCGCTCTGCGGGATGTAGCCTCCTGTTGGGCGGGTGTGCAATGGTGTTCTGAGGAGTGTTCTGTCCCCACGGTGCCCCTCCGGGCTGAGCCAGGGAGTAGGCGGAGCCAGGAGGCCCCCTCCAGAGCGCAGCCAGCTCCCTCCTGATGCTGAGGGTTTGTGATGGAGCGAAACTGCCTTTGCGGGCACTGTGCTGCACTCTCACCTTCCACCCTGAAGGAGAAGTGAGCCGGAAAACAGGGCCTGGCGGGCACGGCAGGAGTGCTGTCAGCTCTCGGCTGAGGCTGTGCATGGTTCGGACACAGTGTCTGGAAGGTGCCCAGGACCCATGGGGCTCTGGGTTATGGGAAGGCAGAGCATTCCTGCCCCCTCCAACACACACCTCCTCCAGGCAGTCCACCGCCACTGCTCTCCCTTCTCTTCCTAATCTTGTGAGACAGAGCCTCACTGGGCCCTTGACCCCAGAGAACTGCAGATGGTGCCCACGGTGAGGGGTGGGAGCTGAGGGGCCCAGAGCTGACTGCTGGTAGCCGAGGAGTCCCCACCGAGATTCAGAATTCAGGACGCCACCATCCGGGCCTGCAGAGGGCCCCGCCCGGTGCTGGAGGCACAGCTGTGTGCCACACGCATGCTCCCTGCAGAGCGGAAGTGCCCAGGACCCAGAGGGAGGTGGCCCTGCGCCCTCTGCTCACACGCGGGGCCTCCAGCAGGCCAGCGGCACGCCCGGTGCAGGTGTGCCAAGTCCCCGGCAGCCTGGAGGTGACGGTGAGGGGGCAGGGGTCCCCTGAGGCCAGCGGTGGCTGGACCAGGTGCCATGGGCTCCTCAGAGTCAGTTGATGATGGGAATTTTGAGAGCCAGTTGAAAATCATAGCCATTGTTAAAATTCAATATAAATTTATATTTAGATTTTATTTATGTATTGAGAGAAAAAGCTAATATATATGCAGCACGCTGCTTGCTACCGATTTTGCCGCCTTCTGCTGTGACGCAGCCTTTGAGGTCCTCTGGCAGCGTCTGTCACGCGCCGGCACCAGGAGTCCACGCGGGCTGCAGGGCAGGCGCTGGCGTGGGGTCGGCCTGGCCAGAGGGCCGAGGACCCCACTGTGTGCGAGCCGTTCCTGCAGAACACGCAGGCGAGCTGGGAGCTACGCAGCGGCTCCCCTCTGACGCCCAGGTGGGAAACCCTTCTTGCCCCGATACTCCTCGCCCTGCAGCTGGCTGCCACTGTCACCGTGTCCACGTCCAACCTCAGCTCAGAGAATGAAGGTGCTCACTGTGGGCGCGGGCTCCGTGCACGTCCTGCTGGGGTTTGCATGCTGCCACTCAGGGCCCAGAAGAGCCTCTTCTCCGGAAGCTTCCGTGGGTCCCAGGCTAACCTCAGCCGCTCTCCCTGGTGTCGAGATCTTGGAAGGCCGTGTTCCTTGGCCCTGGTGTCTGGGTGTCCTCCTCTGTTTACTTTTCCCGTTTCCGATGCTCTGTGAGTTTTCCTGTCTGGTGTGTCCCGGTGCCCCGTGCCCCGTGTCCGTGTGCTGCATGTGTGAACCCCAGAACATCCTGCGTCTGGGGCTTTCTCCCCGTGTCCAGCCGGCCCCGTTGTGAGCTCATCTTCCCAGGACGCCCCCTGTGTCTGATTTCTGATTGCCACAGTGTCCACGTGCGAGTTCCCGCACACCCAAGCCCGCCGTGCAGTGCGTGTCTCCCGTGTGGAAGTGTGTCCAGTCGTGTGCCAGGTGACACATTTGTGTATCCGCTGCAGAGATGCTCCACGTACGTCAGATTAATAAATGAGCGGTTTTAGCTCCATTCTATTCCAACAGAGATGGCTGTGTGGCTGCTCTTCCAAGCACGACCCGGCCCTCAGGGTCCCTGGGTGCAGAGCGGGCCGGGGCCGGGCTGCTCCGCTGGCTGGTTGCACGCACGTTTTCCAGTGCCGGGAACGCGTTCGGAATAGGCGCTTGTGTGTCTGCCCTGGAGCGGGGGTCTGGGGAGAGCAGGGGGGCGTGGGTGTGTCCCGTGGCTGCCCTGCTGAAGGCAGAGGCATGGGCCACACCACGCCTGCTCTTGTCCCCGCGAGAACACTCCCTGCATTTCACACGAGCCCCAGGTGTCCTCTAACACAGGTGGGGCTGGCCGAGCGCCAGAGACCCAGCCCCCTCGCTCACTGTGGTTCCCTGGGGGACACAAGGCGGCGGCTGCCACTCTCCTATTTTCACACAAAATTGGGGCCAGGAAAGGCGCCGTTCCTTCCTTGTGACGTTCACACGGAGGTGGGGCAGGGGTTTGCCACAGGGACTCCGGCACCCATTAGGACGCCCACACCCCAGGTGAGTGAGAGTGCCTGTGCTGGGGTCCTGGCCCCGCCCCCCAGTCTTGCTCCCTGCCAGGACACACCTGGAGGCTGCAGACTGTGGCCCGAGGACTTGGACCCCAGGTGGAGGGCTGGGCTTCTGAGTGCGGCCAGGCCCAGCCCCGCTGTTGTGGGCGTGGGGGGTGAGCCAGATGGGAGGTGTCTGTGTGCCTGTGGCTCTGCCTCTCGGGTAGTGAAGGTGACTTTGAGACTCAAGGAGCGGTGCCCCTCCTGGGGGACGTGTACCCTCTGCCCCTCAGCAGGCCACAAGCAGGAGGCTGCCCCTGCCGACTGCCTCGCCGGGTCGGTCTCCCCTCCCCGCAGCCCAGCGTCCCGGCGGCGCCTGGCTTCTGACTTGGGAGCAGAGCTGTCAGCTGCCCCACCCCTCGCTGGGCCTGGGGAAGGCGGGGCTCACCCCACCCCCTCAGAGCCTCCGAGACACCTGCTGCCCTTTCCGAAGTGCTGGGGCCCAGGACTGGTGGGCTGTGGCGGGGCCAGGAGGTCCTTGGGAGAGAGCTGCAGAGGGGAGGGCCCAGAGACCCCAGGGGGCCCACAAACCACAACAGCGCCCAGGGAAATGGCACAGTGCGTCCTACTGGTCAACCGCCCGGCGCTGCTCCCCGCCTCCTCTGTGGTGTCTCCCGCATGGCGTCACACACACGCTGTGTGCCACAGAGCCGACGGCTCGGGGAGGCCGTTCCCGCTGCCTCAGCAGTGGCTTTGAGCCACACAAGACGCCCCACGGGCGGGCGCGGCCATGGGGCCGGCCATGTGCCCCATGCAGAGGCCTGGCCGTCCCGCCCGCCCCGGGAGTCAGGAAGGGAACGAGCTGTGGATGCTGCCGTCTCTGGTGGCGCCAGCCCCTCAGAAGCACACGCCCACCCCACGCACCTGCTGGAGGGTGCCCCGCCCCTCAGAGGGGACCCCCGCGGGGGCGGGGAGGAAGCGGCCTCCCTCCCGCAGTTAGAATCCTGACACCTGCCGCCCTGCGGGTGTTGAGGAAGTGAGAACTGGGCCTCCCCGTGCTGGCTTCTGAGGTGGCTGCCCGGAAGTGGTGACAGTTGGTCTTTCTCTGGGGGTTGTGAGGACAGAGTGTCCGGGCAGCTTAGTGAGCGCTGCACACACAAGCTCTCGGAACCGGTGGGAACCGGTGGGAACCGGGAATGCTCCTTCCCTGCAGTACCAGGAGGCTGAGAGCCCACCCCCTGCAGTGCTCAGATGGGCGTGGGAGTGGACGTGGGGATGGTGGGGTGGGCGTGGGTGTGGGAGTTGATATGGGGATGGGGTGGGAGTGGACGTGGGGATGGTGGGGTGAGCGTGCGAGTAGACGTGGGGATGGTGGGGGTGGGAGTGGATGTGGGGATGGTGGTGGGCGTGGGAGTAGATGTGGGGATGGGGTGGGGGGCGTGGGAGTGGACGTGGGGATGGTGGGGTGGGCGTGGGTGGGCAGCTGTCGCAGGTGACTGTGCCTGTGGTGCCCTGGCAGCCCGGCCAGGTCACCCGCCCACATCCCCACACCCCAGGAGCAGCCGGCACCGTGCCCTGCCCCAGCACTCAGATGCCCAGCTCCACAGTGGCCTGTCGCGGCCAGGAAGAGGGGGAGGGGTGGAGGGAGCCAGGACCTTGCACATAGCGGGGCCTGACCCAGGCAGCCGTGGGTCCTGCGTGCAGTGTGGGCCCAGGCGGAAGCCCCGCCCCATGGGGGCTTCTGCCCCTCCCGCAGGAGGTGTTGCCTGTGTCCCTCGGGTCAGGGGCGCTCCCCAGGGGGAAGTCCAGGGCCTCAGGTTTTCCCAGGCGCAGCCGTGGTGGATGGCGCGTGGCCAGAGTCCTGTTGCCTGGGCGTGCAGAGGAAGGCTGGGGGGGCTGTTCCAGCAGACGGAGAATACAGCTGTGGCGGGGGCCACGAGTGGCTCACAGCAGGTGGCACATGGCGGTGGGCCGTGGCCACGCACAAACAGGCACTCCTGAGCGCCACGGCCAGCACCACGCCAGGTGCTGGGGCACACTCTGGAGTCCCCAGACCTGAGCTGCGTGGCCCAGGGCAAGTTCACGAACCTGAGACTCCTCAGCCGGACGAGGGGCCTGTGCCCAGCGCGCTCCCTTGCTGTGCAGGGTTGGGTGTGCAGTGTGGCAGACGCCAGAGACACAAGGGTGCTGGCTTCGATGTGCCGGCGGCCCTGACCCGATGGAAGCTAAGTTATCAACGTTTCTGTTTCGCTCTGGATCACGGGAGATAACCCTTTGTCCCCCAGGGTCTCAGCAGCCTCCTTGCCCGGGGGCTTGCTTGCTTTGCACCTCACATTTGGGAATCCACTGCTGTGTGTCCGGAACTCCCCGGGAGCGCCAAGGACACCTTGGGTGAGAGACAAACTGTGGCGCACTGGGGTCACCACAAGGGGCGCTGTGGAGCACACAGCGGCCAGAGAGGACAGGCGGGCACTGGGGCCCAGAGTGCCCCCTATCCGGCTGCTGGGCTGGCTTGGAGGCTCGCAGTGTGGCACTTGGCTGCCCGTCCAGTGTGGCCAGCAGTGTTCCGTGAAGTGACCTGCAGGCCCGCGCGTGTGGAGCCTGGGCGGAACCCATGAATGGTGACTTCAGTCTTGGGGACCGTCCCCAGCTGCAGACATCCCCAAGTCTTAGAAAGTCAGAGATGGTCCCAGTCGCTGTGGCCTCACGCGAGCCGCAGGACCACACAGGAAACAGCCAGAGACAGCGAGGGGCCCCACAGGCACAGGGCGATGGGCCGTCGCCCCAGCCCACCAGGCCAGCCTGCCGGAGGGACCCCCCGCCGAGTGGCCGTGGGACCCGGGCTTTGCAGAGGTGTTTCTGTGACTGCTAATGGTGTTATAATGAATTATATTTTAGGTACTTTAGCTTGCTTAATTACAAGTGAGCTGTTACAACTTCTCACCTGCGGGCGGCTTGCCTCGCAATCAGTGGTGATAAATTGTTGCAGCTGTCTGGCAGCGCGTGGGTCTAGTCTCGGCCTCCTCGCACAGGTGAGGGGCTGGCTCGGGGGAGTTAGCGACTGACCCAGCTGTCCACAGCCCGGGAGTGACCCCAGCAGGACGGCCCCGCCCAGGGGGCTCCCTTCAGCGGGGAGGCAGTGAGAACAGGTGGGCCGTCGTCAGCCCAGGGGGCACAGGCAGTCCTGCCCTCATGAGCTTCCCCTGTAGAGGACTTCAGGTGGGTGGCGCCCTGGAGAGGGAGCACCACACGGCCACGGGAGGCGCCCTGGAGAGGGAGCAGCCACGAGAGGCCGCCGGCGGACCTGCGAAGCACCCGGCCTCCTCAGGTGTTGGCCAAACATGGTGGAGGGCTTCAAGGGTGCCGGGCCCGCCTTCCGGCATTTTCCACACACCCGCCCCCCCCTCCCCGTGTCCTGCCTGCAGCCCCGCCTGGAGCCTCTGTGTTCACAAGGGGAATGAAGCAGGGGCGAGTCGCCCGAGTGGGGCCCCGGGGAAGCGGCAGGACCGGCACCCCAGCTCCACACGCCCGCCCGCCTCACCCTCGGGGGCACACGGCACACGGGGAGGCGGCACACTTGCCGTCCGTCTCTGCTCGCTCCCAGCCCTGCCGGGCCCACCCCGGGGTGAAGCCGCTGAAGGTGGGCTGGGAGAAAAGGCCCAGTGGTCCCGAGGCAGCGGGTGCGAGTGCAAAACAAGCAGGAAGCGACACACTCCGAGGCTTCGCTCTTCCGCTGTAGCGCAGTTTATGTCACTAAGTGTCTGTGCTGTGACTTGACCCGGCCGGGCTGCTCTGTCTCTACCGGGCCTTCTCCCCCCCCACCCCCGCAGCGAGCTCTGAGAGCTGCTACCGAGCCGTCCCCCACCCCCCAGCCAGGCACGCACAGAAACCCCAGGGCCCCACGTTGACAGCAGCTTAACCCAATTACCGCGCTTGGAGGCGGGCCTGGCCGGGCCTGGCCGGGCCTGGGGGCGCCTCCGACGCCGTCAGTTACAGCAGGTGAGCAGGTGAGCAGGGCAGGCGCATGCTCTCCCGGGCCTCTGGTTTGCACTCCGCACGCGCAGTCCAGGCGCCCTCCTGCCCCACCCACGGCCGGCCCCGCGCGATGCCCAGCGCCCGCCATGGGCCTCGGAACCCCGCCTGGTTAGCAGCTGCCCGTCCCAGACACCCAGTGGTCCAGCCCCCCAGACGCCAGCGGAGAGGGTAAGTTCCTGGCAGGTCCCTAGCGCCCGCTGCGTGGCCGTGGCCAGCGCTGACCTAATGTGACTGTGTTTCCGCCTCGCGGAAGGCTCCCGAGAGACGCGTGCGTACTCGTTCCATGCCCAGGGCACGCCTTCCGCGCGGGGCACACAGCCCTCGTGGCACGAGCCAAGGCCGTCGCGGGGACCCTGTGTGGCCTTGCTCCTGCCGGCCTCTCCTGCTTGGTCCTAGTGTGCAGCCCTTCAGACAAGCATCTGATGCTTAATAGTGTGGGTTCAAGTTTCTTCCAAGTCTTTTAAATAATTCTGACTTTTTTATTTGACTGCCATCCGTTGGTTCACTCCCCAGATGCCTGCAACAGCTGAGGCCAGGCCAGGTCAAAGCCAGGAGCCCAGAACTCCATTCAGGTCTCCCCTGTGGGCGGCAGGGACCCAAGCGCTTGAGCCGTCACCTCCACCTCCTAGGGTCTGTCAGCAGGGAGCCGGAGTGGGAAGCGGGGCCAGGGCTGGAACCCCGGGCACTATGATGCCAGTGCAGGCATCCCAAGCAGGCTCAGGCCCTGAGCCCACGTCCACGGCTTCTCATGGCTTCCTGGCTCATTTCTCTGTCGCCGGGTGGCACCCACTGTCGGGAGCGACCACAGCTACTTAGGGTTCACTACCGAGGGCTGCCCTGGCTGCTTCTGAGGCCGCTGCGAGGCTGCGGGGGTCACCTCCTACGGGCAAACACTGGGGTCACACTGGGCACGCGTCCTCGTGGACACGCTGTCTGAGTGTGAGCATCCTCTCCAGCATCCGGTCTGGCTACTCAGTCACTGTCCAGTCTCCAGCTGCACCCAGCGTCCTCTAGCTGCCCCCTACCAGGCACAGCTCCCCTGCAGGAGCTGGGAGCAGAGCTGTGCCCGCTCCCCTCCCAACATGTGTAACTCCGCCCCCGGGTCCCCACCCGCGGAGGCCACAAGTGACCACTGAAACCAGTGCCTCGGGTGTCCCTGGTCCTATGCACAGCACGGGGTGATGGTCAAGGGCATGGACCTGTGGCCTTTGTGCCAGGTGCGCCCCCTGCCCGTGTCAGGGCTGAGTGGGCTGAGGGTCTGCACCCCCGTTGCTGGGTTGACGCGGGCACGCAGAGCAGAGCCGGCATGTGGCAAGTCCCCCGTGAGTGCGATGACCCCCAAGACAAGCACATTTCTGTCCGGATGGCTGGGGAAGAATGGGGTGTTTTGCACAGAGACTGGGACACCACTGGAGACCCCCACCCACATCCAAGGCCTGGGCTGGGTCCCGGCTCTGCTCCCAGGCACAGGTTCTGCCAGTGCACACCAGGGGGCAGCAGTGAGAGCTCAAGTCTTCGGCCACACCCCACCCCAACGTGCAGACCTGGCCCGGTTCAGGGAGGCAGTGGACCAGGCCCTGGGAGAGGCGCCTGCTCTTTCCCACACACATTTCCTCTCCCATAAGTAGAAAATACATTGCTGACTTAATTACTTAAAACATTTTTACTGTCATCCTTTATCGTTGTCGTGTTAAGGTGAGAGTAACACAAGCAGAAGAGACTCGGGGTGGTTCACGTAGAATTCTCAGAATGGGGTGGTGCCCCGTCCTGCCTGCCAGCTCCCTCCCTCTCCTTGTCTTCCTTCTTCCCTTCATTCCTCCCTTTTTTAGTCCTTGAGACATTTTAAATTTACATTACAGCCAAGGGCTTAATGCTCCATCAAATTAATAGTTGAACAGGTAAATGTAAGACGACCCTAGTGTGGCCGGAACATAGCTGGGGCTGCCGGCAGCAGTCAGCAGTAGATGCCCGTCCCACCCACATAGAGGAGGCTTTGCGATCATCACGGACCCATGAAACTGTAGCAGGATAACATTTTTTAAAAGATTAATTTACTTCAAAGGCTGAGTTCGAGAAGACAGAGAGAGAGAGTGATCTTCCATCTGCTGGTTCACTCCCCAAATGGCCACAATGGCCAGAGTTGGGCCAGACCAAAGCCAGGACCCAGGAACTCCATCTAGGTCTCCCATATGGGTTCAGGGGCCCAAGCACTTGAGCCATCCTTCAACTTCTTTCGCAGGGCCATTAGCAGGGAGCTGAACTGGAAGTGGGGCAGCCAGGACTTGAACCAGTGCCCACAGTGGGTGCCGGCATCCCTGGCAGTGGCTTTACCTGCTCCGCCACGTGTCTGCCCCACAGGGGTACACTCTTACTGATTGGACAGGGCATGAAGCGCAGTCTGACCGAACTGTGCAGCAATACTGGTCCATACTGGCACTTCTTTCGTTTGTTTCTTTTTTTCTTTGTTCTTAAATTTTAGCTCCCACAAACAAGGGAGAACATGCAGTACCTGTGTTTCTGTGTCTGGCTTTTAAACTCAACGTGATGACCACCAGTTGTGTCCATGATGCTGGGAGTGGTGGGATTTCATTCTTAGAAGAAACTAAATGACTTGGAAAAAGCTTCGAAGTGTGGATTCCCCAGAGAACAAACAGGAGAACGAGGCAGGTGGTGCTCCCTGGTGAGGCTGAGTCTGCTGCCCTTGCATAAGGCCACCAATGTCACCTGTCAGCTGTGCACAGGGACCCTCTGTCACCTGTCACAGTGCACGGGGACCCCTCTGTCCCCTGTCAGCTGTGCACGGGGACCCCTCTCTCACCTGTCACAGTGCACGGGGACCCCTCTGTCACCTGTCAGCTGTGCACGGGGACCCTCTGTCACCTGTCACAGTGCACGGGGACCCCTCTGTCCCCTGTCAGCTGTGCACGGGGACCCCTCTGTCACCTGTCACAGTGCACGGGGACCCCTCTGTCCCCTGTCAGCTGTGCACGGGGACCCCTCTGTCACCTGTCACAGTGCACGGGGACCCCTCTGTCACCTGTCAGCAGTGCACAGGGAAACCTGTCACTTGTCACACACAGCCGAGCTGAAGCCATGCTTTGGCAGGCGTGAGTCCCTGCCCACCCTCCTGTAGGTTGCGACCTGTGAGAGCCTTCAGACCCCAGCCCTGTTCTGCCGCCAGGGTCCAGCTGATGGAGTGAAGGAGATGGGTTCTGCAGCGGTGGGAGCCTCACTTTCAAACCTTGCCCGACCTAGACAGGCGCGGCTGCCTGTCCGGCGACCCTGTTCCCCTTAGCGTGTTGGTCTGCTCCCTCAGTTCCCTGGCGCTGCCAGGGAAAGGCTGGGGAGATCTCCCTCCTGGCCACCAGCCTCATTTCCAGGAGGAGCGTCGGGCTGGGAGGTGAGAAGTCAGGGCTGGGGCACTGGGGACTCTCCGGGAGAGGAGCAGGCTCCTCCCCTCTCTCCTGGGTCCCCGTGGCCCCAGTGGCCAGGTCTATGGTCTTGCGTTCAGGGTCAGACACTTGGCTCTTGTGTCTTGGGCAGTGGTGCCCAGGTGGGCTCCAGAGGGCCAGAGTTGGGTCCTGGGTGCCACTCCTGGTTTACCCAGTGGCTAAAAATGCCGCGAGGAAGCAGGCTGTGGCAGGACAGCTCCAGGCTCCAAGAGGAAAGGCTACAGATGTGGCCACGCCCCCCGCCCCCTGCCCCCCACCCTAGCCCCTCGCCCAAGCAGTGGGTTCTGTACACAGAGGAGGACTGCAGAGGCACAGGGGCGTTCCAGGGTGGCGTCCCTGGGGGCCGGGGCGGGGACACAGACACGGGGCCCCCACTGGGCTTCAGCAGTGCGTGACACAGGTGAGCAGGAGGAGGGTGGTGCCCAGCCACAGCCTCCAGGGAGGCCTCGAGCCAGGTCTAGCTGTCCCCCGCCAAGGGTGGCTGTAATGACCCTGGGAGGCAGAGCAGACCCTAAATGCAGCCAAGGGCGTCCACATGCACCTGTGAGCCACTCTGTCCAGGAGGCAGCGGAGTCCACACTGCTCATCCCCTGCAGGGTGGCTATGACAGACACTGCTGGTCCCCTGTAGGGCGGGTGTCACACGGGCACGGAGTGGCTGTGACAGACACTGCTGGTCCCCTGCAGGGCAGGTGTCACACGGGCACGGAGTGGCTGTGACAGACACTGCTGGTCCCCTGCAGGGCGGGTGTCACACGGGCACACGGAGTGGCTGTGACAGACACTGCTGGTCCCCTGCAGGGCAGGTGTCACACGGGCACACGGAGTGGCTGTGACAGACACTGCTGGTCCCCCGCAGGGCAGGTGCCACACGGGCACACGGAGTGGCTGTGACAGACACTGCTGGTCCCCTGCAGGGCAGGTGTCACACGGGCACGGAGTGGCTGTGACAGACACTGCTGGTCCCCTGCAGGGCGGGTGTCACACGGGCACACGGAGTGGCTGTGACAGACACTGCTGGTCCCCCGCAGGGCAGGTGCCACACGGGCACACAGAGTGGCTGTGACAGACACTGCTGGTCCCCTGCAGGGCGGGTGTCACACGGGCACATGGAGTGGCTGTGACAGACACTGCTGGTCCCCTGCAGGGCAGGTGTCACACGGGCACGGAGTGGCTGTGACAGACACTGCTGGTCCCCTGCAGGGCGGGTGTCACACGGGCATACGGAGTGGCTGTGACAGACACTGCTGGTCCCCCGCAGGGCAGGTGCCACACGGGCACATGGAGTGGCTGTGACAGACACTGCTGGTCCCCTGCAGGGCGGGTGTCACACGGGCACGGAGTGGCTGTGACAGACACTGCTGGTCCCCCGCAGGGCGGGTGTCACACGGGCACACGGAGTGGCTGTGACAGACACTGCTGGTCCCCCGCAGGGCGGGTGTCACACGGGCACACGGAGTGGCTGTGACAGACACTGCTGGTCCCCCGCAGGGCGGGTGTCACACGGGCACACGGAGTGGCTGTGACAGACACTGCTGGTCCCCCGCAGGGCGGGTGCCACACGGGCACACGGAGTGGCTGTGACAGACACTGCTGGTCCCCCGCAGGGCAGGTGCCACACGGGCACACGGAGTGGCTGTGACAGACACTGCTGGTCCCCCGCAGGGCAGGTGCCACACGGGCACACGGAGTGGCTGTGACAGACACTGCTGGTCCCCCGCAGGGCAGGTGCCACACGGGCACACAGAGTGGCTGTGACAGACACTGCTGGTCCCCCGCAGGGCAGGTGCCACACGGGCACACAGAGTGGCTGTGACAGACACTGCTGGTCCCCTGCAGGGCGGGTGTCACACGGGCACATGGAGTGGCTGTGACAGACACTGCTGGTCCCCTGCAGGGCAGGTGTCACACGGGCATGGAGTGGCTGTGACAGACACTGCTGGTCCCCTGTAGGGCAGGTGTCACACGGGCACACAGAGTGGCTGTGACAGACACTGCTGGTCCCCTGCAGGGCAGGTGCCACACGGGCACACAGAGTGGCTGTGACAGACACTGCTGGTCCCCCGCAGGGCAGGTGCCACACGGGCACGGAGTGGCTGTGACAGACACTGCTGGTCCCCCGCAGGGCGGGTGTCACACGGGCACACGGAGTGGCTGTGACAGACACTGCTGGTCCCCCGCAGGGCGGGTGCTACACGGGCACACGGAGTGGCTGTGACAGACACTGCTGGTCCCCTGCAGGGCAGGTGTCACACGGGCACGGAGTGGCTGTGACAGACACTGCTGGTCCCCCGCAGGGCGGGTGTCACACGGGCACACGGAGTGGCTGTGACAGACACTGCTGGTCCCCCGCAGGGCGGGTGCCACACGGGCACACGGAGTGGCTGTGACAGACACTGCTGGTCCCCCGCAGGGCAGGTGCCACACGGGCACACGGAGTGGCTGTGACAGACACTGCTGGTCCCCCGCAGGGCAGGTGCCACACGGGCACACGGAGTGGCTGTGACAGACACTGCTGGTCCCCTGCAGGGCAGGTGCCACACGGGCACACAGAGTGGCTGTGACAGACACTGCTGGTCCCCCGCAGGGCAGGTGCCACACGGGCACACAGAGTGGCTGTGACAGACACTGCTGGTCCCCTGCAGGGCGGGTGTCACACGGGCACATGGAGTGGCTGTGACAGACACTGCTGGTCCCCTGCAGGGCAGGTGTCACACGGGCACGGAGTGGCTGTGACAGACACTGCTGGTCCCCTGTAGGGCAGGTGTCACACGGGCACACAGAGTGGCTGTGACAGACACTGCTGGTCCCCTGCAGGGCAGGTGCCACACGGGCACACAGAGTGGCTGTGACAGACACTGCTGGTCCCCTGCAGGGCAGGTGTCACACAGGCACAGAGTGGCTGTGACAGACACTGCTGGTCCCCTGCAGGGCAGGTGTCACACGGGCACAGAGTGGCTGTGACAGACACTGCTGGTCCCCTGCAGGGCGGGTGCCACACGGGCACACGGAGTGGCTGTGACAGACACTGCTGGTCCCCTGCAGGGCGGGTGCCACACGGGCACACGGAGTGGCTGTGACAGACACTGCTGGTCCCCTGCAGGGCAGGTGTCACACGGGCACAGAGTGGCTGTGACAGACACTGCTGGTCCCCTGCAGGGCGGGTGCCACATGGGCACACGGAGTGGCTGTGACAGACACTGCTGGTCCCCCGCAGGGCGGGTGCCACACGGGCACATGGAGTGGCTGTGACAGACACTGCTGGTCCCCTGCAGGGCGGGTGCCACACGGGCACATGGAGTGGCTGTGACAGACACTGCTGGTCCCCCGCAGGGCGGGTGCCACACGGGCACACGGAGTGGCTGTGACAGACACTGCTGGTCCCCTGCAGGGCGGGTGTCACACGGGCACATGGAGTGGCTGTGACAGACACTGCTGGTCCCCCGCAGGGCAGGTGCCACACGGGCACGGAGTGGCTGTGACAGACACTGCTGGTCCCCGGGAGGGTGGGTGGGTATCTCATTTGCTTATCAAGTGCCCAGATTGGCCTGTGGAGGGGTTTCTTATGGATGGCATCCCCCGTTTCCCCTCCCCCTCTCTCTTCTGAGGAGCGGGGTGTGTGTGTGGGGGGGGGGGGTTGACGGAGTGCTCTCTGGGCTGGAATCCGGGGCATTCCTCCCACACCCAGGGAATGGCCCTGGCTGCCCCGAGGCAGGGCAAGGCTTTGCTGTGTAAGCCCTGGGCTGCCCTGGGGCTGCCTGCAGGCTTCCCTCCTCCCCAGGTCCTGCCCTCCAGCCTTCACACACAGCTCAGGTCCCTGGGGGTGGCGCTGGCCCAGGAGCAGCTGGGGAGCGTGCTCGCTGGGCAGCGAGGCCTCCAGTTAGAAAAGACGAGAGGCGGGCGTGCGGCCCCCAGGTCCGCTGCTGGGCTGCTCCGGCTTCCCACACAGGCACAGCGGGGACGCAGCCGTGGTGGCTCACGTCCAGGGTCCTAGCCACCCCCACGGGAGCCCAGGAGTTCCTGGTCCCCCAGCCCAGCTGTGGCAGGAATTTGGGTGTGAACCAGTAGATGGGAGATATCTCTCTCTCTCTCTCTCTTTCTCTCTCTCTCCCCACCGCCCTCCCTTCACCCTCTCAAATAGAAAATTCTTTTAAAATCTGACAGGGCTAAGCCAGTAACATGAGAAAAACACAGTCCCGTGAACAATGCAGCAGCTGCACCCACCAGGACGTGGAGCACCCAGGGGTGCACACACAGAGCGTCACCCGTGGGGTGGGCAGCGTGGACCCCAGGCCTGCCACGGTGTGGTCAGCCAGACCTGCCTCTTCCTCCTCAGCCGGGGCCCCACTCCCCCACCGCTGCGCGGCCCACGAGGCCCTGGCCCCGGGAAATAAGGGCAGGGCACTCCCGGGAACCTGCAGTGTGGACGGGGAGGCTGGGGCGGGTGGTTCTGGGCTCGGGAAGGCAGCCCTGACCCCGGGGACACCAGGCCCCTGTCTCCACTCAGCTTCAGGAGAGGCCAACAAAGGGCACGTCCCCAGCCTCCCCTCACACAGAAGCCACCGTGCGTCACTGTCAGCTGCCTGGAATGTGTGTGAGAGGGCAGGAGCCCCGGCAGTCATTTCGGCCAGGAAATGGAAGCCAGTTTCGGTAAATTGGCAGAGAATTATGTTCAGTTAGAAATCGAGGCGTGAGCTCATTTTCAGTGTTTCCCTTGAGATGCTCGGAGGGAGGGTGCAGGGCGTCCAGAGAGCCTGACAGGACATAGCCAGCAGGCGAGGCTTGTGGCAGGGACACAGGGAGAGGGGTCCCCAGCCCCAGCACCCCGGGGCAATCCAGGAGCTGCGGGGGCTGTGGGAGCGCCCCAGCAGCTCTATGCCTGCTGCCAGCCCCCAGCCCGTGGGGACCCTGCTGGTTTCCCACCACCCTGCGGCACAGGCGTGGGTGACACGCCATCTCCGGGGTCGCTCCCAGGCCCCAGCCGGGCTTCTCCCACAGAAGTCAGCTTGGCCCCCTTTCCCTGGGTGCACTACGGCGCTTGGTCTGGCCATTGTCTGCGCCAGGTTCCACGGCACACGGGAGTTGGGCTCGGCGTGTTTGCCACCCCTCACCAAGGCTTGGCCCCCAGGGCCCCACCCCCGCTGTCACTCCTCTGCACTGTCACCCCTCCCCGCTGTCACCCCTCACCCCGCTGTCACCCCTCCCTGCTGTCACCCCTCACCCCACTGTCACCCCTCCCCATTATCACCCCTCCCCGCAGTCACACCTCTGGGTGTGAGTGACAGGTGCCGGTTCCCCTATATTTCCTCCCTGGCTCTGGTGTGAGTGACAGGTGCAGGGTTCCCCTATATTTCATCCTGGGCTCTGGGTGTGAGTGACAGGTGCCAGGTTCCCCCGCAGGGCTCGGGGCCGCCCGTCAGGAGCAAGCCTCCTGCCCCCTTCTCAGCCGCCTGTCAGAGTCCTGCCTCATTTGGCTCGTTCTTTGCAACCCTGAGACAAGGCCGTGCTGTCTCTGCCCAGGACTCAGACTGTGAGGACTCCCAGCCGCCCTGGTGGCCCCACCTCCCAGGACAGAACAGGCCATGTTCAGCTGGGCGTCGTGGGCACGTCTGGACCTGTACTCTCCCTCCCGCACCGTGAGGAGCGAGAAGCCATTCCCTGATCGCAAAGACCAGGTCACACAGCCTCTGGGGCTGCCCCGTGACAGAGCCCAGGGCTACTCCTGCAGGCCCCTCCCTGTCCCTGGAGACAGGCGCTCCCCACCCCCCACCCCCTGCTGGAGCAAAGAGCAGAGGTGCAGTTTGGAGGGAAACCCTCCCATCTGACCTCCCAGAGAGCGGAGACCTGATGCTGGTGGGGGTCCTGACCCCTCGCCAAGCCCCAGGAGCTGAGGTCCCCTAGCAGCCCCTTCCGGCAGCTCAGGTCCTCTCCCCAGGTCAGGGTCCGGTCAGGGTCAGGAGGGGCACGCGGCTCCCTCTCCCAGCAGCTTGGCTGCCCCCACCCATGATGGCCCTCGGGGCTTCTGGGGGCTGTGCTGGCGAGACCACCACAGGAGGCAGCTCCAACCCAGCCCCACCATCCTCCCTGGCCTGCAGGCTACCCTAGGCTGCCCTCCGTGAACCTGTCGGTTGGCCTCAGAGGGGCTCAGGAGCCCCCCTGGCCCCGGCCTGGGCCGCGGGCTGGTTGTTAAGAACTTGGCCGTTGGTCTCAGTCTGGTTCTAGGTTTGCACTGGGGTTCTTGCTCCTCAGCAGCCCTGGGTTTGCAGGGCTGAGTCCCGGGGCCCCTCACAGAGTCAGGACCCTGCACCGACCCAGTGAGCTCCCGGGCACCCCTGTTTCTCTTCAGACGAGTTGGTCTTGGGTGCCCTCTCCCATGGCATACGCACCGGTGGCAGGTGCTTTGCCGTGTGGACAGTCACAGGCCTGGCTGCAGTCCTGCCCAGACATGGCCCCTCCCCCACTCCCTGGCACCCATGCCGGTGCTCCCACGGTCCCTGGCAGAGGATGGAGGGACTCGGCCGACCCGGGCCACCCTGCCAGGGGAGCTGGCAGCTTCTCGCCGTGGGGGCAGGGCTTCCTCCTGCTGCCCTGGACTTTGCTCCAAGAGCCTTTTCAGCCACGGCCTGGGAGGGGCCTGGTTCGGGATTCCAGGCAGCCCCTGGCCACCAGGGTCTCTGCAGAGCAATGGGGCCTGCAGGGTCTTGGCCCCCGGTTCCAGCTCGTGGGCGAGCAGGTGGCGTCCTTCCTGGCTGCCAGGCCCCTGCGGCCCCGTCCCTGTGGAAGGAACCCCGAGCTTCTGCCCACGCCGTGCCTGCCTCCGGGGGCGGGCTCTGTGCTGGGCGCCGCTGTCCCTGGCCATGGAGCCTGGGCACTGAGCTCTGGCCGCCTCAGCCTTCTCTCCTGTGAAATGGGACGTGCACAGCTTACCGTGATGGTTCATCTGGGTGGCCGTGGCTGGGCCGTGGTCCCAGGTACTTTGTTCTGTGACATCAGCATTTCACTTGGTGGCCCCTGCGTGAAGTGGGTCGACCTCTGTACGGGCCCGGCCTCACCCATCCCCATCGGCTGGAGCTTGCACAGAGTGAAAGGCACCACCCTCCCCACTGCAGCGGGCAGGGACTCGGGTCAGGACTCGCCTGCGCCCTCCCCACTGCAGCGGGCAGGGACTCGGGTCAGGACCTCGCCTGCGCCCTCCCCACTGCAGCGGGCAGGGACTCGGGTCAGGACCTCGCCTGCGCCCTCCCCACTGCAGCGGGCAGGGACTCGGGTCAGGACCTCGCCTGCGCCCTCCCCACTGCAGCGGGCAGGGACTCGGGTCAGGACCTCGCCTGCGCCCTCCCCACTGCAGCGGGCAGGGACTCGGGTCAGGACCTCGCCTGCGCCCTCCCCACTGCAGCGGGCAGGGACTCGGGTCAGGACCTCGCCTGCGCCCTCCCCACTGCAGCGGGCAGGGACTCGGGTCAGGACTCGCCTGACCCGCAGCCGGGCTCCTCGCGGGGTCTCCAGGCTGCCGACCCACCCTGCTGGTGCCTTGGTGGACGCCTCTCTCTCTGTCTGTGGGCACATGAACACACACACACGCACACGCACACACGCCTGCACTCACACGCACACTGCTGCTGGTTGCTGTCTGCTGGGAGCTTACAGCTCCACACGCTGTGTTCCCCGGTCCTCACCAAAGCCCTGCTCTGTGCGGTGGGGAAATGGTGCTCAGACGTGAGCCACGCCCAGCTGGGAGAGGGGGCCCTGGCCCCACTGGGCGCTCCTGCTGCCCTTGTCTGGGAGCTGGGAAGAGACTGGGGACAATGGGCTGCCGTCCAGACCACCCCCCAGAGACCGTCCTGAAAGTGGGGGGCAGCTCCAGCTCTCAGCCCCGGGGAGCTGCCTGCAAGCCCACCAGCGGCAAGGTCACCTCCCTCGTGCAGAGCTGCTCGGCCTGGCTTCAGGGGAGGGAGCCGGCGTGGGGTGGGGCTCCTGCAGGAGGGACGCACAGGCGACCAGGGACTGGACTTTGCTCGCGGCCAGTTCTGAACCTGTGTAAACCTCTCAGGCTGATAAGCCCAGCTTTTACACAGGGCGCCGCATGGCCGCAGGAGGCGGAGAGCTGTGGTTTGCAGGGTGTGGTGGGCGGGGCTCACACCCAGGCGCCCCAGCAGCAGGTGCCAGTGCCCGCCCGAGTTCACCTCCCTGCTGAACGCCTCCCTAGACAATTTCCTTGACCCATGGACAATTATTTTTTTTAAGGATTTATTTATTTATTTGAAGGGCAGAGTTAGAGAGAGAGGTCGTCCATTCGGTGGTTCACTCCCCAGATGGTCTCAGTGGCCAGGGCTGGGCCAGGCCAAAGCCAGGAACCAGGAGCTCCACTTGGGTCTCCATGTGGGTGGTGGGGATCTGAGGACTCGGGCCACCTTCTGCTGCTCTCCCAGGCGCATTCGCAGGGAGCTGGGTCGGAAGCTGAGCACCTGGGACCCAGACCGGCCCCCGCATGGGATGCAGGAGGTGCCTGAATCCCTGGGCCCCCGCGCCAGCCCACATGGATGGCTTTTCTTACGTTGGAAGGAGAAGGACCCAGTGCCGTTTTTAGAAAGTTAGGAAAGCGCCCTGGAGCAGGTGTGCTCGCACATCCACCCTAGAACTGCACAATACCCAGGTGTGTGGGCCTCACTCCCGCAGCCCTGGGCCCAGAGTGCCCCCCCCCCCCGTCTGCCTGGATGCTCCTTCGCCCTGTCCAGTGGGTGTTGCTTGACCAGTGACCGACGGGGGACTTGCTCAGGGTTGCGCGTGCATCCACAGTCCAGATGCCCAGCCCCAGAAGGCTGTGCCCCTCGGTGTCGTCGGCTCTGCAGGACGTGTGCCAGCAGTGACCCGGACCAGCAGGACCTGCACGGACTCGCTTCTGCACTCAACAAAGGGCTGGGGCCCCCACGTGTCAGGCTTGTTTGAGACACTGGGAATCAGACTCAGCCCTGCCGCTCTGGCCAGCGCTGCTACGTCAGGCAGAGCTGTGAACGCCACCTTCAGGGGCCACTGTCGGTGCAGCAGGTTGGGCCTCTGCTTACAGCACTGGCATCCCACAGGGACGGCTCCAGGCCCGGCTGCTCCACTTCCCTTCCAGCTCCCTGCTGATTAAACCTGGGGAGGCAGCAGAGGATGGCCCAGGTGCTTGGGCCCCTGCACCCACATGGGAGACCCGGAGGAAGCTCCCGGCTCCTGGCTCCTGGCTTTGGCCATCTGGGGAGTGAACCAGCAGATGGAAGACATCTCACTCTGTCTTTCTGTGTCCCTCTGCCTTTTAAATACATAAATAATAAAAATTTATTTATGTATTTGAAAGGCAGAGTTACAGAGAGGCAGAGAGAGAGAGACAGAGAGAGAGAGAGATCTTCCATCTGCTGGTTCACTCCCCAGATGGCCACAATGGCCAGAGCTGCACTGATCCGAAGCCAGGAGCCAGGAGCTTCCGCTGGGTCTCCCACGCGCGTGCAGGGGCCCAAGCACTCGGGTCATCTAGTACTGCTTTCCCAGGCCATAGCAGAGAGCTGGATCGGAAGTGGAGCAGCTGGGACTCAAACCGGCACCCATATGGGATGCCGGTGCTGCAGGCAGCGGTTTTGCCCACTACACCACAGTGCCGGCCCCCATAAATAAATCTTTTAAAAATGCCAAGTTCAGCAAAGCCTCGCCTGAAGGATCTCACTTCCTCTTTATCGTGGAGAGATGCAGCACTGGGTTTCCTTCCTTCCCTGGGCTGCTGACCTTGCTGGGCTAAGGTGTGGCCGCAAACACCGCGTCCTGAGCCGCTGCTGCCTGGCGCACCAGCGAAGCGTCTGTCTGTCTTATGCATGTGGCTGTTAGAGGTTCATTTATGTCCTTGACAGGCAGAGTTAGAGAGGGAGAGACAGGGGTCTTCCACCCTGCTTTCTCACGCCATAGTGGGGTGCTGGATCGGAAGTGGAGCAGTCGGGACTCGGACACGGCTTTAACCCATGTGCCGCAGTGCCGGCCCCAGTTCCATTTTTAATCATTGAATTGTGCATGGTTTTCCTAGCTCCCCTCCCGCCAGCCGTGTGCAAGGTGCTGAAGGCGGGCGCGGGGCGTGCGTGCGCAGGGAGGTTGCGGCACGGGTGGGCCCTGTGGTGTGGGCTCTCGGTCTTGGGTTCTGCCAGCACAGGGCGTGGTTGGAAGCCTCTGCTGGAACTCAGTGTCTGTGTCTCGCTCTCTGTCCTGTCTCGGCCTCACGTCCAGCGCCGTCTTGGTGGGGTCCCTCGGCACTGCCAGCTTCGGGGCAGAGGGCGGGGGCTTCCTCAGGGCAGGTCCTCCCTGAACACCCTCCAGGCTCTGCACTTCTGAGCCAGGGGCTGGGGTCTGCAGGAGAGGCAGAAGCCCTGGAATCCAGTGCTGAGTTCCCCGCCCAGGGCCCTTTCCCAGGCTTCCCTGCAGTTTCTTGACCTTGGGCTGTACCTGCAGGCTGAGGGAGGAGCCAAGCGCACCTGTGGGCCTGGTGCTTTGCCAGGGGCCTGGTGCCTGTGGCCATCCCTCATGGCCGCCAGTCTGGGCAGGTTTGCGGAGCCCCGGCTCTGAGGGCCATTCCTGGGAGGAAGCCTGGTTCTGAGAGGAGTGCACCTGCTCGGCCCCCAAAGAGGCCGGAGTCTGGAGCTTGCCCACCCCCCAGGGGAGACAGGACTGCCCACCACTGGCACAATAGGTAGACTGACCGGCACCCAGCCCCCACCTGGCCTGACGCCCGGGCTAACACTCACTCCGTCAGACTTTCCCATAGCCCAGGAAGCCGCTGTGAGGGTGAGCAGGTGCCTCAGCAGAGTGGGCAGTGCCAGCCCCGGGGAGCTGACCCCTGTGACTGTCCAGTGTGCTGGGCTCCACCTGGAAGGGTGCGTGGCTCTGAGAGCCGGCGGGACAGAGCACAGGCTGATGGCCGGGGCAGGGCTCCGAGAGCCAGCGGAGCTCAGCAGAGCCTGACGGCGGGGAGTTAGGAGTCAGCGGCGTCCAGGCTCACTGTGGCAGACGCTGGACTGGAAGCAGCTGGAGGAACAGCGATGGGCAGGGACAGGCAGCCCCAGGGCCCTTCGTAGCCATTGCACAAATCCATTCAAGGAAGAGTCAGGGTGCTGCCCACCTGCCACCCCGCAGACCCTGGCCTGGCCCCAGAAGCCACTCCCCCAACTTGGACAAGGAGAGCGCGCGACTCCGGGAGGGGGCTCTGCACCTACAGGAACCGTGCCTGCTGGTCTTGGGAGTGCTCCCGGGGGTCCCTGGGCCCAGGCAGAGGCCCCGAGTGGCCTTGCGCCTGGCCCTGAGCCGCTCCTCTCTGCCCACTGGAACTGGCGGGGAGGACGCAGGAGCACGCCCGTTCCAGTGTGGAACGGAGTTTGTTCCTCTCTGAAATCAGCAGAGTGTCCTGCTCCGGGGAGCCCAGAAGAGGGGGACCTGGACTTCTCCAGCCCCACCCGGCCGCCTGAGGACCCCAGAGCACAGGGCCCAAGCTGGCAAAGAGTTGGTTGTGGCACCACACTGCGTGGCAGCAAGGCGCCATGAGGGGTGTGAAGGGACAAAGGCCGGTGCGTCCACATGGAGACCCCTGAGCACAAACCTGCCGGGACCACAGCCAGGCACTCGGCAGAGCCAGGAGCCTTTGGACACCCCCCGGGTGTGAGAGCCGCAGGACTGGACGGACAAGTTTAGGGCAGGGAGATGTACTTCCCGTTCTGGGCTCCACGCTCGGCGCTCGGCTCCCGTAACCCACAATTACAGCCGGATTATTGCAGCACGGGAAGGATAAGGATTTGAGTGAAGCAAGGGGAGGTATTTAGGGGATCAGAATGCCCTCCCCCATGATGCATTCAGTTCTTTCGTCCTGGCCACTTTCCTGGTGCTCAAGTGACCACTCACAGCGCTGTCTGGGGGGAGCCGTGCCTCTCCCCTCTCCCGTGGCCCCGGAGACACAGCCGGCACTGCCTGCTCTCCTTCCATTCTATTTCTCATTCACAAACAAGGTTTTGAAATCCTGAGCGTTCACACTATTGTGTATCTGTTACACTTTCCTGGCTCTCCCCGTGCCTCAGTGTCTCCCTGCGTGGACTCAGTTTCCCCAAGAATGCAGCTACCGCCTGGACCCAGTCTGCCCCAGCACCGGCCCACACACCAGGCCCTGAGCCACCTGTGTAGGCTCCCCTGCCACGCTGCTCCTCCCCTTCAGGAGTCCCAGGTTCAAGGCCACAGGGGGCAGGGGGCACACTTGCGCCCTATGCCCTATGCCCTGCACAACGAGGGCTCAGGTCCTCCTGTGTCACCTGTGCTGGCTTTGCTGAGTCCTCTGATGGAAAAGTCCTGTTTAGCAACTTCGAGAGAGAGAGAGAGAGAGAGAGAGAGAGAGAGAGAGAAGGGAGGGGGGGGAGCCTGAGCCAGCTCACAAGGCTCCTCCTCTGGTAGTGCTCACTCCTCCCCCAGGGCCTCCAGGCCACCTGTGACCAGGGCTGGAAGTAACCCCGGCTGCCAGGGCTGGCAGCTCGCAGATTCAGCCACTGCTGTGCGGTGCCGCACACAGAATGAGCACCGGACAAATATCTGTCCAACCCACGGCCGACGCCGTCTCCGCTCCCTCCAAGATGCGGCTCCTGCTCCTTCTTTTGCTGGCCTCCCAGCGGCGGCTTGGGCCTGACGCCTGGCCGAGCCCGAGCCCGCAGATGTCCACTCCTGCAGGGGAGCCTGGGGGAGAACGTGTGCAGAGGTCCGGCCGCAGTCCCGGCAGAAGTTCTCCATGGCGATCCCCAAGCAGGTGCCTCACCCAGAGCGGAATGCGGCAGCAGCGTGGGCAGAATGAGACAAGAGACGGGCGTGCAACCAGGGGAGGACCAGCCACGGCACCCTGTGAGGGAATCCCGGGGAGGCAGTCACCCAACACGGCCGCCCGGACTGGACTTGCGCAGGAGCCTCCTGGGCCAGGCCCGTGTGGGATCACAGGTCCTGCGGCAGTGGCCCACACCAGGAGTTAGTGTGGAGCCACAGTGACAGCCACGTGCTCCATCCACGGCCTGGGGGGGGGGCGGGCCCCGAGGGGCTGGGAAATGCCAGCCACATAAACAGGGAGAGAAGAGGGAGCGAAGCTGCAGGTCCCAGAGTGCCCCCGGCTTGCACTCCTTTCTCGGAAAGCGACTTTGGTGGAATGCACCATGCCACGCCCTCCCTCTGATGGTGGGGCCTGAGGGTCAGGGATGGAGGAGCACACTGCCCGGGAGGACAGAAGCTGGACCATCCATGGCCGCACCTGGCTGTGGGAGAGCTGGGGTCCACGTGGAGGACAGGGTGTGTGGCCGGGTGCAGCCTGGCTGGGGCACTGGGAAGCAGGTGCCGTGGCCCAGGCCAGGTCAGGGGTGGGCCTTTCTGCGGCTCACTGACGTGGGAGACCAGGCCAGGCGTTGGAGAGGGTCAAGGAATGAGGCGCACGCCGTGGACGCTGGGCTGTGCCCTCAGGACACGGCTCCCTTCTGCTCCTGCGCTGTGTTCCACGGGCATCCCGATTCCACAGCCGGGCTTACTTCCAGCCCAGGGACAGAAACCATCCAGGCCCTGAGGGAGGAGTGAGCGCTACCAGAGGAGGAGCCTTGTGAGCTGGCTCAGGCTCCCCTCCCTCCCCCCCCTCCCTCCTCTCTCTCTCTCTCTCTCTCTCTCTCTCTCTCTCTCTCTCTCTCTCTCTCGAAGTTGCTAAACAGGACTTTTCCATCAGAGGACTCAGCAAAGCCAGCACAGGTGACACAGGAGGACCTGAGCCCTCGTTGTGCAGGGCATAGGGCGCAAGTGTGCCCCCTGCCCCCTGTGGCCTTGAACCTGGGACTCCTGAAGGGGAGGAGCAGCATGGCAGGGGAGCCTACACAGGTGGCTCAGGGCCCGGTGTGTGGGCCGGTGCTGGGGCAGGCTGGGTCCAGGCGGTAGCTGCATTCTTGGGGAAACTGAGTCCGCGCAGGGAGACACTGAGGCACGGGGAGAGCCAGGAAAGTGTAACAGATATACAATAGTGTGAACGCTCAGGATTTCAAAACCTTGTTTGTGAATGAGAAATAGAATGGAAGGAGAGGGGGCAGTGCCGGCTGTGTCTCCAGCCCTGAGCAGGAAGCTCCCGGGGCTGGGCAGGTTGTGACTTCAGTCGCAGGTTCTCTGGGTTGCTGACAGGGCCTTGCACCTCTGCATTTCCAGCCAGGGCTCTCCTCTCGCGCACGGCCAGGGAGGCGGCGCGTGGGGCCTGGGCTTTACCAGAGTTCCTGAGTGTAAAACTCCACACACAGGGAGCTTCACTCTCTCTGGCCCATGGGCACTGGCCGTTACTGTTGCTGTTAGCCGCACAGAGGAGTACGAACTGTCCAGGTCGCACGTACACCCCACGGGGGTCCCACAACCGGGCACTGCTTCAGAGATCCGCGGCGGGAGACGCACAGGCTGCTCCTTGTCCCCGCTGCCAAGCACCGCTCCCCTGGTCCCCAGGAGCTGATGCTGTCAGGGGCTGGAGGCCTCCTCCCTTCCACGCTTCCCTCACCTGACCTGCGCGCACGAGTCTCGGTGTGTATTGTGTAACGGTGCTGGGACGTTGTACCTCCCCTGTGTCCTGCTGTACCTGTGTAACACTGCTGTGATGTATCTCCCGTGTGTCCTGTTGTACCTGGGTAACAGGGTGCTGGGACGTTGTACCTCCCCTGTGTCCTGCTGTACACCGCGTAACACTGCTGTGATGTACCTCCCATGTGTCCTGTTGTACCTGGGTAACAGGGCGCTGGGACGTTGTACCTCCCCTGTGTCCTGCTGTACACCGCGTAACACTGCTGTGATGTACCTCCCATGTGTCCTGTTGTACCTGGGTAACAGGGTGCTGGGACGTTGTACCTCCCCTGTGTCCTGCTGTACACCGCGTAACACTGCTGTGATGTACCTCCCATGTGTCCTGTTGTACCTGGGTAACAGGGTGCTGGGACGTTGTACCTCCCCTGTGTCATGCAGTACACCGCGTAACACTGCTGTGATGTACCTCCCATGTGTCCTGTTGTACCTGGGTAACAGGGTGCTGTGACATTGTACCTCCCCTGTGTCCTGTTGTACCTGTGTAACACTGCTGTGTGTTCATGACTGGGCCTCACTGTGACATTGTACCTCCTATGTATCCTGTTGGACACTGTGTAACACTGCTGTGATGTATCTCCCGTCTGTCTTTTTGTACCTATATAACACTGTGCTGTGACATACCTTCCCTGTGTCCTGTCGGACATATATAACAGGGTGCTGTGATGTTGTACCTCCTGTGTGTCCTGTTGTACATGTGTAACAGGGTGCTGTGACATTGTACCTCCCGTGTGTCCTGTTGGACCTGTGTAACACTGCTGTGTGTTCATGACTGCCCTCGCTGTGACGTTGTACGCCCTGCTCAGTCTTCCAGGCTCCTAGTCCACACAGTATCTCTTCAGCCCCTACAGGACCTTCGGTTTGTTTGTTTTTTCCCTGGAGTGGATGTCAGGTACAGGCCCCCCGGTGCTGCGTGGAGCTGCCCTAGAGGGTCCTGGCAGAGGTGGCACGCCCGCATTTCCGGAGGTGCAGACTGTAACCTGAGACAGCACCCGCCCCTCCCGGTGATGGCTCCTGTGCCCTCCCCAGGACTGTGAGAATCCCTCATTCTGCACGACTTGTGAGTTTACTTTTCGTTCCCTGATGAGTGGTGCGGCTCTGCTGAGACGGCCATGCCCCCTGGTCTGCGTCCACCAGCTAGGGCAGCTCTCAGGAGGGCGTGCTAGTGAGGCGGGGGTGAGAGTGAGGACCGGGGCTCTGCTGCAGGCAGGTTCCCCAGGGCTAAGGTCAGGCAGGCGGAGTCGGGGGCAAAGGGCATGCTGGTGGCTAAAGACGGACTCAGAACGACTTTCCAGGGAGCTGGATTGGAAGTGGAGCAGCCAGGACTCAAACCAGTGCCCATATGGGATGCCGGCCCTGCAGGTGGCCCCGAAGGCAGGTACTGAACTTCCCGGCGGGGAGAAGTTATTTGAGGGACACTGAGACCTCTCAACCACCGGCTCACTCCCCAAATGCCCACAACCACCAGGGGCTGAGCCAGGCTGGAGCTGGGCCCTCCATCCAGGTCTCCCACGTGAATGACACAGACTCCGTCGCTTGAGCCATCACTGCGGCTTCTTGGGTCTGCATTGGCAGGGAGCCGGAATCAGGAGCCGGAGCCCGGAATGGAACGCAGGCACTCAGGGTGTAGCACAGGCAATCCCAACAGGGGGTCTGAAACCCTAGGGGAACACCCGCTCCAAGGATGTTTTAAACAATGTTGCTTTAGAAGACTACACCCAGCAGCTTCCCAGTGTTGCCTTCTATTTGGAATTAAAAACTCTGTGCCTGGTGAACCTTTTTTTCACTAGATAGCCTCAGTTTTGTTGTTTAAAGTCCATGCAAGCCGCGCCCCTGCCTGTCACCCACTCCCGCAGCCACACCCGAGATCCAGCCCCCCGCCCCGTTCTGCGTCACAGCCCTCTCACGGGCTGCTGAGGGGGGCTTCACCCAGCCCCATGAGCCCAGACGCCCAGGTGACCGTCAGCCCCTGTGGACACCGGGGGCTCCTGTCTCACAAACACCTGCCACTCCCGGGGAGGCCCAGCCACGGAGAAGCTGGACGAGAAGCTGTGGCCGGCTCCCCTGCCCGTCCCGCAGTGGACAGAGGTGTGTGTCCCCTCCGTGGTGTCTGTCTCGGCTGTGGAAGTGTGTAGCCCGTGCTACTGACATGGCCTCAGCCTGCCGCGGCACCCCCAGGCGCTCGCCTCTCTCTTCCATGGGGTTCGGCACCTCATCCGCTCCAGGGTGCCCTCCCCAGCTCCCCGGCATTGGCAGCTGGTGCCCAAGCTCACTGCTCCCCAACAGTGGACAGTGTCCAGGCCTGCCCCGGGGCCGCTGGTCAGCCTGGCCTCACCTGTGTCCTGGGACGGGACAGTCCCCCTCCGCTTGCGCCCCTGAGCCCCTGACCACCGTGTTCTCAGTGATCCCCCACCTGCGGCCCCACGGCCTCTCACCTGGGCTCTGAATCAGAGCTCAGCCTGCAGGTGACCTGGGCCCGGACTGCCGGCTTAGTAAAAACACCGGGGCAAGGCTCCCCACGCAGGTGGAATCCAGGCCCCTCTGAGGAGCCCTCCCAGCCCAGCTGTGCGCCTGCTTTTTAAGGAGTCAGGCAGGTGTGATGCATTCTCATATCCTGCCCTGCTCCGGGGAGAGCCCCGAGCACCGCCCCTGGCGTTGGCGGCCACGCAAGGTCCCCAGCCCCCGGCCGCGCTGCACACCCCAGCACTGGGGCCCAGCCCGGGTCCCACCGCACTCGGCGAACCCGCTGCCCACCGCAGGGGACGCCCGGTTCTGGATCAGCCTCCGCGGTCTCGTTTCCCGCCGGGCGCAGTTCGCACCCAGTGGATGCGGGGCAGCCTTGGCCCGCGCGCCCGGCTTCCCGTGCGGAGAGCTGAACCCGCATTCTGGAGACCAAAGTCTCAGACGCAACTTGGAAAAAAAAAAAAAAAAAGTTGGCGCCCGGCGGCACGGGCGGAGAGGAAACCGCGCCGCCGGCCCCGCACTGCCGGCCACCAGGCTGGGCCTCGCGCGCCGGCCGGGGTCAGGGCTCCCCGCGCCGCCGGGCTCTCGGCGTCCCGGGCCCAGCGAGGAGGGGCGGTCCCGGGCGCGCGGCGCTGCGCCCCGCACGCGGTAGGGGTCGCTGCGGCGCTCCCGCCGCTCGGAGTAACGGGGCGGGCGCGGAGAAAGGAAGCCCGCGGGGCGGCGCAGGGCGCGGGGCGCAGGGCGCAGCGCACTCCCGCTCGGGGCGGCGGCGGCGGCGGAGCCCGGGGCTCGCTCGGGACACACAGGCGGGCGGGTCGGAGCGCGCGCAGCCCGCGAGCTGGCCAGCGAGGGGAGCCGCGGGGGGCGCGCCCCGGGAGGGCCCCCGCAGGCGCGCAGGATGCCCCATGAGGAGGGGCCGCCGCTGCAGAGGCCCCGCTACGGCTGTAAGTGCGGGCCGCGGGCCGCGGGACCGGCGGAGGAGTGGGCTTCGGCCTCCAGGGGCCTGGCGGAGTCGCCAGCGCCCTCCCTGAATTCCTGTCCGCTGCCGGCAGGCGGCAGCCCGCCCCCCACCCCAAACTCGGAGTGGGCGCAGGGCTGCGCCCCGGGTCGGCGGGGCGGGGGTCCCGGGGGTGTCAGGTGAGGATTCGGGCCGCGGCGGCTCGGGCCGGGGGCGCCGTTGGTCTCCGATTCTTCCCGCCCAGGCCGGGCGAGTCCGCTCTCGCGGGCGGCTACAGGTGGCCCGGGCGCGCTGGGGGCCCCCGCGGGCGCCGCCTCCGGCCGCGCTCCCTGGACTTCGCCGCGCCGAGCCGGCCGGGGCCCAGGTGAGTTCCCCCGGCTGCCGAAGCCGGAAGGGGCAGCCCCGGGCCCCTGGCGCCCGCGCGGGGCCGGCGGCGGGGCCCGGAGCCCGCGTGACCCGGCGAGCCCGTGCCGGGGGCTGCTTCGGGAGGAGGTGGCTCGGACCAATCGCAAGCGGACTGAGCCAGATGAGCGCGGACCACGTGGCTCCGTGCGCAGAGTTCAGAGTCCCAAACCTGTGCCAGGAAGTATTTCCTTTAAAGCAAACAGAAGGTTGGGCCTCTGCCCCCGGGTGTCCCCGGCCCGGGCCGGCCTCGGTGGCGCTGCCTGGGGCAGGTCGTGCACCGGGCGGCCCTGGCGCCCGGCCCCTTTCCCTCCCCTGTCTTCTTGCCCAGGGTCTCTTCCATGCTGGCTGGTTTCCCGCGGGACCCCTGCCGTCGGCGAGGCGGGGCCTGGGTCTGCTCGGCAGGCCCCAGCGCTCTGCCCTGACTTGGAGAACTAGCGGCCCCTTCGGTGCTGGGCGTCAGGGTGGGGCCGGGGCTTCCTGTGTCCCTGCAGCCTGCACAGAGGGGCTGGCGTTCCCCATCGGTCCCCAGGGTGGTGCGGCACAGGGGCCACTTAGCAGTAAGACACGGGGGACATTTGGGTCAGCGGGACAGTAGCCTGCTGTGTTTAAACCAGCATCTGGATGCCTGACAGGTGTGTGAGTGAGGTGCGCTCATGCTGTGTTGGCAAGACACCACCCCAGGGCTACACCTGAGTGTAGACAGGCTCCTCCCGCACCGGGCAGTCAGGCCGGGGGCAGTTCAGCTTCTGGTGGCTGCCTTCCGGGCCCCCGTCACCGTCCCCGGGTCGGCGATGCCGCCGGCTGCTCTCCGGGCGGCCGGGGGAAGGACTGGGCTTTTCCATGTGGTTTGGGGGGCACAGTTCCAGCGGAACCTCATCAGGCTCACTCCAACTCTTAGCAGTCGGCACTTCTGCAGGGCTTAGCTTCTGCTCCAGGGCTAGATGTCCGCGAGATGCTTGTGATAGCGACGACTGGGTGGCTCGGGTTGGGCCGTTGCAGCCGCTCGGGCCTGGCCTCTTTGGCACTGTCTCCCTGGCCCCTGCACCGGCGCCGGGTCTCAGAGCTCTCTCAGCCTGCTCGGCCCTGATACAGCACAGGCTGCGGAAGTCCGGTTACCGAGTTTGACGCCGGCTGCGTGGGCCATGCTCCCCGCAGCCTGGGATGTCCGTATCTGCAGGGCAAGGCTGCAGGCTGCTCAGCCACGCAGTGCCCAGCGGGTGGGGAGCGGCAGCTGTGTGACTGCAATCGGAGACCCCGTGCGCACACACTTCCGTTTCGGTCTGACTTGCAGTGGCTTCCGAGCCGTTGTCACAAGCTGTGGGGGATCTGCCAAGTTACTTTGGAAGACGCCCGCAAGTTCTGTCCCAGTTCCTTGTGTGCTCACAGGCGTGGCGGTAGCGGGGCAGGTGATTTCACTCTTTGTGGGTCGTGCATCAACGCTCGGGCGCCCGCTGCTGGTCACGCCCCTTCGGGTCCCTAACGGCTGTGGCTTCCTACCCCTGCCAAACCCAGATCCTTCCTCTCGTGAGATATGTTGTGAAAGTCACAGTCAGCAGGGCTTCCCTGTTGCTTCCTGCAGAAAGTGCACCCTGCGTCTGGTGCGTGCGGGTCCCGGGGGGTGGGGTGGGGGTGCAGGCTGAGGCTGTCGGGCCCGGCCCCCTGCCGTCGGAGGGCGTGGCACAGAGTTCTGAACCATGGGGCGTGAACACCCGTGCTGCTGAGCGGCCGAGGAGGCCTCGGTGGGCCTGTGTCCAGGGCCTCCCTCGGGTGCCGGTGCTGCAGTTAAGCTTCCTGAAGGGCCTTGAGGTCAGCAGCGGGAGTGTTGTTTTCGTACGCTTTTAGCTCTAATTACACGCGCTCTTAGCCACAGTGACTGGCTTGGGAGGGCCTGAGCTTGAACTGCCGAGCGGGTTGCGGGACTTGGTCGTCTCCAGGGTGTCAGCCGCCCCTGTTGTCTCCGGAGCCATGGACGGGCTGCTGCCCCCGTCCCCTGGGTGACACAGCTGGTCCCTGGCTCCTGCAGCTAGAAGGCAGGTGTGCAAGTGGCCAGTGGTCACCACAGTCCCCGTGGTAGCAGACACATGGAGGATGGCACGGGGGCAGGTGAGCCAGCCGGGCAGGCCGTGGGACAGGGCGTGAAGTCTCCACTCCGGGCTGCTATTCGTGTGCTGTTGTCACCTGCTCACTGTCCCCAAGAGCACCCGTGGTCTCCCCGTGTTACTGCTCCCCGCCAAGCACAGCCAGGCTTCCCAGACAGCACCACTGCTCCCTGGGACGAGGCCGCCCCACTCCAGGAGCCCCCCCGGGCCACTCCTGGCACAACAGCTTGTGACGCATGTGTGTCACGTGCCGGACGCGCCTCTGGCGGGGAGGGGGCAGGTGGCCAGGAGCAGGTGGCATGGGTGGCCGGGCGGGCTCCTCGGCTGCCTGCTCTCCTGTACAGGCGGGGTGATGAGCAGCAGCAGATCCTCTGGAGACTGTACATGTGGATTTGAATTCTGACCTCCTCCTGAGGGGGCATGGCACCGATGTGCCCCGGGGGTGGGCTCCTGGCACAGGTGCACACAGCCACGGTGTGAGTGCCTCCTGTGCACCCAGCGTGTGGGTGAGGCAGATGCTGCTTCGCTGGTCACAGCTTTCAGGAGAACGTGGGACAGGAGCAGCAGCAGGTGTCTCTGCGGGCTGGCAAGGTGTCCTGGGGAGGGTGGGGCCGGTGAAGGTGACCTCGGGGAGGTACCGGGAGTGTTGCCTGGGCTGTGTGTGGTTAGGTGCGGGGCGGGGCCCAGAGGGGAGGGGCCGTGTGCAGAACTGGGAGGGACTGGGTCCTGGAGTCCTTTTATCTGTAGGCAGAGCAGAGCAGGCTGAGTGCGGGGGGGGGGGGGGGGGGGGGGTCACTGGCACGCCCTCCCTGGAGTGCCTTCTCCTTATTTGAAATTCCTTAGAAGGCACTTCTTTCTTCTTCGTTTTGTTGTACTTTTCTTCCCTGGAGAGAGAGACAGAGACAGATAGATGGAGGGACACCTTCCCCTGCTGGCTCACCCCCCATATGCCCATGGTAGCCTGAATCTCCATCCAGGTCTCCCTCGCTTGGGGGGGGGGGTGCAGCAGCAGCAAGCTGAGCCCGAGGTGCAGCTGGGGCTGGGACCCAGCCCCTCAGACCTGCGATTGCTGGCGCCTCAAGTGGCGTCCTGACGTGGGTGGCGCATTCCCTAGGCATCCCTGGGACACACCCCGGAGGACGTTTTCCTTAGGTGTCCCAGGCCCAGTGGCCGGGTGAAGTGGGCGTGGGGAGGCCAGGGACCTCATTTGGAGGCCTCTGGGCATCTGGCTGGCACCTCTGCCAGGCTGGGACCCTGCTGGGACAGGTGCAGGTACGGGAGCATCGGGGGCCAGGGCTTCCTCACCGCCGTCCCCTCGTCCTCTCCATCCCTCGTGGCCATTTCCGCTCCCACATGACCCTGGGCTCAGATGTGTTGGGCAAGGGCTCAGCTGAGTGTCCACTGGCCCTGCAGCTGCCCGGACCTCCTCCCGGGCCCCTTGAGGGTCTGGCGGCCGTGTCAGCAGAGCAGGTTCAGCTGGGAAGCCACAGCAGGAGTGCGTGGCCGGAGCTGAGCCCCCACTTGGGGACCCGGCACACGCCCCGGCATCAGCTTCTGCATGGGTTCTTGTCTGATGACAGTTACGGTGGGGCAGCGGTAAGGTGGCTTTTCTGTCCTGTGGGACACGGATGTGATCTGCAAGGGAGAGCCTGGAATCTGCTGACCGGTCAGGTGAGCTCAGTGCTGGCTTCCTGGAGGCCCGGAGGAGCGGGCGTGGACACCTGGGGGGTCAGGTCGCCCTCCTCCATTCCCCCAGGACAGTTCAGAGTGTGCGTTCCTTCTGTTTCCGGAAGGGTCCCGCGTGTTAGCAGGGATGTGAGTGCTCGGGCGCAGGTGCCCCAGGGCGCCCTCCCCTCGCAGGGGTTACAGGTGTGGGGCTGTGGTGGCAGAGGCGGGGAGGGTGGGGCCCCAGAGACGACACTTTGACACTTCGTCCGTCCTTTCTCCATTAAGCAGAGGGATTCCTGAGAGTTGGCGTGGCTCCCACATTTTATCTGTGGATGCGGTCTTTGGTAGGCAGTGTCGGCATGCCTGTCTGACCCGTGGGGTTCCAGCTGTGGCAGGAAGCGTGGCTCAGCGTCGTGCCGCGGCCCGGCACCTGCACCGGGGGTTCTGGGTCAGTACTTGCCGCTGCTTCAGGTTTTCTTTGATTTGTGTGTACTGCGCCGTGTTAGAATGAGAAAATGCTCTGGTCTCTGCCAGGAAGCAGAAAATAAGATTTGACTTATTTGAAAAGAGAGCGAGCGATGTCGTCCATCGTTCTCCAATCGCCAGGGCTGGGCCAGGCCGAGGCATGGAGACTAATTCCATGGAGTGGTAGGGGACTAACCTTGCTGGGGGCGGGGCCTGGTGCTGGGGGCTGACCTTGCTGGGGGCGGGGCCTGGTGCTGGGGGCTGACCTTGCTGGGGGCGGGGCCTGGTGCTGGGGGCTGACCTTGCTAGGGGCCAGGTCCTGGTGCTGGAGGCCTAGGGCTGGGGGCCTGGGGCTGGGGGAGCTGACCTTGCTGGGGGCGGGGCCTGGTGCTAGAGATGTCCCCCACCCTCCAGACCTTGCTGGGGGCGGGGCCTGGTGCTGGGGGCTGACCTTGCTGGGGGCGGGGCCTGGTGCTGGGGGCTGACCTTGCTAGGGGCCAGGTCCTGGTGCTGGGGGCCTAGGGCTGGGGGCCTGGGGCTGGGGGAGCTGACCTTGCTGGGGGTGGACCTGGTGCTAGAGATGTCCCCCACCCTCCAGACCTTGCTGGGGGCGGGGCCTGGTGCTGGGGTCCTGGTGCTGGGGGCTGACCTTGCTGGGGGCGGGGCCTGGTGCTGGGGGCCTAGGGCTGGGGGCCTGGGGCTGGGGCTGGGGGCTGACCTTGCTGGGGAGGGGCCTGGTGCTAGAGATGTCCCCCACCCTCCCCGACCTTGCTGGGGGCAGGGCCTGGGGCTGGGGACGGGGCCTGGGGCTAGGGGCTGACCTTGCTGGGTTGCTCCCCTCTGAGGTCAAGGGCTGGTGTGGCGGTGGCCTCTGACCTGGAGGTGACCTGCATGCCTTCGCCTTGTGGGCTGCTCCTCTGATGCCCGTCAGCTGTGCTCCTGGGCTCCGTGACATTGTGTCTCACGGGTCAGCACGTGTGTCACACAGAAATGTTTTTCCATGCTTGCTGGGGCCAACAGTCTGATCCCAGCTGAGAACAGTTTCCCACGGCCTGTGGCCGTCTGCGCCTCTCGACGCCCTCAAGCCGGGTACTGGGCTCCTGTCGCGGGCGCTCTGTTTGTGGTGAACACACGTCTGCCCGCTGGCAGCTCACCAGCAAGGCCGAATTAGACCTAATTGCACTCAGGTGCGGCTCTGCAGGAGCTGGCCAGGCCCGCGGTCTTGCTGTGTCATGGCAGGAAGGTCACACTGGAGGGGCTTCTGCGCATCACTTCCGGGTCACAGCGTTGGCTGGGCCTGTGCCGGGCAGACCGGGTCCACTGGCCCCTGCCCATGGCGATGGGCACTGCCCTGCTTTGTGGAGTGGGCCTCACCCGCCGTGCCCCTGGGGGCCGGGCACCTTTCTGGGGAAGCTGAACTATGCCACACGTGCTTCCTCTGCAGGCCCCCGTCCCCGGGACGTGCGTGCTGCTGAGCCGAGGGTGCAGGCTGTGCCGTGTCAGCCCCTTCCGGCTCCCACTGCCGCGGCCGTGGCCGGTGACATGGCCATGAAGAGGGCACAGCGGCCTTGTGCTGGAAGGACAGCCCCTGGCTTCTGCGTCCTGCTGTCCCAGCCCGCGTGGGCTCTCTCCGAGCCACGGGGAGAAGCCTTGCTGTGAGGGCGGGGGGCTGGCAGGTGCTTGGTGGGCACCCAGGGTGGGACCGGGGCACCGAGAGGCACGCAAGGGCCTCCTGGGTGGCAGCATGTCTGTTGTCCTTGGGTACGGGACCCCAGGCACCCTGGCGCTGGGCAAACGCTGCGTGCCCCGTCCCTTCCCATGCTGGAGTGCGTTGGCCTTGCCCAGGCTTTGGGATGCCCTTTCCTGGGCCGTCAGGGCGTGCCGTGGGTGTGATTGACAGCGAAAGGCCCGCCCTTCCAGGAGACAAGGTGTGCGCCCCACCCTGCCCCCAGAGCCCTTTCTGCCACCAGCAGGATTCTGCTTTTTCCACTGCTCAGGGCACAGCTGTGTGTCTGGGATTTCCACCCTGATGAGTCTCTGGTGCTGGGTTTTAAGTGAGGGCTCTCTGGGCCGTGCTCGCCTGGCTAGGGGCCTCTTGTGCGTGGCAGGGCTGGTACACTGCAGGCTGGCTGGGGCCTCCGTGTGGCTCGCAGGCCCCCAGAGATGGGGACAGTGAGAGGCCGCACCTGGAGTAACCCAGCGGTGATCAGGGCTGAGTCACGAGGTGGAGGGGAGGCAGCCGCCTGCCTGAGGGGCGCAGCCGGCTCCTGGCCGCCTGTGTGTGTGTTTGTGTGTGTGTGCACGCTACAGGTGTGCCTGCTCCATCTGCAGCCGTGCAGGTTGTCGGGGGTGGGCATTGCCTGCCGTGGCTTACGTGGCATGGGGGAATGCTTTAACAGGACAGCCTGAGACCCAGGGCTGCACCCCGTATGGGCGTGTCCAGCCCAGCTCAGAGAAGCAGCAGATGGACGGCCTCTGGGCAGCGGCTGGCACCCAGGCCCCATCCAAGCAGAGGCCTCAGGGGACCCCAGCAAAGGGCTCCAGCCCACCTTGTGGGTTGCCCGGCTCTACAGGGGTGACTGGCGGGCAGGCAGGCGCCTGTTTCCCGAGCTCGGGCTGTCTGCTGTGTTGAGCTCTTGCGACCCTGGGACTGTGTCTCTGTGCAGCTGCTGGGTACCACAGGAGGGAGCGAGGCAGGTGCCCTGGGCACTGTGTGGAGAGTGCGAAGCCATCCCCCTGCGGGGGAGAGTGTGCGTGCGTTCTGTCCCCACAGCAGGCACCTGCAGCTCCACGGAGCACTGAGTGCTTCACCAATAAAGGAGGATGGCTGAGCCCGTCGTCTTGGGGGCCCCCTCTGCTCCCTTTGAAAGGAGCCTGCTGGGGGGCTGTGCCGGGCTCTTGGGAGACCACTCCTGCTGAGAGGCCAGGGCCAGTGCCTGCCTGGGGAAGCCCTGGGGACCTGGGCCAGATCTGCAGCACAGGAGCGAGGCACAATTCGTCCCATCCAGGCCACGGGCTGCCCCTGCTCTGCCCAGCCGTGGTGCTGGAGGACAGCCTGCAGGTGCGTCACCCCCGAGACCAACTTCCGAAAAGATAAGAGGGAGATTTTAGAAGCAGTACATTGCCATCCTGGGAGAAAAACCTAGAATGAAGGTTGTGGGTAACCCTCGGGTGTAGTGCGCAGAGGTAACACCGAGAGCATTTGGACGCCCTCTTCTCCAGGTTTCCTCTGCCAGCTGACGGCATCAGGCGAGCTGGTCCTCCCGTCCCCTGCAGGGCCCGAACCTGGCGGTGCTCGGTGGGAGAACTGACGGCCACTGATGGGGACTAGCCTCGCCCACGGTCACACGACGTGTGCTCTGAGTATCCTTGCCGTGGCAGAATAAAGGGGCACACATCACACACAGACATGCATGTGCACACGCACAGAGACATGTACATAACACATGTGCGTGCACATCACATACACATGCCTCACACATGGGCACACAGACACGCATGCGCACACACAGACATGTACATAACACACGTGTGTGTACATCACATGCATATCACATGCACGTGCCTCACACATGGGCACACAAACATGCATGTGCACACACCACACAGACATACATGTGCACACAAGAGACATGTACATAACACGTGTGCACATACATCACATGCATATCACATACACATGCCTCACACATGGGCACACACGCATGTGCATACACACACCACACATGCACAGGCATGTGTATCGCGTGTGCACACACCACATATGGCAGTGCATGTGCACATGCCTCACATACAGGCACACACACCCGTACACATGCACCCACTACATGAACACATACGCACAGCACACACAGACCAGAGATACCATTTCACGCAGGGTGTTAGTGCGTTCCTGGTTCTGTCACTGCGTCTCTAAACAGCCCTTCCTCCTCGCGTGCGAGCGTGGAGCGGGCGCCTCTGCAGGGGCTCCCCCGGGCTGTGTCCTGGCTGGTCCTTTACCTCGCCTGCACCTGTCAGCGGGTCTCAGCAGACTCTTGTCTGGAGCCTGCCTGTGTGGCCTCTTCCCCTGGCTGCGCCGGCAGCTGACTTCCCTTCGAGAGAGTGGGAGGCGGCCGCGAGGGACGGGCCAGCGTGGGAGCTGAAACTGGAACCCGGGGCTCACGTCAGCCTGGCCCCTGTGCTCGGTGCTGTGCGTGCGCCAGTCCGGAAGGAAGCAGAGGGAGCGTCCTGCCTGTCCACATGACAGAGACCTCGTGAGGGTGACAGCCAGCCAGCCTGGGGTCAGCTCTTACAGTTACGTGACTGTGACGTCATGGGGCTTGGTGACGGCCAGCCTGGGGTCAGCTCTTACAGTTACGTGACTGTGACGTCATGGGGCTTGGTGACGGCCGGCCTGGGGTCAGCTCCTACATCACTGTGACATCATGAGTGAGGCTGAGTGACGGCCAGCCTGGGGTTAGCTCTTACAGTTACGTCACTGTGATGTCATGGGGCTGAGTGACAGCCAGCCGGGGGTCAGCTCTTACAGTTACATCACTGTGATGTCATGGAGCTAAGTGACAGCCAGCCTGGGGTCAGCTCCTACATCACTGTGATGTCATGAGTGAGGCTGAGTGACAGCCCAGCCGGGGGTCAGCTCTTACAGTTACATCACTGTGACGTCATGGAGCTGAGTGACAGCCAGCCGGGGGTCAGCTCCTACAGTTACATCACTGTGACATCATAGGGCTGAGTGGCAGCCAGCTGGGGGTCAGCTCTTACAGTGTAGCATTTGGGGCACTTTTGGCAGTGCCACCAGCATCATCCTGTGTGCTGGGAAGAAAGACGTGGTGACAGCGGCCGAGCCTCCTGTCCACACCCTGCTCTGCTTCAGGACCAGGACCAGGCCTTCTGCAGAGCTGCAGGGGGCGGTGGGGACACTCCCGGGAGGGGCTTGGTGACGGCAGCCTGGCTGGGGTGAGCGAGGAGGCTGAGGGGCCAGCACGCTGGCGTCTGCGAGCTCTCGACTCCTCCACACCCTGGCCGAACCGCGTCACCTGAGCCTCCTGCCGGGGCCTCTTCACCCCGTGTCCGTTTCCGTGACCTGCAGAGGAACTCGGCTCAAGCACCTGCTGCCCGTCCCAGCCTGGTGGGCGGAGTCGCCCCTCGCTTCAGGGCGGGTCCTGGGCCTGTTCCTGTGCGCTGGGCCAGGGGGTTCTCATTGGCTACCCAGAAATGCTAGGCAGAGGCTTGGAAACATTCATGGGGGAGTGGAATTATAGGAGAACTTTGTTGCAAAATGGTCAAAGTCCCTGTGCTGTAATCTGTGCATTTCCATGCCCTCCTGGGGGACCCCGGTGTAGTTGCCACCTGGTGCGGGTGCTGTGCAGTCAGTGGAGTCCTGTGAGATCAACGGAACGTGCGGCCCGGCTGCGGGTGGTCGTGAGAGGGGCTGCCGACTCTCCCACCACTGCTGCTCAGCGCCCCCGCTGCTGTTCCTCCATGTGGGTCCCTGTGGGCCTCGCCGGCTGCGTGCCGGTGAAGTCTCTCCCGTCAGCAGGAACACAGAACCAGCTCCCTCCTTGCCCGCTCTTGCGAGGTGGCGTCCGGGGCATGGGGTGGGGGGGAAGAGCCAAAAGGAAGAGGGGATGGGGGGCTGCAAGGGTGCGGCTGTGACAGGTGCTTCCCGCAGAGCTGAGCACAGCGGCCCCGGGCTCAGGCTCGCACCAGACAGATACCCTCTGGCACTCAGCCGCCATGCACGCTGTCACCATGTCTGTACCGTGCGCTGTCCCCGTGTCTGCCCGTGTCCTCAGCGTGCAGTGCTGTGACCAGCTCCACTGCACACACAGCACCCATCTTGCATCAGACGTGAGGGTGCCAGTGCCCCATGTGCCGCTGGCAGAGAGGGCGTTGGAACCTGGGTGTTGAGTGGGGATTTGTATGGGAGGGAGGTCAGGCCTGGAAGCAGTGGGAGGGGGCGCCACTGGCCAGGGAGTGCCCGTGGCGGAAGGGAAGGAACTGGCGGGCGCCGAGCCTATGTCCAAGTCCCTCCTTGCGGAGCTGGCCGACGTGCTTCCTGCGTGCTCCCCGGGTGCGGCCCGAGAGCTGGAGCGGGTGAGGGAGCTGTGTGCACAGCCTGGCCGCGGGGCCTGGCCCCGGCGCTGGGTCTGCTTTCTCGCCTCCTGGGGAGACCAGGGAATTCCTTGTCCGGAAACCCTGGGCAAGGGTGAGCACAGCCATCTGGGGTCGTTTTCTTGGGTGGGAGTGCCGTCCCAGTGGTGAACCCAGTCTGATGGCTCTGCGCGGCCTACCCCGCCCTTGAGCCACCATGGAGTAGGCTGCTGTGTGTGTCCTGGGGTGGAAGGACAGTGAGCCCCTCCCCACGCCCAGGCTCGGGGGCGGGCACAGGGCAGGTGCGAGAACGCCGGCCCCTCCCCTCGTGCAGCTGCCTGTGAACGGCTCCCCTCCCGGGGTCGCTGCTGGGCCGCAGGGCTGCCCCGGGGAGAAGCCCTGGTCTGGGTGCGGGGGCTCCCCAGAGCCTCCCTCATCCCTGGGCTCAGCGGCAGGCTGCGGTCCTCACTGTCATGGCCATCTCGTGTGAAGCGGGGGTGGTGGAGGTCTGGGTGTGTGGGAGGGGCACCCTGGGTGGCTGCCCGGTCTCTGGGCTGCTTTCCTCCAGGTGAGGTTGGGCTCTGGCCCCCGGGTGTCAGGAAGAGCAGGAGCCACATGGGAAGCCCCGGCACAGAGCTGCTGAGCTGAGCACCGGCTGCTGCCACGGAACGTGGCTCACATCCGAGGCCCAGCCAGGGTTTGGTGAAGGGCGGGCGCTCACCTGGGGACTCTGCCGCTGGGGTTTCAGTGCCGTCCCTGAGCAAGCTCTCACTCTGCAAGGTCAAGTTTCAACCCTTTCCTGACACTTTCTCTTTTAAAAAAAGATTTATTTCTTTGAAGATCAGAGTTACAGGGAGAGAGATCTTCCATCCACTGATTCACCCTTCAAATGTCCGCAATGGCCAGAGAGAAGCCAGGAGCCAGGAGCTCGGTCCAGGGCTCCCACACGGGTGCAGGGGCGCGAGTGCTCAGGCCATCTTCCACTGCTTTCCCAGGCCACAGCAGGGAGCTGGACCGGAGTGGAGCAGCCTGGACTGGAACCACCAGTGCCCGGAGAGATGCCAGCGTCACCAGCCACAGCTTAACCTCCTGCACCGCCACGCTAGCCCTGGCCCTGTCTCTGTCAAAGCCACTTTCACATGTTCTTCCCTTGTAATTTGAGTACGGGGGGGGGGGGGGGCAGTTGGCACGCAGTCCGCACGTCTGCCCTGGTGCGGGGGTGCAGGGAGGAGGAAGGAATGACAGAGTCAGCAGCTCACCGTGGCCCCATGCGTGGGACGGTTGACTGCGTGGGCTCACCGTCCCTCCTCACAAGTATCAGAGTGACAGATGGCAGGCAGAGAGTGGACGCGCCGTCCTCAGGTCATCAGCGTGGGCGTCACCGTGTGCCCCGAACTCCGTGTATGATGTCGCGGTGTGCGTGTCACCGTGGGGAAGCGTCTCGTGGTTGGAACTGTGAAGTTGGGGGTCAGCGGGCCCGAAAGACAAGGGCACGGCTGTCCCAGGCTGGAGGAGTGGGACTGGCGACAGCCAGCGCTCCTTGGACAGCAGTGACGTCGGTGGGGACGGAGGGGGTCTGTGCTTGCATTTCCTGGTGCGGAGAGCTGTAGAGCGGCCCTGTAATAGGATCCCCTTGTTTTTCAGGAATAGGATAGAACATGCTGGAAAAAGGGCAGGGAACTCGCAGCCCAGGATGTGGGCCGGCGTGTGTGGCTCTGACCTCTCTGGCTGGCCTCCCCCAAGTCCCCGGGCTCTCTGGCAGGAAGGGAAGGTGGGCAGACACTGCCTGTCCTGAGTGTCCCAGGGGCTGGGCGTGGCCGCAGCTGCCTGTTGACCGTCCTGCTTCCATCGTGGTTTCTAACAGCTCCCCACGTGGTTGGAGTGACGCCCGCCAGCTGCGTGTCACGTCTGAGTGCCCCCCCCCCCCCCCCCCGGTGCACACTGCTCGTGCCAGCCATGGGCCCAGAGCTGGGAGAGGTCGATGCAGAAGTACACCCCTCGGAAGATGGGGGGCAGCACCTGAGAGGCAGGCGAGGCGCTCTCCCAAGGCGTGGGTTTGTTCACGGAACACAGTGCCGCGTGCTGTCGTGGGCAGAGGTGGAAACCCCTGGGGGCAGCGGCTGAGCTAACTCTGTCTTAAGTGAGGGTCACATCAGGGAGCTGCGGCTCTAACCTGCAACTGCGGAAGAGGCCAAGTTGGAGACAGAGCTGTGTGTGTGTGGGGAGCGCTCGGGGTGTGCCGGTGCTGGCTGTCACCGTCTCCTGGGCACTGCTGACCAACCAGTAGCAGGGCCTTTACTGTGCGTCCCATCCGCCCGCTCTCTGCTCCCTGTGCTGACTCAGGAGAAAGGCGGGTCGGAAAACAGCGCATGATGGAGAGTTTTTAGATGAGGGACCTCTGGGTGTGTCTGGGGGCCGGTGGAGGAAGACATTCAGGTGGGAACCTGGGTGTCCAGAGGAGAGCCTAGCCCAGGCGAGGTGTGGGGAGACCAGACAGGGACGCGAATCCTGGCTGCTCCTGGGCCATGCCCTCCCTCCCCACGGTCATGGGCTCCGTGGCTCACAGCGGTTGGGGCAGCGGGGGCCGAGTGCCTGGAATACCATGCTTCCCGGGAAGCTGCCTGCACCTGCACAGCCATGTGTGGGCCCAGCCGGGCGAGAGAGCTGCTCCTCCTGCCCGAGGCCTCACTGCCGGCTGGGAGCCGGGCCTGGCCTGGGGCACTCGTGGGCCGTGTCTTGGAGCTCCGTTTTCTGGTTCGGGGTGAAATGCAGGTCACCGTGCAGTGGGGTGCAAGACGGATGGCTCTTGAAGGCTCCGCGTGAAGGAGACTGTCCCTGCTGAGAGCTGTCTGTGGGCCTCCCCACTCCCACTTGTCCCCGGGGGCTGTTTCTCCATGGCTGACATGGCCTGGGGTGCCTGGAGTGGGGGGGTCCATAGGGCCTGGAAGGCGGGGCTGCTTCCTCCAGGCGTGGGGTGAGGGGCAGGCTGCTGCAGGCTGTGCTCCCAGACGGGAGGCGGCGCCGTCCCAGCCTCTGCGCATCTATGGGACTGTGGATGTCCTGATGGGCAGCCGAGCGGCCAGGCGCACGTGCAGGTGTGCGGGAGACGTGTCTCACGGAGCTGGCTGCAGACGGAATCCACCTGATTTTGTCCGCCTGATTTGTAATTTTACTGTTCTTTCATTTAAGAGACACACAGATCTCATACCCATTGGTTCACTCCCCAAATCTGTCCAACAGCTGGGCTTGGGCTGGGCTGAAGCCAGAAGTTAGGATCCAGGAGCTCCGTCCAGGCCTCCCACGGGCGTGGCAGGGACCCAAGGACTTGAGGGTGTGCACCGGCAGGAAGCTGGTGCCAGGTGTGAGCCCAGGCACGTGGTGTGGGATACGGGGGTCTTAGTCACTCAGCCCCAGATCAGGGCTGTCACCTAGGGGTGCGGGGGACGACAGATCCGTGGGCGCAGAGGGAGGTTTGGTAACTGGGGACGGGGCGGCTCTTGTCCAGTGGGCTGGGGGCCGTTCCACTGGAGCCGTCTCGGGTGCCAGGGCTGCATGGAGAGGCTGTTGCAACAGGAGACACTGCCGACTCCTTGACCGTGTGTTGTCCCCTCACATCCTGTTCCCTGCTCCTGGGCTCCTCGGGAAGCCCAGAGACTTTGGGGAGGGAGAGGGGACAGTCCCGCTTGGGTCTCCCGGAAGCAGAGGCTTTGAGCTCCAGGGCCCAGGGGCGGGTGCCCGGCGTGCCTCTCCCCTGCTCCGGACCTGACTGCAGGGGAGCAGTGTGGCTGCCCCCGTGGGCTGTGCTGGCCTCAGGACCGTGAGGGGCTGGATCACTCTCCGAGTGTTGAGTCTCCTGATGGGAACTTCCCGCGGGCGCGTATTCGCACCAGCTGCATGCCCCTAGCGGTCCCCACGCACACACCCGTCCTCACCCACCCACTCCTCTCTGTGACCGCTCAGTCGGCTGTTAGGAGCCTCAGCCGCCTGGATCTGGGGCCCGTGGGGTGTGCCGGCCCCCTTGTGCTGCACCCCAGGGTGGCTCCCACCTCCTGGCAGGGAGCTGGCGTCTGCAGGAGGAGCAGTGCCTTGACCCTGAAGTCTCACCCATTGCATGTAGGGCGGCTGCTGTGCGAGGGTCTCTGGGCGTTGGATGCAGAGCAGGCTCCCTGTGCAGACCTTGGCGCCCTGCCCTGGTGTCAGACCGGGAGGTGCGCAGTTGGAGGCCGAGCCTGGTCTGAATGCCCACAGCTCTGCTGCCCCCGGGCTGTTACTTCCCCAGGCGGGAGTCACTTCCCACCGTGTGCTGGTGTCACCCCGAGCACGGCACCAGCTGGGCCCCCAGAGCTGATGGTACAGCCGTGTCTCGGAGGCTGTCTGTGATGCACAGAAGTGTGTGTGTTCAGGGCCGGGCCGTGGTTGGCACGGGCGTGGGGCCTTCTCCAGGGCGTCCCCTGCTGGTCCTCAGTGGGTGCCCCCGTCACACTGCAGCGTTCTCCATCCAGGACTGCCGTTGGCACCCGCCGTGTTCCTGGCAGACCCGTCTGGGAGCTGAGTTCCTGGTGGTGTTGTAGGCACTGACGTCCTGACTCGTGTGTCAGTGCTCGCTCACGCAAATGTGGGCGTGGCTGCGTGGATGGGCCCGGCTGTTCTCGCCCGTCTGCTACGAGGCGTTCCACTTGCAAATGCGAGTTTCGGGGTAGAGTCGGCTTCCTGGTGGGTCCCTGGACCCGTGGCTGCGCCTGCGTCTTCCCCTTCGTCGTACGAACTCATCTGTCCATAGCTTGGCTCCTGGGCACCGCGTGGTTGCCACCCCCAGCCTCGGAAGTCACGAAGCGGCTGCCGCTTCCTGCTGCTCCCCTCCTCGTGCCCGCCCTCGCCCATCCTGCTGGTGCAGAGCATCCTGGGCTTCTCCCCCTCACAGCCCGCAGCCTCCTCTGCCCTGCTCGGCCCCGGCGTTCTCAGCTTCTCACACCCCGACTCTTCCTCGAGGTTTGCTCACTGGAAGCAGAGTGACGGAGAGACGGGGCTTCCCCACGGCAGCCGGAGCCGGGAGCCGGGCGCCCCGTCGCGCTCTCGCCCGTGGGTGGCGGCCCGGGGTTGCCTTCTGGAGTTCAGTCTTTGTCTTCTCAGCCCTTGCCTTGCTGGCACAGTCGGATTGCTCTGCTGGTTCTGCGTCTCTGAGAGAGGAGCCTCTGTGCTTTCTCGAGACAGGAGCATGGATTTCACAGGAAAAATACAGTCACAGGAGCCCGTCGGTGGCTGTCAGCTGTGGGGGACCTCAGGAGGGCGTGGCAGGCTCGGCACTGCCCCGGGACCACCCACAGCTGGTGTTGACCCCAGGTGTCTTCCCGGTGCTGGGCAGGGTCTCTGGCTCCTGGGAGAAGCTGGAGTTGCTGGCACTGACCTGAAGACAGGGCTCCGTGGGGGCAGTGCAGGTGACCAGGGCTCCGTGCGGGGTCGTCACACGGAGGAGCATCTGGTGGAGCGGGCTGCTCCTCTGATGGCCCTGGGGGCTGGGGGCTGGGGGCTCGGGGCTCCAGGGCAGCCAGGAGGATGGCTGCAGACGCTGGAGACGGCCGTGCTTGTGTCAGGGCGGTGCCCCCTGCAGGGCCAGCGGGAGCCCACGTCACCTGTGCCTGCAGGCACCAGGTTCAGCACACACCCAGCAGCCTGGCCTGGGCCCCGGCTGTGTGCTCGGCCATGGTCGGGAACTGGAGGGACCTGAGGCCCCCAGGTTTTACCTGTGAGCGTGGTCGCCGTCAGTGTCGGACTCTTCAAGTGCCAGTGAACGTGGCTCCGACCGCGGATTTGCCTGTTTTCGGGGGATTCTGTTTAAGGGCATTTGATCCTGTGGTCCTTGAAGTCCAAGATGAAGCAGCCGCGGTGGCCGGTGTGAAACCATAACAACCTGCCTGGTGTGGCTGCCTGGGCCGTGGACTTCGGCCGGCTCCTCGCCATCCCAGCCCTGCCCCGGTCTTAGTGTCTTGGCGTCAGTTGTGCTTCCGGAGCCGTCTGTGGAGTGTGAACCCCGGCTCTGGGACGACTCCGTACATTCCGAGGGTGGCGGCCTGGCCGTGGAGGGTCCTGCCTGGGTGGGCGCCTCCGTGCACAGCCCAATGACAGCCGAGGACGCCGGAGTTGTGCAGAGCACCTGTGCGCATTGCAGCTGAGCTGTGTGCGCGTCGGCGACTTCCCGTCCCTGATCTTGTCCCCTTTTCTGAACAGCCCTGCCCCGTCCTGTAGTTGATGCCCCCAAGGGCAGGCACCTGTCGTTCTGACAAACTTGCAGAGGCCTGGTGAGTCACGCTAGTCACTTTGTGTCCCCAGGACGGGCTGGCACCGGGCAGCCGCTCTGTGTTTGCGGAGCAAATGAATGAGCTGCAATGCAAAGGGGACGGTGGCCTTGGTGTCCAGGCATGGAGACATTGAACATTGGCAGGGGAGCCCGGAGCACAGGGCGTGGGGCTGTGTGTTCTTGGGAAATGGATCCCAGAGTTCCCGGCAGCTCCGCCTTCCCCGAGGGCACTGCCCGTGAGAAAGGGAGTCAGAAGAGACGTTTGTTTTGGTGCGAAATGTTCTGAAATCCGTGTGTGCTCTTTTCCCCAACACACAGTTGTCGTGGGCGTTCTGAGGACCCCTGGGGTACAGCCTGCGGAATGCCCTGCCCCAGGGTGGGCTTCCCTGTCACTCCTCCACCCACTGTCCGGCTGCCCCAAGCTCCGAGTTCGCCGTCTCAGATGGCTTCTGTGCAATGGAGTTACTTTGTTTTTAAAGATTATTGATATGAAAGTCAGAGAGGGAGAGACAGAGAGAGAGAGGTCATCCATGTGCTGGTTTACTCCACAGATGGCCACAATGTCCAGGGCTGAGCCAGGCTGAAGGCAGGAGTAAGGCCCTCTTCCAGGTCTCCCACGTGGGTGCAGGGGCTCAAACACTTGGACCACCTTCCAGTGCTTTCCCAGGCCATAGCAGGGAGCTGGATTGGAAGTGGAGCAGCTGGGACATACAGTGGCATGCGTATGGGATGCTGGCACTGCAGGCACTGGCTTTAACTGCTATAAACAACACCGGCCGGCCCAGGAATGTAGTTATTTTAGAGCAGCAACATCGGGACAGCATCGTGGCGTGACAGGTTAAGCCACTGTCTGCAACACTGGCATCCCCTATGGAACTGATTCCAGTCCCTGTTGCTCCACTTCCAATCCAGCTCCCTGCTATGGCCTGGAAAAGCAGTGGAAGATGGCCCAAGTGCCTGGGCCCCCGCACCTGTGTGGGAGACCCCGAAGAAGCTCCTGGCTCCTGCCTTCAGCCTGACCCAGACCCAGCTCTTGCAGCCACTTAGGGAGCAAACCAGAGGAGGCCCTCTGATGCTCTCTTGCAAATAAATAATAAGCTAATCTTTATCAGCCAGCGTTGTAGTGTAGCAGCTTCAGCTCCCGCCTGCAGTGCCAGCACCTACATGGGCACCAGCTTGAGACCTGGCTTCTCCACTTCCAGTCCAGCTCCCTGCTGATGCGGCTGGGAAAGCAGTAGAAGATGGTCCAAGCACTTGGGCCCCTGCACCCAGTGGGAGACCTGGTTGGGGTTCCAGGCTCCTGGCTTCAGCCTAGCCCAGCCCTGGCCATTGCAGCCTTTTGGGGACAGTGAATGAGTGGATAGAAGATTCTTTCTGTCTCTCCTTTGTCTTATCTGCCTTTGTGTTTCAAATAAGTAAGTCTTAAAAACAGCAGGGGCGCATTGTAGGCAGCGCAGCTGGTGTTGTGGAGCTGCTGCGAAGTCCAGAAGCCGAGTCCTGCCCTGCACCCACGTTTCTCAGGGCTCAGCCCGGCAGAGGCGCTGGCGAGGGTGCTGTGGGGTGCCCAAGTCTGTTCACACGCGAGCAGCTCCAGGCCCTGGGGCTGTGGGGGATGAGCTCCTTCCCGGCTCACCTGGACCCCGCGGCAGCAGTGGCAGGGGTGAGGGCGGGGCTCTTGTGCCTGCCTGCCCGGCACACCTGGTGTGCCGGAGCCTGGCCAGGCGGTGGTGGGAACTGCATGGCCGCACACAGAGCCCTGCATAAGTGACCATGCTCAGCTCCCCGGTGGCTCTCCCAGCACAGGGCGAGTCCAGTGGCCGCCCAGTCTGTGCTGAGGACTGGAGGACCCGGCGGCTTCTAGATTGGCAGCCTGGGAGGGCGCCAGGGCATGGTGACCAGAGATAGTCTCTACCCGTGAGCAGAGGCGGGGCAGGGGGACGGGCAGCCGTGAGGGACGGTCTCTGCTGTGTCACCTCTGCCCCGGGCTCACACGTGCCCACACGGGAGAGCTGGGAGCTGGACCTGCATGTGTGAGCCCAGTGCACAAGGTCTGTGGCCTGGGCGCCACTAGTGGCCACACCTGTGCTTTATTCAGTGTGCTACGCAAACAGAATTGCCCCACATGGATAATTTGGAGACCTTACGGGGCTTTCCTGGTACAAGACTGTTTGTTCCGGTATGGCCTGGCTGGGAGGCATGCTGGACGCTCCTAGGACGGGTCTGCCTCCCGAGGGGACTGCCCACGCCCAGGGCTGCCCGGAGCTCAGGGAGGAGGAGTTTGGGGTGACCCGGAAGGTGGGTCGGATTCTGTCGTGAGGTCAGCTTTAAACCTTGTGCGTGTGAGCATGCATGTATGTGTGTGTGCATGTGTGCCCTCGGTGCTGACAGGGCAGTCCTGGGTTCCAGCCGAGACGCAGTCGAGGGTGTCACCCTCGGAAGTGGTGGTGGGCGGGGCTGTTCCTGGCTGCAGCACACACAGCAGTGGGAGGAGAGGCAGCTGCCACGCAGAGCTGTGTCCTGTGGGAGGCGGAGCTCCGCCAGACGGCGAGTGGGGGCCGAGGCCGGGCCACAGCACAGAGCCGCTGCTGCAGTGGAGGGGGCGGGGCTGGGCGGCTGCACCTGTTGCAGGAGGAGCCCCAGGCAGGGATGGGGGCATGGAAGTTGGGAAAGCCCCTGCACCCCCTGAAGAATGAGACCCCCTTAACGTGGAGCAGGTTGGGTTATTGCTGAAAAGAGTGGCTGTTGTTGCTGCTGGTGGTGCTGGTCCTGGTGGGTGGGGCCCCTGCTCAGGGGTGGAGCCTAGGGGAGTGCTGGGGGGAGAGGAAGCTGCCCTGGGTGCTGCAGGTGCACACCTTCCTCTGCAGGTCCCTTTCCCCCTCGTTGTCCACAGAGACCCCAGAGCGTGTGCTCAGCTGTGTTCTGGCCTCACTTGGGCACGGCCCCCGCGGCCCCAGTGAGTTTCCCGTGTCTGCAGCCGGCACAGAAAACCCCCACGGGCGGTGCTCTGAGAGGGAGCGTCTGCCCGGGCTCTGTGCTTACAGCCTGGCTGCATCGTTAGGGCCGGGTTGAGTGTCGCGCCCTGCAGCCTGTGCAGTGTAGTGTCCGTGTCAGGTCTTCAGCACCCAGCGTCGTTTGGCTCCAGAGTTCAGCACTCGGCCTTGGTTCCTGTGTCTGCCGGGGTTTTAGCGGGGGCGTCCCTCGCTCCTTCTCCCTCCCGCCTGTGTGGCTGGCAACACTGATGTCCTCCCCTGATGCAAGTGGTGCACGTACACGCGTGTGTGCATACACATACCACGCAGCGAACAGAACACAGCTCCATGTGTGAACACATGCACGTGCAGTACATGTGTGGTCACACACGGGCCACACACATGGATTGCACGTGGCGTGCACATGTGTGAACACAAGCATGCTCGTGTGACGCCTGCAAGCCTGCACACACAGGCACGGGTCTTCCTCCGTGAGTGAACGGACACAGCAGACACTGGACCGGTCACGGGCAGTCAGGGTGAAGAGGGACACACGGCCCCGTGGATGGGAATGAAGGGCAGGAGGTGTGGGCAGGGAGCGCGGCGCCGGTCACCTGGCACCCGGGGCTGTGGCTCCGTGTGCTGCTGACAGGCGGGCAGCCGTGTTGGTGCACAGGTGAGGCCCGCGGGGACTGCGCTTTCTCCTGGGCAGAAGGTTCTGTTGTCAGCGCCAAGAAAGAGGTGAGGGAGGAGCCGGAGACTTTGTTCTCCTGACCTGGGGTCCCTCGTCCTTCTCCGTGCGTGGGAGGGGCTCTAGACTGTGATTCCGTCCAGGACTGGGGACAGACGCGTGCCGTGGGCTCTTTGCTGCCTCCCGGGCGAGCCTGGAGGGACGGTGCTGCTGGCGTGAGTGTGAGTGTGTGGGGCGGAGGCTGCCGGGAGTGACGCTCTGCGCCCTGTGTCCGCAGCGATCGTGGACGATGAGAGGCTCTCTGCGGAGGAGATGGACGAGAGGCGGCGGCAGAACATCGCCTACGAGTACCTGTGCCACCTGGAGGAAGCCAAGAGGTAGAGGCTGGGGGTGCGGGCGTGGGCTCGGTGGCCGTGGTCCTGCGGTCAGACCTGTGGGTGCCTGGGGGGCTCCTGCAGCTCGTGGTTTGGGACCTGGACTGGCCACACGGAGATCAGTGGGCCAGGGTCAGCCCCGCACCCGCCCTGCAGGGACAGAGGGGTGTGTCCCTCGCCAAGCACACACCTGTGGCCGGGATTCCAGAAGTTCGCTACTGCCTTGTGGGTGGCAGACGGGTGGGCAGGGAGCCTGGCTTTCACATGGGCTCAGGCAGGACCAGCCACGGTCAAGGTGCAGCCAGGCACCACTGGGGCAGCCACAGCTCATGTCGACTCCCTGGTCCCACTGCCTCGAATGTGGGATTCTCTCCCTGCAGCGGCCCCTCCCCTCCCCCGCCCTCCCGACAGGACCCAGGGTCTGTGGGTCGCAGGCTGGAGGACGGGCTCTGATCAGCAGTGTCCTCGTTGACCTCTGGGTGAGGCCACTTTGGGTGTTTGGTGTCCGGAACCACAGGGACTCCTGTAGCCGAGGGGCAGGTGCTGATGGTTCCTTATCTGAGGCCGGGCGGAGCTCTGCTGTGCAGGGTGGGGTCGGTGGGGGCGTTGTTGCCTGGGGGCTGCTGCTCCTGCCCCCATGTCCACTTACAGAGCGAACGCGTGGTCATCCGAGTTCATCACCCCTCATCTCTGGAGAGTGACGCGGCCAGGAGGCCGAGGTCTCCATCAGGATGACACATGCCCTAGTTCAGCCTCGAGCAGCCTTCGGGCTCCCTCGTGTTGCTTGGTATTCGATGGCTGTTCACTGTTCACTGTTCTTCAAGCTCCTGAGGTCAGGCCGGAAGTCATGTGACAGTCTGTGGAGTCTCCGGCTTGGTCGCAGGACTCCCAGGGGATCTTAAAGGTGCTGTTAGCCAGGTCGCTGCTAAGGGAGGCGAGCACGGTGGGTGGACGGCCCTCCTCTGCGAGGCGACACCCAGGCTGCAAGGGAAGAGGTGAGCGCCGCGTGGTCACACAGAACCTGCATGAGGCCCTGGGAAGCAGTCAGGGCCACTGAGGCTGTCAGGGCTGCAGGACACCCAGGGAGCGTGGGACACCCAGCAAAGGTAGGACACCTAGTGAGTGTGGCACACCCAGCAAGCATAGGACACCCAAGGAGCGTGGGACACCCAGCGAACGTGGGACACCTAGGGAGCGTAGGACACCCAGGGTAGGACACCCAGGGAGCGTGGGACACCCAGGGTAGGACACCCAGGGTAGGACACCCAGGGAGCATGGGACACCCAGGGTAGGACACCCAGGGAGCATGGGACACCCAGGGAGCGTGGGACACCCAGTGAACGTGAGAATGGATGCAAAACAGTGGACAAAGTGCAAGAGCCGTGTTCACCGATTTCCCCACGTGTAGAGCTCCAGTGAACAAGGCAGGCTGCCATGGACACGGACATGCACAGATCCGTGGGACACAGGACAGGCTCCCAGGGACACAGACATACACACAGATCAGTGGGACACAGGACAGACTCCCAGGGACACGGACACGCCCAGATCCGTGGGACATGGGACAGGCTCCCGGGGACACGGACACGCACAGATCCGTGGGACACGGGACAGGCTCCCAGGGACACGGACACGCACAGATCCGTGGAATGGAATTGGAACCTGGAAGTGCACACTGATGCTGGAGCTCAGCGGATTTCCATTGGAGCAGTCCAGGCTGCTCAGCAGGTGGGGGCAGTGTCCAGCAGGCAGTGCTCTCTGTGAGGACAGCGGCTGTCCGGTGTCTGAGGTGGGCTTCGGCACCCCCAGGGCCTGTGCCGAGAGCCTGGACTGTGGTCTAGCCACAACTCGAAACCTCGAGGGGGATCCCTATGACCTGGGCTCAGCCGTGGTTCTGAGATCCAGCTCCAGGATCACAAGTGACAAGAGAAATGTGGACCAATCAGACGTCGTAAAAATGAAAGCCTTTGCGAGTTCACAAGACGCCATCAAGAAAGCGAAAAGGCAAATCCTGTCTAATAAGGGGGGAGCAGACGCCGTGGCGTGACAGGTCAGCGTGAAAGGCTAGCAGACATTTCTCCAGAGAGCAACGGGCACAGGGCGAAGACGCTCAGCAGGGCCAGGCGGGGAAATGCACAGCAAAGCCAGAGGACACAGCCCCGCCTCCCCCCAGCTGTGAAAATGGCTGCAGCCACCGACGGACGGAGCAGTTGCTGGCCGGGCTGAGGAGGAGCTGGGCCGAGCCTGTGTTGCTGGTCGGAGTGTGCACAGGCCTGGTTGCTGCAGGAAACCGTCCGGCCACTCTCCCTGAAACCAAGCACAGGGCTCTGCCTGACCCGGGCTCCCCTCCCGGCACCGTGCGCCCGTGAAGCGCCAACGCCTCTGTCCACGCAGAAACCTGTGTGCGAGCATTGAGGCCGGCGTCAGGTTAGCAGAAAGTGGAAATAAGCCAGACGTCCACCGAGCGGGGAACAGAGAAACAGCACGCCCACGCCCTGACACGCGGTCGCCCTGCGGGAGAAGACAGGGCGGCATTGGGCACAGCAGTCCAGACGATGCCTGCTTCAATCCCAACATCCTGCTCTCGAGCACCCTGGGAGGGGGCAGGTGCACGCTCATGGATCTGTCCCTGCTTCCATGTGAGAGACCAGAGTTTGGGCCTCTGGGCCAGCGCTGGCTGTTGCTGGCATGTGGGAAGTGAGCCTGCAGACAGAAGCTGCCTCTGTGTCTGCCTTTCAAATACAGTAAGAGCGACCCAGTGCATAGTGAAGGCTCTAGATGACATGCTGGCGCGTGGCGCAGGCTGAGCGCCGGGCAGCGGAGGGCAGAGTTTATTTCTGGACTGGCAGGACTGTCCTGAGATAGGTGGCAGGGTGGCTGCACACCTTCACATATGCTAGGAGACTGAGCACTGACCCCAGGACCCACAGTGCAGTTCCCGTGGAAAGGCAACACCCCCGACTGCTGTACAGAACCACAGAGGGCCCTGGTAATGAGAGCAATCTTGGGCAAAAAGAGAAAAGTTGGAGTCATTACACTGCCTGTCTTTAATTAGCATTGCAAAGCTACAGTAATTAAAACAGTGTAGTATTGTCAATAAACCGACACGTAGGTGAATGGAACATCTGTGGTCAACTGGTCTTTGACGGAAGAGCCAAGAACACACACTGGAGAAAGGACAGACTTTTCAGCTGAAGGGAAAGTGGGATATCCATGTGTGGAAGCCTGACACGGGATGCCTGGCCCTTGTGTGTACAAAGATAATCTTGGGCTGGACTAAAGATCCAGACGTAGGACCTGAGACTTGGAAACTTCCAGAAGGAAACGTAGGGGGACGCTTTAGGACATTGCAATGGGCAGGGGTTTCCTTTTCTCAGATTCCCAAAGCACAGGAGACAAAGGCAAAACTCAACAAAAATGGGATTTCAGCAAACTGAAGGGCTTCTGCTGGCAAAGGAGGCCATCGGCAGAGCCAAAAAGCAGCCACAGGATGGAAGACAACGTCCTCAAACCGTGGTCTGACGGGGCAGCATACAAGGCACGCGAACAACTCAGTGTCAGTGAGATCACAAAACTCTGCAGAGGGGCGCGGACCTACACGTAGACTTCTCAAAGGGAGAAGTGTGAATGGCGAATCAGTATGTGAACAAATGCTGCACGTAGCCCATCAGCTGGGAAACGCACGTCAGAACAGCGCGGTAGCTCCTCGCGCCGGGTAGGTTGTTCCCGAACTCTGGCAGGGACATGGGAACCAGGAACCCTGCACACGGGCGGGCGTGCGCGTTAGTTCCGCCATTGCAGGGGCCGGTGTGGAGCTGCCACAGACCCTCAAGTAGAACTGCCCTGCCCCCCAGCAGCCCTGCCCCAGGTCCCTAGCCAAGGGGAGGGTCAGAAATCTGCACCCTCATGTCGATTGCACACAGCCAGACGAGGGAGACAGCCACGTGTCCATGTGGAGCAAACACAAACAATGGAGCGTGGCATGGCCACGAGACAGGATGAAATGCTGCCGTCTGCATGGGGTGGGTGACCGGGAGGTCGCCGCGCAGCGTGAAGTAGCCAGACACCGTGTAATCTCACCGTGTGCAGCCTCCCGGGGGTAGCGTTCCTGGCACTTAGCGGGCGGTGGTGGTTAGCAAGGCCTGGACAGTGTGTGAAGGGAGTGGAGGGAACAGGTGGACGTAGGGGCTCTCCTAGCTAGGAAGCCGAATTGCAAACCAGAGTTCCGTTGCACAGAGGGAGACCACCAGGGATGTTGGTGTGCTGTGTTTCTCTCAAGAAAGATACAAGAAGAGATTCTGAATTTTCATTATTGAGACAGGATGTTGAAAGAGCTAGGTTTACCCTGCTTGGACGTACAGTGTCAATATTTATCAACACATTCAGTGGTGCCCGACAAGTATGTACAGTTGTTATGTGACAATTAAATACAAAAGGGGGGACTTTGTAGCATGGGTGCTGTTTCACTAAAGCTTTGATTAGATGGACGTTCGCTCAGCCTGGTTAGGTGACGTCCTCGGTGGAGCGCTGGCTGACTGGGGGTATTCAGCAGGTGCATCAACAGGAAGGTTTTCCTGAGGAAAGAGGTATCCCGTGCTGTGTGTGTCTTACAGGGGTCGATTGATTGTGTACTGAGTGTGAGGCAGCACAGCGGGGTGCAGGCGTGTATGGAGTGTGCCCTGGGTGTGAGCACAGCGGGGTGCAGGTATGTATGGAGTGTGCCCTGGGTGTGAGCACAGCGGGGTGCAGGTGTGTATGGAGTGTGCCCTGGGTGTGAGCACAGCGGGGTGCAGGTGTGTATGGAGCGTGCCCTGGGTGTGAGCACAGTGGGGTGCAGGTATGTATGGAGCGAGCACTGGGTGTGAGCACAGCGGGGTGCAGGTGTGTAGGGAGCGAGCACTGGGTGTGAGCACAGCGGGGTGCAGGCATGTATGCAGCGTGCCCTGGGGTGAGCACAGCGGGGTGCAGGTGTGTATGGAGCGAGCACTGGGGTGAGCATAGCGAGGTGCAGGTGTGTAAGGAGTGTGCCCTGGGGTGAGCACAGCGGGGTGCAGGCGTGTATGGAGTGTGCCCTGGGTGTGAGCACAGCGGGGTGCAGGTATGTATGGAGTGTGCCCTGGGTGTGAGCACAGCGGGGTGCAGGTGTGTAAGGAGCGTGCCCTGGGGTGACCATAGCGGGGTGCAGGCGTGTAAGGAGCGTGCCCTGGGGTGACCATAGCGGGGTGCAGGCGTGTAAGGAGCGTGCCCTGGGGTGAGCATAGCGAGGTGCAGGCGTGTAAGGAGCGTGCCCTGGGTGTGAGCACAGCGGGGTGCAGGTGTGTAAGGAGCGTGCCCTGGGGTGAGCACAGCGGGGTGCAGGTGTGTAAGGAGCGTGCCCTGGGGTGAGCACAGCGGGGTGCAGGTGTGTAAGGAGTGTGCCCTGGGTGAGAGCACAGCGGGGTGTAGGTGTATAAGGAGTGTGCCCTGGGTGTGAGCACAGCGGGGTGCAGGTGTGTATGCAGCGTGCCCTGGGGTGAGCACAGCGGGGTGCAGGTGTGTAAGGAGCGTGCCCTGGGTGTGAGCACAGCGGGGTGCAGGTGTGTAAGGAGCGTGCCCTGGGGTGACCATAGCGGGGTGCAGGCGTGTAAGGAGTGTGCCCTGGGTGTGAGCACAGCGGGGTGCAGGTGTGTAAGGAGCGTGCCTGGGGTGTGAGCACAGCGGGGTGCAGGCGTGTAAGGAATGTGCCCTGGGGTGAGCACAGCGGGGTGCAGGCGTGTAAGGAGTGTGCCCTGGGGTGAGCACAGCGGGGTGCAGGCGTGTAAGGAGCGTGCCCTGGGGTGAGCACAGCGGGGTGCAGGCGTGTAAGGAGCGTGCCCTGGGGTGAGCATAGCGGGGTGCAGGCGTGTAAGGAGCGTGCCCTGGGTGTGAGCACAGCGGGGTGCAGGCGTGTAAGGAGCGTGCCCTGGGGTGAGCATAGCGAGGTGCAGGCGTGTACAGAGTGTGCCCTGGGGTGAGCACAGCGGGGTGCAGGCGTGTAAGGAGCGTGCCCTGGGGTGAGCATAGCGAGGTGCAGGTGTGTAAGGAGCGTGCCCTGGGTGTGAGCACAGCGGGGTGCAGGTGTGTAAGGAGCGTGCCCTGGGGTGAGCACAGCGGGGTGCAGGCGTGCACAGAGTGTGCCCTGGGGTGAGCATAGCGAGGTGCAGGTGTGTAAGGAGCGAGCACTGGGGTGAGCTCAGTGGGGTGCAGGCGTGTACAGAGTGTGCCCTGGGGTGTCTCAGAGAAGCTGCCGTTGCCTGTGTGGTTTTTCCTGGAGCCTTTGCCCGTGCCACCCACACCGCTCCTGTCCTCACTGCCCGGCTTCTGCAGGGCCCTGGTTGGTTTCTCCGTCATCCTCTGGCCCCTCAGCCTCTGTCCATGCTGTGGTCAGCCGGATCTCCTGAGAATCTGGCCTGGGGAGGTTGGTCTTGTTTAACACCTTCCAGGTTTCCTCCTGCCTGAAGATAAAGGCCCTCTGCAGGGCCTTCCAGGTTCTGTGTTACCCGCGCTGGGCCTCGGCCGCTCCCGGTCGGGCCGGCTCCCGTGCCGGCTCCCAGCCACTCCCGGTCGGGCCTGCTCCCGTGCCGGCTCCCAGCCGCTCCCGGTCGGGCCTGCTCCCGTGCCGGCTCCCAGCCGCTCCCGGTCGGGCCTGCTCCCGTGCCGGCTCCCAGCCGCTCCCGGTCGGGCCTGCTCCCGTGCCGGCTCCCAGCCGCTCCCGGTCGGGCCTGCTCCCGTGCTGGCTCCGGGGCCTGACCCTCGTGTGTGCTGTGTGTTTCCTCTCCCTCGTCCCTGCCTCTGGTGGTCGCCTGCTCTCGGGGGGTTCTCTGCCCCCCAGGTCTGTCCCTCTGAGTGGTGCTGGCCATTGTCCCGTAGCCTCTGAGGGGCTTGGGGCCCAGCGCTAGATGGGCCACATCCACTCCTAGGGAAGATGGGGTTTCCCTTCATTTTAGCTTCTGTGGGTGGACGAAGAGGACGTGAGTTAGACTGCAGGTGCGCAGGCCTCGGGACGGGTTCTGGGCTGCCGGCCGTAGTCCAGCGGAGAGCTCCGTGTCACAGTCACCTGACACAGGCCCTTCCTGCCCGTCTGTCACCCCTGGGTGTGCGGCTGGGAATTCCGCACAGCCTGGCAGCCCTGATGGCACCTGGGCGTTCTCAGGGACCGTGTGACGAGGCGGGGTGGGGCGTGGCTTGGCGTTGGGGTGACTTCAGCCTTGAAATTGTTGTTCATGCTTGGTAAGGCGATGAGCTTTGTAGGTCTGTGTGCACCGGCTTGGGGTTCGAGTCTCACAATGCGAATCTCACAGCAACCCTCTGTCCAGGAGTGCTAGGCACACCTGCGCTGGGGACACGGGTGCCCGGGGCTGTGTGTCAGTGAACCATGGCCGCCTGCCCAACTACCTGGAAGCCGAGCGGCTCCTCTCAGACTCGGCATCGGGCCTTGCCATTCCCGTGGCTCCCGTCCCTCCCGCAGCTGCAGGGCCTCAGGCTTCACCTGGGGTGCGTCCCCTGCTGGCTCACCTGGCGGCGTGGGCGGGACTCAGATCCGGACCTCTGTTCCCCGCTGCGTCCATCAGAGCCTTCCTCCACGGTGCCACGTGGGTCTGCCATCCAGCCAGCCCGCGACGTGGCAGCCAGCTTCCGTGGAGAGCAGGCGTGAGCCGCGGTGGCCGTCCGTGCCGCAGTGGCTGTGCACCTGCTCTTGGCCTGGCGGCTGTCATGTGTGCCGTTCCCCATTCACTGGCATCAACTTGCTGAAGCCAGGCTGGCCCCAGGGAGAGGGACTCCACAAGGGGCCGATCTGGGGGCCTGGGGGTCTGGGGGGCTGGGGGGTGCCTCAGAAGGTGCCTTCCACATGGGGGGCAGAAGCCTGACAAGATTGACCCCAGAAAGCGTGCCTGAGTGGGGAACCGCTCCCCACACTCCTGCGGCAGCCGTGGTGAGGCCGGGCCAAAGCTGGGGCTGAGTACACGCGACCCGGGTGTCCCCACGAGTGGCTGGGACCCGAGGACTTGAGCCATCACTGCTGCCTCCCTGGGTGTGCGTGGGCAGGAGCTGCAGCTGGGATCAGACCCAGGTGCTCTGATGGGGGTGATGGCTTCTTTTCCCCTTTTAATTTATTTGTTTGAAAATCAGAGAGACAGACGGACACACACACACACACACACGTTTTCTATCCACTGGCTCACTCTCCAAATGGCTGAAGCCAGGAGCTCAGAACTCCATCTGGGTCTCCCACGTCGGTACAGGGGCCGAAACACTCAGGCCGCCTGCTGCTGGTTTCCCAGGTGCATGATCAGGGAGCTGGATTGGAGGGGAAGTAGCCAGGACCCGAATGGGTACCCCATGGGATGCCGGCACTGTGGTCGCTGGCTCCATTGGCTGTGCCATGGCGCTGGTCTCAGTGTGGGGGTCTTAACCGCTAGGTCAGATGCCCACCCTGGGCGGTTCTGTACTAGGCTTTCCGTATGTCTGTCATTCGAGATGAAGCTAAATGAATTTGTAGGTTTTGTCCTGGGCAGGCGCTGGCACTCAGGTTTCTGCTTCCTCCTGCCGCGCCTGGGGTTCCCGCGCCAGGGTGTGCACTGGAGGAGTTTCCAGAGTCAGTGCCGTCGAGCGGGTTCCAGGTTCACGTGTGTAGCATGTGCTCAGATCGTGAGAATCACTCTGTTTTAAACAGTTAGCTTCTTTCGTCTTTTAGACAGCTGAGCATTTAGTACAGCGCCTTCTCCGGGGGAAGCTACCCCACGGCGCCATTGTGAAGACCAGGGGACGTGAAGGCCGGGGAGAGGGCGATGGTACGGGCAGAGGGGCTGCCCTCCTCTCCCGCAGGGACGCCCCGGTGACCTCACTGCCCCCGTTAGGGGAAAGAAAATGCAGCAGGCTCTCGTCCTCTGCTCCTCTGCTCCAGCTGCCTGTCCCACCTCCGAGAATAACAGTGGAGACGCCTCCCCTGGTGGCGGGCTTGTCTGCGGACATCATTGTCCAAGGGCCCTTTGTGTGCCTGTCTGAGAGGCTGGGGAAGTCCCGTACGTGCCAGGAATGAGCACGGGACGTGAACACAGGGCCACCTTGCTGACCGCATGGAGGTGCGGCAGTGGGTGTGAGAGAAGTGCTCGGGTGTCTGAGAGCTGTGCACACGGGTTTGCTTGAGGCCGAGCAGTCCTGGTCCTTCGGGAACACGGCTGTCCCCCAGCCCTCTGTCCCCCTCAGTTCTGCTCCCCACACTTGGAGCTGGAGAGAAACGTCTGTCCTGGAAGCCAGCCAGCTGTCGCCCAATGCAAATGAATGAATTTGTAAGGGATTCCTAATGGCATTTGCAAAACAGAAGCAGCTTTCCTGTTTCTATGGTAACTGCCTCCTCCACCCCCCTTCTCTTCTGTGCTCTGCCCCGCCTCTGAGGAGTCATGGTTGCTCCACACAGGGGCTCCCGGGGGCAGGGGGCATCGCAGGGTTCCCACTCCGGCTGCTCCAGGCAGGGCTGCCTCTTTGGAGGCCCTGGGCTGTGATGCCCAGACCTGTGGGCTGGGGAGCGTGGCCTGCAGGGGGAAGGGGCTCGCTGGGGGTGGCCAGGCAGGGGGTGGGATGTGGAGACATGGCGTGGGTGGGAATCTCCATGGCACAGCGTGGGTCCCGGGGGGGACGTGGTGCTGAGGGTGACAGGCCCCCGCTGAGAGGCTAGAGCAGGGACAGTGGGTAAGGCTGCGGGGTGTGGGAGGAGCTGGGGCAGATGGAATCACCTGGGCGTCTGTGGTGTCGTCGGCTGAGCCTGGCCTCTGGACACGTCGCTGGGAGGACTCTGGCTTTCAGTTTCCCCTGTATGGGGTCCAGCCTTGGATGCTGGCGGCACAGGTGCCCGTCGCCGGTGTTCTGATCCGCGGAAGTGTAGTGTCTCAGAGGGAGGGCATTTTTAAAAGGTATTTATTTTCGTTTCATTTTTAGAGAGAGAGGGAGCTTCCATGTGCTGGTCCCCAGAAGCCTACAGCATCCAGGAGGCCCGGACCAGCACAAAGCCAGGAGCCAGGAACTCCATCCAGGTCCCCACACAGGTGGCAGGGACCCACGGACTGAGCCGGCACTGCTGCCCCCCCAGGCGCATTAGCAGGGAGCTGGAGTCAGCAGAGCTGCGGGACTTGAATCGGGCTCTCCGGTGCGGGGTGTGGGCGCCTCACCCCCGCCCCTGCAGATGAGCTGAGCTGCTGAGGGTTCCGTCCCAGCATTTGTGTTTCACAGACTCCGTGCAGCGAGAGGCGAGAGTCTCTGCTCACAGGCTCAGTGGCCACGGCCTCCACCCTCACAGCCCCGGGCCGGGCAGGGCCAGCCCCACTGATAGAGGAGAAACCAGGTGCTGAGAACGCATGGCTTCTCCCACGGGAGAGACAGTGGGCCGCAGGGATGCATGGCTGCCCGGCCTGTGTGCCCACCAGGACCGCCCACCACTGTCGCCCCTCCTGGCCTTTCCTCCCCGCCATGAGTGCTCCTCCTGCTCCCTGAGTCCTCGTGGAACCGGTGTGACAGAGCCATCCTGACGTCCCCAGTCCTGCCCCTCGAAGCTGGTGCTGCCCAGTGCTGGCTTGGGCAGAGCTGACCTCCTGCTGACCCCCCCCCCCCACTGTCTGTAAAGTTTAGCAGGGATTTCCCGCCCCTGCCCCCCCCCCCCCCCCCCCCCCGCTCGGGGCTCGGTGCCTCCTCTGCCGTGGTCAGGTCTGGGCTCCTCTCTGGCCTGGTGGCCTCCTCCTGCCCGCCTGTGCTCCCAGCCAGGCGCCGGCTCCGGGCAGCCGTCGGGGAAGGCCGTGGAGGCCGCCATGGCCAGCACTAAGAGGCTCCCCTTCCATGTGGCTCTCTGTTGGCTGCTCAGCCTGGTGCCCTCGCTCCTCCCTGAGTCAACTCCTGTTTTCTCACCTGGGGACGCTGGGGCCTGAGACGCCTCCTGGAGAGCAGCCATGGGTCAGCACTGCCGTGGGCGTGGGGCTGGATGCCGGCAGCCGTGCAGGATCAGAGCAGCTTTGGTGAATGGTGGCAGGAGCTGTGGGAGAGCTCACGTAGGGATCCTGAGGCTGCTCCATCAACCATACATAAGCTTCCGTGGGCGACCTGGCCTGGGGAGGCAGAGCTCAATGGCTTCATATCGTGACCCAGGACGTGTGTGTGGGTACACGTGTGTGCATGGGTGTAAATGTGTGCATGTGCTTGTATGCTCCTACATGTGCCTGCACACGAATATGTGTGCATGTATATGTGCACACATGCATGTATGTGTACATGTGTGTGCATGTATCTGTGTGCTCGTATGTGTGTATGATTTGTGTGCTTGTGTGTGTATGCTGTGTGCACCTGTGCATGCATGTGTGTGTGCATGTATGTGTTGCATGCATGTTTGTGTGTATTTGTGTGGATGTGTGTGTGCTGGTATATGTGTGTGTGTCTACACCTGTGTGTGTGCTGGTATATGTGTGTGTGTCTACACCTGTGTGTGTGCTGCAACCTCCACAGCCCTACTGCAACCTGCAGGGCTGTGTGTGAGGACCTGGGTCAGGGTGAGCAGGGCTGTGTGTGAGGACCTGGGTCAGGGTCAGGGTGTGCAGGGCTGTGTGTGAGGACCTAGGTCAGGGTCAGGGTGTGCAGGGCTGTGTGTGAGGACCTGGGTCAGGGTCAGGGTGAGCAGGGCTGTGTGTGAGGACCTGGGTCAGGGTGTGCAGGGCTGTGAGTGTGAGGACCTGGGTCAGGGTCAGGGTGTGCAGGGCTGTGAGTGTGAGGACCTGGGTCAGGGTCAGGGTGTGCAGGGCTGTGAGTGTGAGGACCTGGGTCAGGGTCAGGGTGTGCAGGGCTGTGTGTGAGGACCTGGGTCAGGGTGTGCAGGGCTGTGTGTGAGGACCTGGGTCAGGGTGAGGGTGTGCAGGGCTGTGTGTGAGGACCTGGGTCAGGGTGTGCAGGGCTGTGTGAGGACCTGGGTCAGGGTCAGGGTGTGCAGGACCTGGCCCAGCTCTGACTGTCACAGGCATTTGGGGACCGACCCAGTGGATGGGGCCAAGACCTGTGTGTGTGTGTACACGTGTGTTCATGGACGTATATGGGCCACTCCTTGGCCCCTAGCGTCCCTCTGGACAGTAAATCCTGCTGCTCTCACAGCTTACAGGGCTCGATGCTGGCTGAACCGGACGGGGCCATCTGAGGCTCAGGCTCAGCAAAGGACATCCACACGGCCTGGCGTCCACACTGCCTGGCGTCGGGGAGGTGTAGGCATGCGGCGGGGGGGGGGACCAGAGCAGAACCTCCCGTGCTGCAGAGCCCAGCGCACGGCCCTCCCTCCCCGGGCAGCTGTTTCTAGTCTCCTCACAGGCGGTGGAGGCGCCGTTGTCCACTGCATTCGGCTGTGGCCACCATGGAACACCGGGCTGCGTGGCCGCTGGGATGCTCAGTGCAGCCTCCGGGCAGGCACTGTGCTGTGGTACTGACGGACAGGTGTGGCGGCAGCGCGATGGCCGGCCCGGCCCGTGTGATGCGCCGCTTTCCTTCCTGGGTGGCTCCTCCGTGTCCGAATGACCAGGCGCAGCCCAGGCTCTGTCCTTCAGCCTCTGCATCTGTGAAGTGGGTCCAGGAAGACACTTCACAAAATTGGTGGAAAATGAAATTAAGGGGGGGGGGCTTTATTGTAACACACAGTAGGTGTGCATTGTGAAAAAACTCCCCGTGGATCTCAAGTTTTCTGTTGCAAAATAAGCTTGGAGTTTCGACTCGGTCCTCCATTGCCTTTATGAAGGTCCTGGTCCCTCTCATACCCCGTGGCAGTGTCGCCGTGTGCACGCCGGCCCGGAGTCGAGCCCGAGCCTGGTGTGGGTTACGAGGTGTGGAGGCTCGGGGCCGAGCACCTCCTTCAGGAGTGGGAATGTCTGTGCCAGGGTCCGGCTGCACTGGAGACGGGAATGTGCCGCCGGGTCTGCAGGTTTCCTGCCTGCTGTATGTGAGCAGAGCTGGGGTGGGGCCAGCCTGCATGCAGTCCCCACTCTGACAGCGCTTCCCAGCCTGCCAGCTTGCTGCTCGGGTGGACACAGGTGGGCGCTCGGCCCCTGCAAGGGCTGGGGGCAGCACAGACCCCGCACCCTGAGTTTGCAGTGCCATTGTTGTGTCGTCATCATCTTCAGGAGAAGAAAGGACACTTGCTGTCCACCCCGGGCGGCCTGGACTCACTCGGTGTGGCTCTGTCCGGTGCATTGGGCCACAGCGGGACTGGACTTGGAGTCAGGTGCAAAAAAGCTTTCCCCCGGGGCACTGGGCAGCAATCTCAGATCTGAAGCAAACTCTTGGCTCTGGTCAGCTCCTCTACTCCCTGAGGCTGGGCTGTGAGCCTGCTCTGGCTGAGCCCCCGCCCTAGGTGCTGTCCTGTGCCCAGCCCCCCTGGCACCCCTCGCCAGCCAATCCGGACTGGTGGACAGGGAGAGGACACACACCTTCCAGGCTCCTCAGAGGAGCCCAGGGACAGGCCCGAGTCAGGGAACTGCAGTGGCTTTTCCGGTCTCCTGAGGAAGCTTCTGGAATCAGGGGCTGTGCATGGGTTAGAGGAGATGTCCACCTGGCCGGGGAGGGGAGGTCAGGACGGGGAGTTTTGGGCCATCAGACATGTTGTGCTTCAGGGTTCTCTGCCTGCAGGACACCTAAGGGTTCTCAGGGGTGGTTTGGTTAAGACCACTGCCAGCCCGTACCTGCCTTAAATCCCAACTCAGCTAAGACCCAAAGAAATCACAGGTGATGAGCCATGTTGGGCGTGGCGTGTCGCCTGTTGGAAGGCCCACACCTGTGCAGCTGTGGGCAGGGCAGGTGGTGCCTGGCACCTCTGCACGGCCCCGGGGAAGGGTGTGTGAGCGCCCTGGCTCTCTCCCGTCTCCAGGGCCCTCCCCGCACTCGGCACTGCCCTGGCTCAGTTCCGGTGCCAGGGCGTGGAGCGGGTGGCTCTGCTCCACCTGCGGACGTCTGGCCAGCCAGCATCTCCGCGGCTTTGGTTTCTTACACCCTCTCCCTTCTGCTTTCACACCTGGGGCTGGGGGTGCCGATGGCAGAGGCGGGAGTCGCAATGAGATGCTCAGGCCCCAGGTGACCGCGTGTCCTGGGTGACATCTCTTCCTGGAGTGTGCTGAGCCCTTTGACCTGTGCAGATGTGTCAGAACCCACACGTACACGCATGCACACACGTGGACACGCACATGCTGCAAACAGCGCCCTGGCTTGGTGTGCGTCTCCTGTAGCAGCAGCTCTGAGTCCTGTGCCGCACTGGGGAGGGGATTTGAAGTCTGAGCGCTCTCCTGGGTTTTGGTGAGACCCACTTACTGTTTGCATCTGCGAGGCCTTGGCGTCCGGCAGCACCAGCAGCCGGGGCGGGGGTGACAAGAGTCGAGGGTGGGGGCTGTGCTTGGTCTGTGTGGGCCAGGCCCTGCTCCCCGTGGCCTCTGTTGGAGAGTTCGGGGTGTTCTGAGCGTGTCTCGGCCTTGGGTTTTGATCCGGAGTTTCTCGGGGGGAGCCTGGTGCTCAGTGCGGTGGCTGCCCCGGCTCCCACTTCTCTGGGTTTAGTCTTTGCTTCGCCTTTTTCTCCTCCCAGAATCCAGCGCGGCCCATCTGCGGCCGTCGCCGTGGTCACTTTGGTGGAACCTGGACCTGCGGGAGGCGAAGCCCAGGGCGCTCTCATGGCAGATCTCCTGTGAAATGTGAGGGGAGCTGGCTTTGCCAAGGACGGAACCGGGCGTGTGGGGGTGGGGAGTCCGTTCCCAGGGCCCTCAGGCTTCCTTCAACCACGCCTCATCGGCTTGCGGCCGGCTTGGTCTGCCCGACCCAGCTCAGAGCCGGGCCCAGCGCCTGCCGCCTACCTCCGCCGCCTGCTCTCACCCCGATGAGGCTGAGCTGTGGGCCCCGCTCAGGCTGGCGCCGACGGCGTGCTCCGTGTTGAGGTACCGCGGCCTCTCTTTGAAGCGTGCGTTTCCGTGTCAGAGCCGCGGCCCCGTCGCCGACCCATGGGGTGCTTCCCTGTGACCTTGGCCGGCGTTGCTCTGTGTCAGGTAGACCTCGAGTTACTGTTGGTCTTGGCAGCGTTGCAAGTCAGTGATTTCCTTAGAACAAGCGTTCCCTTGGTGCAGTCAACCTTATCAGACCCTGAAAAGCGACAACACCTGTGCAGAAGAAGGGGCCGCCTATCTGAGCGCCGTAAAAAGGCTGAAGGCAAACTTCCTGCCGGGCTGTTTCCCTCTGCAGCTGCCGCCATGAGCCCAGAGAGAAGGGAGCCATGGTACAGTCTGGGATAAGGTCCGCTCTGGCCAGGCTGTGCGTCTGTGTCTCTCGGACACCCAAGCTTAGGTGTTCCTAGCGTTTGTTGGTCGAGTGGGTTTTGTTTGCACCCTGGCGTGTGAACGTGAACTGGAGGGCGCTGTAGAAGTTTCTTCCTCTGGAAGTTTCCTCCTCCTGCTATCCAGCATGGGGTCAGCTCTGTGCAGGGCTGTCCCAGCCACATCCAGGCACCTGTGTGCACTTGGACAGTGGGGCCTGTGCCTTCCATAGCCTCAGACATGTCCTCAGGGCGTGGGGGACCCCACCTGTGTGTGTCCAGCACTTAGGAGATGGGGGTTCAGCTCTCCCCAGGAACAGGGGTCCTGGGGCTGTGCTTCTCTGGTTCTGCAAATATGTAGGCCAGGGTCGCCCCGGCTTGCACAGCTCACGGCAGCACAACTGACCCGGGCTGCAAATGCCCAGGCTGGAAAGGGGTCCAGGGCTCGGTGTGGGTGCAGGCAGCTGCAAGGTAGGCCTCGCTCAGGGGGTCACTGTCCACCTGCGTGACCTGTGGGTGTCTCCCGAGCCTCCTGGCCCTGGGCTGCCATGAGGATGGGCGCTGTGGTGGGGCTGAAAGTCTTCAGTGCTGTGGCTTCCCTGGGCGTCTGTGGCTGTGGGCGCCTCGTCCTGGAATTGGCAGTGGGAGGGTGGGCAGGGGGTGTCTGCCAGGCCAGGGTATCTGGGGACTCCCTTGACCCACAGGGGAGGGTTGCAGGTTTCACAGGTTCCCGTGATTAGGGGAGGCATGCCGCACAGAAAAGGGCTCGTGGGGAGTCTAAGCTGAGAGCATCCCACCCAGATAAATGCCAGAGCCCACGTCCACTCGCTGGACACAGCTGTGTCCCACGTGCCGGGCATGGGGCCTGTGACAGAGGAGGTGGGAGTGGAGCTCCTCAGTTGTCCTGTTGTCCTGTGAGGTTTGTGTGAGAGAGCTGCCTCCAGGGGAGAGCACGCCAGGACGGGGCCTTTGCAGGCCCAGCTCTCGGCTGCCCCGGCTGTGAGAGGCTTCATCTCTGCAGCACCTCCTGCTGCGTCCCCGGTGTCACTGTGACCTGACCGTGGTCTCACAGGCTACAAAACGCCCTGGTCTAAGACTTTAGTTTTGCAAGTTTTTATTAGGTTGCTTTGAACATTTTTTTAATTAAAGATTTCTGAGCATCAACTACGGAAAAACGTAGAGTCAGGATGTGACGGTTTGCAGTCCAGAAAGGGGAGAGCCGGTGGGGAGCGTTTGCCGTGGCTTCGGTGACAGGTGCTCGGGGGAGGCACATGCTGGATGCACCTGTCTTACCTGTCTGATGGGCAAACACTAAACATGACTGTCATGTTCAGGGCTGGGGAAGCAGGCACCTGTGCCTTCCATGTGGGAGCCTGAGCAATAGAGAACCTTTCAGGAGGGTGATTTCACAGTAAATAACTCTCTTGTGGCTCAGCAAATTCCTCTCCAAGAATGTTAATTGCCACATTGTTTACAGAGGTGAGAAATTACAAGGGAGTTTCATGGCTGGTTAATTAAATGATGTAAACATGGGCGATGGGTTTTTTGTCACTACAGATTAAGTTTGTCAAGTCACCCGATGGTGTGTAGTACTGCAGAGGTCACAGTAAATTGCGTTGTAGTGGAAACAGAGTCGCACAGAATAGTATCTAAAGTAGGTGCTGTATCGGTTCCCACAGATGGATACATTTTCTTAATTGTATTCATTGCTGCGGAAAGCAAGTATCCCTTCTTGATACTTTCAGAGTTTCTTGCTTTTGTAATCGGCCGGCCAGATGACTTCTTTGATCACTTTGATGACTTCTTTGATTAATTATGGGAAGCTGGACAGGTGGAAGCTATGTGATTCCAGGGGGCTTCAATGGGGTTCCTTCAGATTTCGGGGTGTCTTTGTGGGCTGTGCCAACTGAACCCCCATCACCTGAAATGCCCCAGAGCCGGGCCTTCTTCACCCCTGTGCACAGCCAGGTTTGGGGTCTTCAGGGGAGGGGTTGCACGTGGAGGTGGCTGCACATGTTAGTCCCTTTAGGAGCAGTGGCACCACAGTGACTCTAGCTCTGAAGATTCTTCCCCTGTGGTGAACAGATACGGGCGTTTGCTAAAAAGGCCCTCAGTACGACCGTGTTCCACTTTACAGGTCGTTAAAACTGCGGACCAAGGGGAGGCCGTGTGCAGTCGCAGAAGGAGCGGGGGCTCCTAGGTCACAGGAGGCTGGGCTGGTGTCCTGGCTGTCAGGGGCCCTGGGCAGGTTGTCAGCCCCTGCACCTGCCGCTTTCCCGTCTGTCCTTAGGGCACTGCTGAGGTGGCCAGGGCCAGGGGCTCCCCACCCCGCGGCTCAGGGAGCAGAGGGAGAGAAAACCCTCTGGGCCTCGGACTTCCTTCCTGAGGACCAAACACGAAACCCTGAGTCAGGAAGTGATTTCTCACTTCACGGCCAAGGACACTTCCTGGGGATGGGTTTTGCCTCCTGCACTCAGCAGCTTACACACCTGTCACCCAGAGGTCCCTGTGGGTGAGAAGTCTGGGTGTGGCTTTGCTCACTGGGTGCTCTGCTTGGGTCTCTCATGGCTGCATTATCTCTTGTCACTGGGGCAGCATGGACAGAACTAGGGGACAGGAGGGGCCAGCTCTGTGGCGCAGCAGGTTAAACTGCCACCTGTGATGTCACCATCCCATATGGGCACCAGTTCAAGTCCCAGCTGCTCCACTTCCAATCCAGCTCCCTGATAACACACCCAGGAAGCCAGTGGAGGATGGTCCAAGTGCTTGGGCCCCTGTGCTCATCTGGGACACCTGGGTGGAGTTCCTGGCTCCAGGCTTCAGGCTGGCTTAGCCCTGGATGCTGCAGCCATTTGGGGAGTGAACCAGTAGATGGAAGATTCTCCCTCTCCCTCCCCCTCCCCCTCCCCCTCCCCCCTCCTTCTCTCTCCTTGTAGCTCTGCCTTTCGAATAAATAAATGAAACTTTGAAAAAAAACTGGGGAACAGGAAATGAACAGCCACTAAAAGAGGAACAGCAGGAGTCTTCCCTCATGTGGGCACCCTGGACTTGGATCAGGGAAGCAGGGTGGGGCAGGGGCACTGGAGTGGGTGTGAGGGAGGTGTGGGGACCACGTGGCAGGTCCCAGCTGCAGGAGGGAGGAGTGTGGCCTGGTGCTGTCAGCTCCACGGGGTGACTCACTCACGGCCACGGGTTTCTTGTTTTATAGAGAGCTGGGAGGGAGGCGCCAGACACCTCCCCACACAGAGGAGCAACATCTGCGTAGGCAAGGGACTTGCTGGGCCCTGATCTGGAGTTGTCACACCGTCCCCACGCATGTGTCCCGCCAGCTATCCGTCTCTGCGAGTGCTTCCCTGTGTGTGGTCACCGCACCTTCACACATCCCTGGCCACCTGCTCCTCGAAGCCAGCAGGACGGGAGAGCCAGAGCGACAGGTGCAGGACACTGGAGGGCAGAGTCCTGTGCACACGGTGCATTCACCGGGTGCCTGGGTCCTGTGCCCAGCAGTGGCGGTCAGAAGCAAACCCCAGGTCCCGGTGCCCGTGAGAGGCTGTGATCCCCGGTGGCTGATCCGTGGGGGCCTCTGTGACTACACAGGGTGCGCAGGTTCACAACATAGGACAGGCAAATGCATGGCTGGAGAAAGTGATTTGACTGAGAGCAACGCTGGCTGTGCCTGGATAGCTGATGGGAAAACGAGGTGACGCCACAGCACTGCGTGTGCCAGCTCCGACCCCGCCCTGGTCCTGGAAGAGCAGTGACCTACGGCCCCCGAGCCCAGGCTGCTCCCCGACTCTGTACTCTTTATTCTGTAATGAGAGTGTTGTGGAAATTCATGTCAGAGGTGCTTTATAGACGTTTCGTGGAGATGGCATTGTGGTTAATTCACCACCTGGGATGCTGGCATCCACTGGGTGCTGGTTCGAGTCCCGGCTGCTCCACTTCTGATCCAGCTCCCTGCTAATGCACCTGGGAAAACAGCGGAAGATGGCCCAAGTGCTTGGGCCCCTGCACCCACATAGAGACCTGGTTGAAATGCCGGGCTCCTGGCTTTGGCCTGGCCCAGCCCCAGGCATTGTGCCCATTTGGGGGATGAACCAGCAGATCTCTCTCTCTCTCTCTCTCTCTCCCCCCTTCTCTCAAAATCTAGAGAAAAAGTTTTCCAAAATGTGGAAAACTTTGCTTTCATCTGTCATTTTTGCAGTCTTTGTAATAAATGCTCCTTTCAGTGAACTTGAACTTTGCCCTTTCTCACTCAGATCTGTTGTCAGGCGTTCAGCTTTGATTTGTGCTCCAGACTGGAAGGGGCATTTTGCAGTGTTTTGTACCGGCATTCTGAAGGGCGTGTGGCACCCGTGTTCCCTGTGGGTCCCGTCCCCTCCCCCGGGCTCAGAGTTGGGGTCAGCGTCTGTGGGTGGGGCTCGGGGAGCTGTGGGCGTGGCAGGAGCCAAGGTGGGGCTGCTGGCCGCGTGCATGTGCTGAAATGCAAGACGCCTTTGTGTCTGAACATTTGCAGTTGAAGAACGAGGGGTCAGCTGGCCACAGCCTCACAGCGAGGGGCCTGGTCGCTGATGCACAGGTGTGCTGGCCAGCACTCAGCGGTGCCCAGGGGCTGAGAGCCTGGGGGATTCCAACCCCACAGTCAGCATGTGTGGTGTGTGCAGCTGAGCGGCCACTCTCGGGCCGGCACTGGGGTCCTGGGCCCCTCACCGCTGGGAACTCCCGAACAAGGAGACACCGCACCTGCCGCTGTGTGCCAGCTGGCGAGACCAAGACGCCAGTGCCGTCCTCACCACGCGCGCTCTGGGTGTGAGTGACACTGATGGACTCAGAGCCTGGCTAGGTATCTGTGACCTCAGGGCCCTTTATGCCAGAGAGGGGCTGGATCAGCAAACACCCACGCATCTCCGTGGGCCCTGGGGCACGCGCTTGCCTCACACTGAACTTCCGGGCGTCCCGTGGCTCTGCTTCGTGGAATGCCTGTGAGTCACGGAAATGTGGCCGGCGGCATTCGTGCCCCTGAAACGTGAGGAACCCGAGGCTCGGAACTCGACCTCCCCTCCCCCTCACTCCCGCCCCCCTCTTCCTCTCTCTCCCTCTCTCTCTCTCTCACTGCTGACCTGGGTGTGTGAGGTGCTGCAGCACTGGGGGAGCCCCGAGCTGTGCTTGGTCGGGGGCGTGAGTGGTGACAACATGCGAATCCCACGTGGCGGGGGTCTGTGGCCCCGAGCCTGCCTCGTTGGGTTTCCCAGGGTCGGCTTGCTTCTGTTACCATGGTTTCATGTCATTCTTGCTCCCACCTTGTCACAGGCGCTTTCCCACAAAGCCAGGATTTTCAGTTCTTTCTCACCTTGGAGCGTCAGGGAGGCCGCCCTGGTCAGCCTTGCCTCAGTGACCATGGGGTGTCCGACGTGGCCTGTGGCGTTCTCAGTAGGTGCAGAAGGCCAGGGGGCGGCGGTGGCCCCCGTCTTACCAGGTGGAGATGCCACCATTGTGTGTGCCTGTGACCTGCCGGGGAGGAGGCAAGTGGAGGAGCCGAGAGAAAGCTGCAGTCCCAGTGGGCCAGATGCCCACTGCCTGCTGCCCTGCCCACAGCCCCTACCCACTGCCCACTGCCCTCCGCCCACAGCCCACAGCCCCCCGCCCGCCGTGCACTGCCTACTGTCTGCCCCCACAGCCCCCTGCCCACTGCCCACCGCCCACTGCCCACCACCCACAGCCCCCCCCACTGCCTACTGCCCACCGCCCACTGCCCACCACCCATAGCCCCCTACCCACTTCCCACTGCCCACCACCCACTGCCCACCTCCTGCCACCCACTACCCACTGCTGCTATCTCATCTGTACCTTGGGAGCTCAGCCCACGGAGACTTGGCCATTCAGTGTGGTACAAGTGGTCAAAAATTCAGGGAAATTTCATTAGTGTGGGTGGAAAAAACAGCCAGGCACACAGGGGATCTTCAGAAAGTTCATGGAAGATGCACATGAAGAAGCTGTGTCTGAGTGTCACCGTTTCCTCCAAAATAAATGTGAGTTTTAATTCCATTTTCGATGAACTTCCTGAAGTCCTCCCACATTTCTACCAAAGTTGTGTTGTTAAGACTTATTTATCTGAAAGGCTAGCTCACTCCCTGGATGGCTGCGGCAGGCCGGGCCGGGCTAAAGCCAGAACCCCCGTGCTCCGTCTGGGTCTCCCACGTGAGTGCAGGGGCCCGAGGGCATGGGCCATCCTCTGCTGCCTTCCCAGGTGCACTAGCAGGGAGCTGGATTGGAAGTGGAGCAGCCGGGATGTGAACCGGTGCCCAGCCACTGGAACAAGGCTCCACGCTCATCACGATGTTGATGACCGGTGGAGTCAAGGCTGAGGAGTTACGGGGGCCCCTGTGTCAACGTAAAACTGCTGGGAAAAGCCCACTGTTGTCGGGGGCAGTCTGTGGCAGCGGAGCCCCAGCCTCTCCCTGCGGTGTCTGGGCTCCCTCGTTGCTGGACTGACCGCCCCCAGGCCTGCGGCTGCTCCTGCTGACCCCCAGCTCTGTGGACGAGCTCCCCACGTCTGTCCCGCCCCCGGCTCAGCAGCAGCAACGTGATGGCGTCACACGTGCTCTGCCCACACCCTCCCCTCCACTGCACCTCCCGGGCAGGTCCTGGCTCCATCAGAGCCGTGGCCAAAATTCTCATCTACTCATCCCTTGGTCCCCACGCCTGCCTCGTGTGGCCCACACTCTGACGGCTCGATGCCTTTGGAGGTAGCTGTCGTACGTGGTTTGTAACTTTTACATTTGCTTATGTGATATATTTGAAAGGCAGAGACAAGGGCGGGGACAGGGTGGGGTGGGAGGGGAGAGAGAGACCAAGACCGACACAGAGCGATCTCTCATCCCCGACTCATTCCCCAGATGCCCACAAAGCCAGGGCTCGGCTCGGCTGAAGCCAGGAGCCAGGGACTCGGCACAGATCTCCCACGTGGGTGATGGAGACCCCCTGGGGGAGATGCCACAGCTACCTCCCCGGAAGCTGGAGTTGGGAGCAGAGCCAGGGCTGGAAACCGGCACTCCAGTGTGGCACGTGGGACTCCTAGCTGTTGCTAACAGCCAGGCCAGGCCTGCGCGTGGCTGGTGCTGTGCGTTTACTCTGATGGTCACTGTGCCACTTCTTCCTGGCTCACCTGCCGGGCAAGGTATGGATAGTTAGGACCGGCTTCCCTCCTCCTTTGTGTCTGGGTCACCTGTGGTCCCTGAACACAAGGGGATTTCACCAAGTTCCTGGGACATGGAATTTAAACGCTGGTGTATTTAGATGTGAGACTTTGCCGACTCCACGTGCAGTCTTCCCGTAACACGCTCTGACCCTGACCTCTGTGGGGCCCCCTTGTACGATGTGCTACGTTGAGCAAGGAGCTGTGGCCCCATTCTCATCCAGAGCACTGCCGTTAGGAGAAACACAGGAGAAGCCACGTCCACACGAGCACGGGTGTGAGCCACAGCTGGGCACCCCCACGCTGGGTGCTGTCACTCTGTCACTCGTCTGGGGGTGGGGGGTGTCCCTGCTATGGCTGCTGCGCTGTGTCTGGAATTAGAGTCTGGACTGCGAGGCCAGCATCGTGGTGCAGCTTGTGACACGGGTGTCACGTGTCAGAGCGCTGGGTTTCTTCTAAAAGTTTTTTTTTTCTTTTATAATGTTTTGCGGCTTGATTCTAGTGAAAGATTTTTAGCAGCCGGAGGTGTGGTGTAGGAGGAAAAGCTGCCGCCTGCGGGGCCAGCATCCCATATGGGCCCTGTTTAGTCCAGGCTGCTCCACTTCCAGTCCAGCTCCCTGCTAATGCACCTGGGAAAGCAGCAGAGGATGGCCCAAGTGCTTGGTCCCCTGTACCCACGTGGGAGACACGGGAGAAGCTCCTGGCTCCTGGCTTTGGTCTGGCCCACCCTGGCCATTTGGGGAGTGAACCAGTGGATGGAAGACCTCTCTGTCTGTCTCTCTCTCTCTTTCTCTCTGTCTCTCTGTCTCTTTCTCTCTGTCTCTCTCTCTCTCTCTGTCTCCCTCCTTCCCTCCCTGCCCTTCTCTCTCTTTAACTCTTCCTTTCAAATAAATAAAATCTTTTCTAAAAAACCCTGGGCAGTGTAATCCCGTTTTCTTTACAATGCTTGTGGCTGCGTCAGCTCCTCTACCCTCCATGTAAAGTTCGCTCTGGGTTTGTCCAGACCTGGAGGACCATTCTGCTGGGAGTCGTGCTGGGCCTGTGTGGAAGCTATGGTCGGCGTGAGGGACCCGACCTCAGGCACCGATGTCTGCTGGGCTCTGGGCACGGCAGGGCCTTGAGGCTCCACCCCCTGCACAGTGCCAGTGTCCATCAATCCTGACCCTGGGCCTTTCTCAGCTTTGTGCCTGACATACAGTGCTCAAAAGCAAGATTTGGGAAAACTTGTAAAAGTTTGTCACAGTGAAGTGACAAAGAGAAGGCAGGTTTGCGTTTCCCTCACTGCGGAGGGCTTCCAGCAAAGCTGCCGAACATGCAGACCTCACCGTGTTGGCGGCAGTGCCTGGGGCAGCGTGGCCCCCCGGACGGGCAGTGGCGTTCCCACCACGTGGGCTGAGGGCCAGGCCCGCCGCTGTTTCCCGTCTCTCCAGTTACAGTTTTTGTCTTTGGTGAAAAGCAGGCAAAATCCGATTTGTAATGGATAGAATTAGCTCTCCGCTTGAACAATAGAGAACCTGAGTCATAAATTCTGTCTTCATAAAACCTCTCCAAACTTTTGGAAAATGACTCATTTTTAGGCAGCATCCGCCGTAGCTGTTTGCCAGAAAGTGATCTAACTTGGATAAGCGCGCTGCTTTTTGCACACTTCAGAGTTCCCGCAGGGCAAGCCCCAGACCCTCAGCCGGCAGCACGCGCCTCCCTGTGCCAGGCTTTCCATGACGGACACATGTCACTGGGGCGTCTGGAACCTTCTCGTCCAGGTGCCCTCAGACACCTGGAAGGCGTGCACCGCTGCTGGGACAACTGACTGTGGACGGAGAAGCATCCAGCTCTCCTCTCCCAGTGAGCTCTCCCCTCCCGGTGTGAGCTCTCCCAGTGTGAGCTCTCCTCTCCCAGTGTGAGATCTCTTCTCCTAGTGTGAACTCTCCCAGTGTGAGCTCTTCTCTCCCAGTGTGAGCTCTCCTCTCCCAGTGAGCTCTCCCCTCCCGGTGTGAGCTCTCCCAGTGTGAGCTCTCCTCTCCCAGTGTGAGATCTCTTCTCCTAGTGTGAACTCTCCCCTCCCAGTGTGAGCTCTCCTCTCTAGTGTGAACACTTCTCTCCCAGAGTGAGTTCTCCTCTCCTAATGTGAGCTCTCAGAGAGCTGTCCCGTGCTCACCACCACTGTCAGAGTCCCCTGGGGTCCAGCCCTATGGTGTGGGCGGGGCTGTCCCGTGCTCACCAGCACTGTCAGAGTCCCCTGGGGTCCAGCCCTGTGGTGTGGGCGGGGCTGTCTCCTGCTCACCTCCCACCTCACAGCCCGGCCCCTCCTGTGCCGCTGGCTGGGTTGTCTCTGCACTGGAGTTCAGGACTCGTGGGGCGGGGTTCACAGTGCCGTGTGCTGCACGGTCCGTCCCAGCGAGGCCTCTGCTGCTGGACATCTGGGAGCCAGCGCCCCCGGCCCAGGCGTGCACCCGCTGTGGCAGTGCACACAGAGCAGCAGGGGGGACCGGGCCAGCCCCAGCCTGCGCACGCTGGAGGCCATGGTTTCTTACTTCGTTCTTGATGTGGAACCACAAAGAACGTCTTTGATAGCAGTCAGAAAAATGTGCTGCTGACCGAGCCCCAGGAAGAAATGATATCATGGCCCAGCACAATCAGTCCGAGGCGTTTTGATGGGAAAGAGGCGACCTCACCCCCAGGCTCTCCTGGTCTTGTGTGTGCCATAGGAGCCTGCGTCTGAGGAGTGGCTCACAGTGACCTGACCAAGGCCTGGGGAGCATTGGCAGTGCCAGCCACGTGGTAGAAGACCTAGAACGTGCCTCTCTTTCCTGCTGAACCCCCGCGTGTCGATGGAAACATGGAGGATGCCCCGAGCCGGCCCCCAGCACGGCGGCTGCTCGCTCTCTCCCAGCCTCCGTGGGCTCACGTGCGTTGGGAGCGCACTCCTGCCAGACAGCGTCAGTCTGTGGAGGGGATGAGCGATGTCTTGGCGTTCTCAGATACGAGAAATCAGGGGGAACATCACTTGGTGCTCGGAGGCCGCTTCGGAATCCGTTTACTGTTGTTTCGTGGGACAGGTTTTCGGTTTAGCAGCCATGCCATCGTTTGCTGATGCGAGGCATCTGGAGCCGGCAGATGCTGCTGGGCAGTGCCAGGGTTTGTGGCGATGGCAGTCTTTGTGTGAGCAGAGGGGAGCTGGGCATTTGCCCATGACACTTGGAGCCAGTTTGGGACCTAACATCTGGAGCCGTGCGCGTGTGTCAGCGTGACACTGCTGCTGAGGACCCGGAGCCGTGGCTGGGTGCCTGCTTGCATTTGAGTCACTTTTAGGAACTCTGGGGAGTGGAGAGCAAGAGGGGAGTCCACACAGGAACCATGCAGCCACGTGGGGAACAGGAAGGAGGGCGCTCGTGGGAGAGCAGGTGTGCTCACACGGGAGTGCCCAGCACAGAACAGTCATTGGAAAAACAATCGAAAATAAGTTTGTGGGACGTGTGTACAGCCTAGTGGTTAAGATGTGCTTGTCCCACATTGGAGCACTGGTGGGTGCCCTGTTGGGGTCTTAAGCCTGGGCACTCCCAGACAAGGTGAATGGGAAAGGTATGGTCGTGGGTCAAGAACACAGCACAAGCACCGCTGAGTTCTGTTGAAGCAGGAACCACTTTATTGAGGAAGTGTGCAGGCTTATAAAGCTTATGAAGGACTTGCACAGTAGGGGAGCCAATCAGCGAAAAGGTCATGCAGACATGGGTGGACCACGCACAGGGGCATCTTAAGCAAAGTGTAGGGATCACGCACTGTCCATGTGTCCAGAACCAAAGCGGACCTATCCCTGCCGGTGGTCCGATCCTACATAGCTTAACCGCGGCAGCCACAGACACGCCCCTCCAACATCCGCCAGGCGCCATGTTGTAATGGAGGTTTTAGGCAATGCCCAATAGTCCCCTCCCGGCTCTGGCTCCCCACTCCAGCTTCCTGCTGATGTGCGCCCTGGGAGGCAGAGGCGATGGCCCACGTCCTTAGGTGAGACCTGGGTGCGGTTCCCAGCTCCCAGCATCAGCCTGGCCACTGCTGGAGTTTGAGGAGTGGACAGAGACGGACGCTTGTTCTCTACGACATTTTTCTCCCTTTCTTTCTAGAATGTCTTAAGTCTAAATTCCTGAAAATTGTCTTTGAGACCCTTGCACATTTTCCATCACGCCCCTCTCTTGCTTCGGGGCCCCTCGTCCTGCCAGCATCTAGGATGGCAGGAGCCGGCTAGCCAGCAGAGAAAGCTGCCGAACTCGCGGTCATGGCTGTACCTGGGGAGCGACTGGCACTGCACGGGCAGCCAGTGACCCCAGGAAACAAGCACGTGGCACTGCGGCATGTGTGTCTGCAGCGGCGCTCGAGCTGTCAAGGTCAGAGGTGCACAGCACCCACGGAGTTGGCAGCCTGTGTTCCTGGTGGAAGGAACTCCCCCAGGCCGGGGACCATCCGTCACCCCCTTGCTGCTCTGAGGCCACAGCACACCCTCAGCAGAGCTCTCCTGCTGGCTTCTGACTTTGCTGAATGCTCCCCAATGTGGCCGGGCTGCTTCCATCTGCCTGTGTGTCAGATCACCCAGGTGACGTCTGTGGTTGTCGTCCTCATCTCTGGAGAGGCAGGTGCACTCTGGGGGCCGTGGCCGACGGGCTGAGTACTGGTGAGCACCTGGATGGGGCTCGGGGAGAGGCAGTGTCGTGCATCCTCTGGGCGCCTGGCTGGACTGCAGCAGCCGTGTGGCCACCTCTCCCGGAGTCTGGGGTCAGAGCCATGAGCGCAGGGCACGTGGGGTGTGAGCTTGCCCACTAACGTCCTGGTCAGACACACTTCTGATCCAGTGGGTCTGACCGGAAGGAAGGCCGAGACCTGCTCGCTCCTGTGAGGTTCTTCCCTCCATGTCTGGTCTCTTCCAGACCTCAGGCCATGTCCTTGCCCTGCTTTGGCAGCGTGGGCCTCGGGCTCGCTGAGCTGGGCTGTTTGTCGTCAGGCCAGGTTCTCCTCTGCGCTCAGCCACGTGCTGCCCAACACACACGTGCACACAGGCTGGCCCCTCGCTGTCCTTGGTTTTCTTAGATTCATGGATGGCAGATTTTCCCAGCAAGTTAAGTTTCTTATTAGAGAGGAGTGTGCTCTCTTTATCTGGCCTGTCACAGCCCTGAGTGACAGCTCAGTGAGTATCCGAAGGGTGCAGATGGGAGGACCCCGAGTAGCTGCTTCATAGGACACGGGCGTTCGATGGGGCCCCCTGCCTCAGGTGTGCTTGTTTTTTTTTTTTTTTTAATATTTTATTTATTCATTTATCTGAAAAGCTGGTTCCATCTGCTGGTTCCTTCTTTAAATGGTTGTTTTGGCCAGGCAGAACCAGGAGCCAGGAGCTCCATCCGGGTCTCCGACTGGTTGGTTTCTGCTGCCTTCCTGGGTGTGTTAGCAGGGAGCTGGATCAGAAGTGGAGCAGCCAGGGCTCAAACCAGTGCTCTGATATGGGATGCTCACATGGCATGCGGTGGCTTAATCCACTGCACCACAAGCGTGGCTGCTTTATGGAGCCAGATGTTCAGTTCTCCCGCCTGATTCCGACTTGCTGCAGGCTCAGCAATTTCACTCATGAACCGAGCTCAGGGGAGCGACCACCAGCAAGGATCCATATGCAGGCGCTGGGATGCCCGTGGCCGTGGTGCGTGCTTCCCCTCGGCGCGAGGCAGTCAGGCTGTGAGGCCCTCCCGTGTGCCCCCGTTCTGACTGTCATGTAGACGACTGTGCTACAAGAGCGGGGGAGTAGAGGCATCCAGTGCCATTCCACAGCCGCGGGCTTGGGAGCAGCCTAACCCTGCAGACCTGAGCCACGGCCACTGCTGGGGAGCTGGACTGGACGGTGTGGCGAGTGCTGGGCGAGTGCTGGGCGAGGTCAGGTGGCAAAAGAGCTGTGTGACTGGGGTCTGGTGAGTTTCTTTATTTCGTTTGTTCTGAAGCCGGTGTGGCTGGTGATGCTGTGAGCACATCATCTTCACCTATGGTTAGCCGAGCGGATCTTACGTGAAGCATCAGTGTCGTGAACCACGTGTCTGGGCGTGTGGAAGTTGCAGTATTGAGATGCTGTGGCCGTCCACAGGGGCACAGAGGGCCTGCCTGGGCCGTGGCCGTCCACAGGGGCACAGAGGGCCCTGCCTGGGCCGTGGCCGTCCGCAGTGCACACAGAGGGCCCTGCCTGGGCCGTGGCCGTCCACAGGGCACACAGAGGGCCCTGCCTGGGCCATGGCCGTCCGCAGTGCACACAGAGGGCCCTGCCTGGGCCGTGGCCGTCCACAGGGGCACAGAGGGCCCTGCCTGGGCCGTGGCCGTCCGCAGTGCACAGAGGGCCCTGCCTGGGCCGTGGCCGTCCACAGGGACACAGAGGGCCCTGCCTGGGCCGTGGTCGTCCGCAGGGCACACAGAGGGCCCTGCCTGGGCCGTGGCCGTCCGCAGTGCACACAGAGGGCCCTGCCTGGGCCGTGGCCGTCCACAGGGCACACAGAGGGCCCTGCCTGGGCCGTGGCCGTCCGCAGGGCACATAGAGGGCCCTGCCTGGGCCGTGGCCGTCCACAGGGCACACAGAGGGCCCTGCCTGGGCCGTGGCCGTCCACAGGGCACACAGAGGGCCCTGCCTGGGCCGTGGCCATCCGCAGTGCACACAGAGGGCCCTGCCTGGGCCGTGGCCGTCCGCAGTGCACACAGAGGGCCTCTGCCTGGGCCGTGGCCATCCACAGGGCACACAGAGGGCCCTGCCTGGGCCATGGCAGGGGAACTCATGGGTCGAGTTCCACGCTGACACCAGGCCCCAGAGGCAGGACCAGGGGAATGGGGCAATGTTGTGCAGGGGTGGCCAGTGACATCCGACACCCACAGGTTACATGCTGGGGGCCAGCCTTGTGCGTGGATTAAACCACTACCTGCAGTGCTGGCGTCCCATGTGGCTGCCGCACTTCCCATCCAGCTCCCCCTAATGCACCCAGAGAAGCATCAGAGGAGGACCCCAGTTCGTGTTCTCCAGCTTCCAGGATCAGAGTCGTCAGGGGGTGGTGGAGGGGCGAGGTCATCACCCAGCATCCCTGGAGCAGTTGCTTCTCAGAGCATTTAAATCTGGCCAGAAGCACACCGTGCACTGGGCGTTTGGAGCTCCTGGGAAAGCAGTGGCAGCCTGCTGGTTCACGATTGTCCATTTTCTCCCAAGCAAGAAAAGCTTTTACTGAAACGTTTTCTGTTTGGACCTCCTCAGCCCTGCCGGTTCACTAAATTTCATATTTATATATAAAGATTTATTTGTTTACTTGAAAGGCAGAGTTGCGGGGGTTAAGGGGAGACAGAGAGAGGTCTTCCATCTGCTGGTTCAGTTCTCAAAAGGCCATAATGGCCAGGACTGGGTCAGGCCAAAGCCAGGAGCCTGGAACTCCATCTGTGTCTCCACGTGGGTGCAGGGCCCAAGCACGTGGGCCGTCCTCCACTGCTTTCCCAGGCCATTAGCAGGGAGCTGGATCGGAAGTGGAGCAGCCAAGAATCAAATTGCACATTGAATTTCTTACAGAACTCATACGAGGTTCTTGTTTTAGGTGAGCCGTTGAATTTGTTTCCATTGGTGCTTTTCTGGTTGTTCCTCCTGCACTGTCTGAGACGTGGTCCAGGCCATTGGGGCCGTGATGGTGTCTGTGGGGCCCGACCGGGGCTCCATGGGCATTGGCACTGAAGGCCGGAGGGAGGGAGGGGGACCCGCACCTGGGCCCTCGCCGTGGCAGCGGCCCCTGCACCCTCTGAGTGAACTGACGAGTCACGGTGGTGCCGATCAGCGTCCCGGACTTTGGCCTCATTTTACCCATGACCTTGGTTGTACTTTGCAATATTTGACCCTTAGGCAGGGAGCACGGTAGGTGCACAGGCTGTGAGATGGGACAGACCAGCGCATGTTCTAGAAGCTGACAGAAGGCCGGGGAGGTGGGGCCCCAGGGATGAGGGGCAGGGTGAGGCCGAGAGGCCGGCAGGTGCTTGTGTGGATGTGGTGGGCGGAGTCTGGGCTGAGTGAGGAGGCCTTGTTTGTGCTCAGCGGAGAGACACTGGTGTTGGCAGTGTGTGCACAGGGAACACGTGCGTGCCCGGTGCAGGGTCCTTGCCTTGTCCTGGCAAGTGGACGGCTTGTAAGGTGTTTCATAAAATAACACTTGGTTTTTCTTTGTATACCTCGGTGCCCTTTAAGTAACCGGGTTCTGTGCAAGCCCAGGGAAAAAGGAAAATGCGGGGTCCCGTGTTCATCCAGGAAGACCGGAGACGGCAGTGGCAGAGCACCGAGGTGGGAGGGGGGACTGCCCGCAGAGCCCCTCTCCACCGGCCCCAGAGAAAGACGATGGCCCCGTGGACTGCACCTGCCAGGGCCCTCGTTCCCTCCCCCGTGGTGCCTGGGACAGCCGCGAGGTGACAGGAGAGGAAGGGGCGGTGGAGGGGACCCGGAGGTTGTGCCGCTACTGGTTTTATGGGAACCGCAGCCACCGTGGGTCTGTGCCGCAGCCGCGCGGTCTCGGCAGCTAGACACCCAGGTGCCGGCCCTTGCGCTGTCTTCCTGCGTGGTTTGCGGGGAAACTGGTTTCCGTAAGAATGGGTGACACACAGCCTTCTGTCCTGATGTCAGACCTCAGGCCCTTCTGCATCTGTTTTGTGCCCCTGGACAGTGGCTGGGGAAACCTGTGGTGCTCTCTGTAGGTGTCCAGACGTGGAGTTTTTCACTGGAATTTGAGGCGGTGCCGTGTATGTTTCCTGCCGCGGTGTTGAGTCTCAGGGAAAGGTTGGCACCTGGAGAACGGGGTGTTCTGAAATCAGGCCCTGACGTTGGGCTGCCGGGAGCCCTGTGCCCCACGTGGCTCTCATTCCCGGGAAAAGGTGGCGTGCGTGGCCATGGGCCACAAAGGTGCCTCAAAGCCTGATGTCCCCACAGTGACTCCATGGCACATGGGCCACCTGCTGCCATCCCGTGGCGAGCCACGTCCCCGGCTCTGTGTGGCGTGCAGGGCTCTGGGTCATGGGAATGCCACGCCGGAGCTGGGAGGGAGGGTGGTTTTCCAGTGTGGCCCGGGCCCGCGCGGCTGGTGCTGGACTTGACATTAAACACTGGAATTCCACAGTGCGGGCAGCGGGGAAGTCAGAGCCGGGGTGCATTCTGTCCAGAACTCGCTTTTTTTCCTCCTTTCCGTCAATAGTGCTTTGTCCGCGGCTGAAGGTCAGGCTGCTGGGACCGGGACAGGAGTTCCCTGAGTTGCGCTAGGGAGGGGGGAAGGCTTTGGCGTATTTCTGTGTGGCTACACTCTGGCCATCGCAAAGCTGGGCCCCCCAGGTGCCCAAGTGTGACTGGAACTGTGCCCTTCTGCCGGTGGTGGAGACGCCGCTCGGGGCCTGCTCTGCCCTCCCTGCCCGCCTCCCCCACGGGGAAGCACCAGCGTGTGTGTGGCCAGAGTCGCATTTGGGGCTACCCCGTCTGAGTCCCTCGTGAAGTGGTGGCACCGCCACCTCCTGGTAGCGCCGCTGGCTGAGTCCCGGGGTAGCCGCTGAGTCGGGGGCGTGGCTGTGGGTGGCCTGGGTTGGCCTGGGTTTCCAGGGCTGCAGAGTGGGCCCTTCCCATCCCAGGCCACGGGGCTGCCAGAGGCCACTCCTTGGAGAGTGGCCCTAGGGCCCCCTGACCTCGCCTGAAGCTGGGGTCCCACTGGGCAGGATGGGATTGTTCAGGCCGTGGCTGGCGCCCAGGAGGCCCTGCTCCCACCCACCTCCCACCTCTGGGGCACCGCCCGGCACGGCTCTGGCTCCCGCTGTCCCCACACCTGTGCTGCTCCTGCTCGCTGGGCTGGGCAGCAAGGGTCTAGACGTTGCTGCTTGCCCAAGGCTGGCAGCAGGTGAGGAGCTGCCCTGAGCCTGACGCGGGTGCCCCCAGTGCTGTCGGCTGCGACCCCTCCCTCTGGGGGCTGTGCCCCCTCTACGTTGTAGGGTGTTTGGAGCCCCAGCCCCACCCCTGCACTTCCTGCAGGCCTGGTCCAGCAGCCCTGGCAGCCTGCTGACCTCGGGGCTGCCTCCGGGGGAGCTATGCCGACTGCTCGGTCCACTGTCACTTCATGGTGCCAGGAAGAGTCCCCTAAACTCTGCTGGCGTGGGGCACCCCTGCACCCCCACCCCCAAATCCAGCTCGGAAGTGGGCGCCCGTCTCAGGTCCAGGGTGCCCCCACCCCAAGGATGGCGCCAGGTTCCGCAGTTCCTGCCCTGCAGGCCCTGGAGCTGCCCCTGGCCTGTAGCTCAGCCGGCCACAGAGGAGGCCGGCGGCTCCACCTGCCCTTCTCACAGGGGCCCCGGAGCTCCGGCCGGTCCCCAGGAGCCCTTCCTCTGCCCCGATTCTACAGGGGACGCGAAGGCCTGTGGAGGGACTTGCCTCCTGCAAAGCCAGTGCCAGCCCTCGGAATGGGGAGTAGGACTGGCACTCTGACGTCTGACCCTCGGACGAGCCACCGGGCAGTGTCCAGCCCTCCGCAGGGGCGGCTCTCTGAGAGGACGCACAGCCCCGTTGCCTTCAGGGCCACCAGGGCTTCTTGCTGCACGGCAGGAAGTGAAGGGCGGGTGACGAGTGGGCGTGCGCAGCCCGTGGGGGCGTCCCTGCTCCACATCCTGCGCTGGCAGCCACGGCCCCAGGCCTGCGGGACCAGGAAGGCCTCGTCTCCCAGAGAGCAGGCGAGGCTGCCTGCCCACCTCCCGCAGCTCCCCCCAATGCCTCTGCAGTGGCTGCCGGCGCAGCACGGGGAACAAACCGTTTTCCAGACAGGGCCGTGGCCCTGGGAGTGGAGGGGAGGGGGAAGGCTAAGAAGCCAGCAGCTGCCCAGGGGTGACTTGGGGGGCACCACGGAGTGGTACCCGGGAGACTGAGTGTGCGCCTTCCCCAGCCCAGCCCGGCCCTGTGCCTGTGCGCCGCCTGGAGCCTCCTGTGCAGCAGGGGCCCTGGGGAGGCCTGGTCCCCAGGCCACAGCACTTCCTGGAAGGAAGCCCCTGTTTGGACGCCCTCTGCGCCCCTGCCTCTTTGGTTTAACCGTGATGCATGGCAGGAAGTGCACCGCTGTCACCACGTTAAGTGTGCGGCTCAGTGGCATTGAGCGCATTCAAGGTGTCGGCCGTCACCAGCCTCTCCACAAACCTTTTCTTCTTGCAAAACGGAGAGAAAAACTGCACTGACTGAATAGGAGCTCCGTGCCCCCCGCGCCGGCGCCGCGGCCCCCGGGCTGCCGTCTTTCTGAGCAGGCGCTGGGCTCCGTGCTGGGGAAGTGGATTCTCCAGGAAGTGGATTGTGCGATGCGCCAGGTTCCCCCCAGGCTGTCGGACCGCTGTCCCCTCCGTGGGGTGCGCGACTGCGTGGTGAGGTCCCCCACACTCTGTGTCTTCCATGTTGGACAGCACAGCTGTTGGCTCCTGCAGTGGACACGGGAGTGCAAGCCATCTTTGAGCACCGGCCTGGGTTCCTGGTGGTGTGACGAGGGTTCAGCGTGCCTCGGGGTGATTCTGCCGCCTCCTGGGGACCCGCCCACCGTGTGCTGCACCGGCAGGGCGCCAGCGTCTGTTCCTCTGCCTGCTCCCGTCTGTTTAGAGTCGCTGTCCTGCCCGTGTGCCTCTTGTCTGCGTCCGCCTGGGGCCCCTTGCCGTGTCTTCCAGAGGACTTTTCATCCTTGAGAAAGCTGTGCTGTCCAGGAATGTTCTGGAAAGAGCACTGGTTCCCCTGCACGTGCATGGCTGCTGTCCGCCCCCGAGAACTCACCGCACAGCACGTTTCTGCCCCCACGTGGTGCGGGCGGCCCCACCATGTCCTGGGCCGCACATCCATGGATTCAGCTGGCCGTAGATTGAAGATGCTTGTTAACGCTTGTCTGTACAGAGCGTGCAAACGTGTTCCTGTCTGTGGTCCCTCGGCCGGACTCCGGGCGCCTTCAAGAGCCGGGGTGGCGGAGGCGGCAGGCGTGTGGCTTCTGTGCCAGCTGCAGCGTCACGCGTGAACCGGGGTCGTGGGGGACAAGTTACTGCAAAGTCTCGGTGCTTCGTGGGACACATCGGTTCCATCTCCAGGTTAGATGAGAGCTTCAGAAACGAGACAAACTCATAGAGACTGGACACACGACTGCCCAGGAAAGGCCAGGTCTGGCCCTGGCCCTGCCCCGGGGCGTCTGTGGACAGGCCCCGCACGGTGGTTTTCCGAGCTGAATAAACCGGGGGTTATTCCAGCTCAGTCAGTAACTCAAGTGAGGCCGCAGGACTGAGAGCTGTGCTCTCCCCGGCCGCTCAGCGCCCCCAGCGACACCCTGTGTGCCTGTGGACCCCGAGGGCCCCTCATCGGCCCCGCACACGGCGAGGCCTGGGCGCTCACTGCACAATTGACCGACCCTCCCGGTGGACACACACTTCTGATTTGCGCCGCTTGTTCTCTGCTTGTGTCTGTCTGTCCGTCAGGCACAGGAGGGTCCTGCCGCTCTGCCACGCACATGTAGTGGCTCTGGGGTCAGTGGCCACCAAACTCCAGGCCCTGCTTATGATTCTTGTCCACAGGCGATTTCTGAGAATCCGCTGTTCTGTGTTCCTGATCATTGTATGTTTTCGGAAAGACTGATTTATTATTTAGAAGGGAGAGAGAGAGATAGATTGAGATTCCATCCAGTGGTTCTCTCCCCAGATGTCTGCAACAGCCAGACTGGGCCAGATCAAAGCCAGGAGCCTGGAGCTCTATCCTGGTCTCCCAGGTGGGTGCAGAGGCCCAAGTACTTGAGCCGTCACCTGCTGCTTCCCAGTGGCATTAGGGAGCTGGATTGGAATTGAGTAGCCGTGACTGCTATTGGCACTCTGACATGGGAGCTGGCCTGACCCTCCACGGCTTGCTGGGATAGGGCTCGGTGAATGGGAGCTGTTGGTGTCCGTGGTCAGAAGCTGGGTGTGTAGATTGTAAAGGCGATCACTGACCTGGGCCCGGCAGCCAGTCACCAGCAGGTAAAGTGTGGGTGCCTCCCTGCTGCACCTCCCCTAGCCGCAGGCACCGGCTATGCTGTTGCGCAAGCTCTATTTCCGGAAACCTGAGAACCCTGCCAAGCAGACCCAGCTCCTGGTCCCTGAAGCCCCAGTGTGACTGTCCTGGCGTGTGCTCGCTCAAGGCCAGGCCGAAGGTGAAACAGGAGCCCAGTGCCTCGGGGCAGTTGCCTCTTCTTGTGCAAGGCTTTGCTGCCCCTGCAGGCGTCCCGTGCAGGCAGCCGAGCTGTAGAGTGCCTGGGCACCTAGTCAGTTCCCAGCTCGGGGCCTGTGCCCCACCCTACCCCTGCCCCGAGCTCTGTGCCTCCAGTCCTGGTCTGTGACCACCCAAAAGTGCTGTGCCCCCTGGGGCCCTGGTCTGTGATCCCCCCAAAAGTGCTGTGCCCCCAAGAACCCCAGCCTATGTCCCCCCACCCCGATCTCTGGGCCTCCTGTCTCAGGGCCCTGGGCTCTGTCTCCCCAGTTCTGGGTGCCTGTCCTGGGGCCCTGGCCTGTGTCCCTCCCCCCCAGGCTGGCATGCGTCCTGTGTTCCTGGCATGTGTCTATGATGGCTGTCCTGTCCGGCTGCCTCTCCCGTTGGGCTGGGCGCTCACCACCGAGCTGGGTCTGGTTCTCACAGCACAGAGTGTGTGCTATGCTGGCTACCGTGGGCCCCTCCCGGAGCGCTCCTGGCATGCCCTGTCCTCGGGGGAGACTGGGACCCAGGCTCTGAGTGTTCACGTGAGCTTCCTTCCTGCTTTGCCCTTCTGTGTCCATGTCTGCCTGGATGACCCTGGCCTTGTGGGGCCAGGGAACGGCGCTCCTTTGGGTCTGCAGCAGCCATGGTGTGGCTCAGAGGAGGGCCCTGCGGCTGGCAGCTGGGTGCCCGGGCCTGGCCATGCTGCCTGTGCCCCTTGCTGTCCCTTCCTGCTCGTGTGGCCACCTGCCCCAGCTACTGGCGTTTTGACCGCAGAGCTGGCAGGCCACCAACAGGTGGGGCCTTGTTCTTGGAGCTTTGACCGCAGTCACCCAGCGAGGGTGTGAGGACTCTGCTCCGGGGCTCCTGGGTCCCAGCAGAGTTCCCTGGAGCCCAGAGGGGCTGGGAGGATCCCTGGAGTAGACTGGGGTTCTAGCTTATTCACCTGTGCACAAAATCGGGCAGCTGAGCCTCGGCGGGAGCTACTGGGGAAGTGGGGGGGGCAGGACTTGGCGACCCCAGCGGCTCTGCCGGACTTGCACTCTGCTGTGTGTGCAGAGACTCCCTGCCTTAACGCTTTGCGTGGGCTCTGTGCGCACAGTGAAGCCTCTCCTCCCACCCAGGCCTCTGCCCAAGGGTGGCCTCCCCTCCCCCTGCGTCTGCCCAGCGTGTGTAGCCGGTGGAGGGTGATTCCTGAGTTGTTACCTCTAGTTCTGTAGCTGACTACTCCGAGACAGAGCTGCGCGGGTAACTGTAAGCACTGTCCCATCTGGGTGTTCTAGCCTCACGCGACCTTATGTGGACCATGCGCTGGTGACACACGGCGTGACTGAATATCTCCCAGTGACGATGGTGTCCTGCGCCCCTCCCAGGCCATTTTCATCAGAAGGAAACTTGGAGCCAAGCAGCAGGGGAGGTGGCCCTGGCCGCACAACCTCAGCTGTGCCTGGCCTACCTGCAGCGCACAGCTGGGGCTGACCTGCTTGGTAGGGCGTGGCACGGCCTCCCTGGACACACGCTGGCTGGTGCCGGCTCCCTTCTGCCAGGCCCGCTGTTGTGTGTGCCTGTGCAGGTGCGTGATCCCTGCAGGTGGCGGCCATGGCGTGGAAGCCGGCCACTGTGCTGGATGCACAGCTGCTGTATCGCTGCTTTGTGGCGCAGAGCTGAGAGTTCAGAGCGGCTGACGTCACGTTGGTGACTCAGTTTTTGTTGATCACAAACATTAGTTGCACTGACCCGCAGCTGCTCCTCTGACTTGAGAAGTGCTTGTGGCTCTGTAACTGTGCCGACTTTGCTGCACACAGCCAAGCTGTCATCCTGAGTTTTCATACCGCGTAGCGTTTGCTCTACACCAGGGGCCTCCATGTGCATTCATGGAAAACGCGCATCATAAAAAACCTCATGGATTCCAAGGTGATTGGAATCTTAGCTGTTATTGGAAGCTTATCTGTTACTTCCTTTTTCCGGTGTGCCCTCGTGCCGGGCACCGCATCTCACGGTCCCTCCTGTCTGGGGTTTTGTTGCCCTCGTGCCGGGCACCACATCTCACGGTCCCTCCTGTCTGGGGTTTTGTTGCCCTCGTGCCGGGCACCGCATCTCACGGTCCCTCCTGTCTGGGGTTTTGTTGCCCTGGGACGACCGGGGTTACGTCCTCATACTCGTGGTCCTCACAGGTGCTGGGCAGGGGCCACGGACCCGAGAGGACTCCTCCTGTGGTGCGCTCGGTGTGTCCTGTCTCAGTGTCTGTCTTCCAGGTGGTTCTATTTCTAGGGAGTTAGGCTCGGACCTGTTGGCCACAGGAGTGGGTCTGCTGGGGCTCCTGGGGTCGGCCGAGGGGTGGGAGCTGCTTCTCTTTCTCTGGGACCAGTGGCGGCAGGGAGCGCCCTCGGCTACCTGTGTCACGTGTCCTCTGCACCCAGCCGCCACAGGTGTGTGGGCGGAGTCACTGGTGCTGCTCGCTGCGATCAGGATGCACAGCCCCAGCCTGCATGCCGCCCTGCTTGCTGTGGCCCGGGGAGTCCGTGGACCCTGCGCCATAACCACGGACACACAGGTGAAGGTGGGGGAGGACGCTCGTCCTGCCGGTCGGCGGAGTGAAGAGAGCGTGGGAGGCGAGGGTGGAGTGGGGACCGGGTCCTGCTGCTGCTCCGGTCGCTCCCTGGGAGCAGCGGGGGTGGGGACCGTCAGCAGGGGCTGGGTAGGAGAAACGGGCCCCGACCACGGGTCAGGGCGCCTTCCTGTGCTGTCCTCCGCTCTCCCTGCTGAGCGTCCACTGTGGCACCGCAGCCTGCACCCCCCACAAGGTGCGCACTGCGTCCTGCGGCTGTGTCGGCGCTTTTCCCACCTGGCTCATGGCGGTTCTGCTTTCCCGTCTCCCACACTGGGCCCCAGACTCAAGGCTAAGTCAGCAGCCCCGGGGGCGTGCAGCTGAGTGGGGCAGGTTCCACCCCGGGGCTCCGGCTGCAGAGCCCACGCTTGGGGCCGTGAGGGACTGTCCCCTACGGGGCTCACACGCTCAGTGAGGAGTCAGTGGAGCAAGCAGGTGAGGCAGCACAGGAGGCGCAGATCGGATTGGGGGTGCAGGCGTAGCTGTGTCGTGGGGCTGGGGCTGTCACACACAGCAGGGCCCCATACCTCATCTCCCGGAGGCTGGACGGCCACGGCCGCTTGTCCTCCCGTTGTCCCTGTCGGCCTGCAGCCCTGCTGTATCTGTGTCCCCATCCCTGTTTAAGGACACTGCTCAGACTGAGTGACAGCCCACCCCCATGGATGTGCTTCCCACCCAGCGCCTTCCTGGGTCCCTGGGCCTCCCAGCCCTGGTGTCACAGCCGGGAGGACGTCACTGTGGGACCCTTGCTGTCACCTTCTGTGGAGCAGAGGAGGGATGGACGCGTCCACGCACGACGGCCACCACAGCTCTGAGTGCAGGGCTGAGCCCCTCCCCAGCCCCTCCCTGGCTGGCCCTGTTTCCCTTCCCTGCCGCCGCTCTTGTGCACTGACACCAAGCCCTGTATCTGAGACACCCCTTGCTTCTCCTTTCCTGCCTTGTGCTGTCACTCACAGTGGGAAAGGCAGCAGGAGGACTCTGTCCCGGGCGTCCAGAGCCCAAGCTGGCCATCTCTGTCCCGGGCATCCATGGCCCAGGGTGACCATCTCTGTCCCATGCATCCGTGACCCAGAGTGGCCATCTCTGTCCCGGGCACCCATGGCCTAGGCTGGCCATCTCTCTATCAGGTGTTCATGGCCCAGGCTGGCCGTCTCTGTCCTGGGTATCCAGGGCCCAGGCTGGCCATCTCTCAGGTGTTCATGGTCCAGGCTGGCTGTCCCGAGTGTCCGTGGCAGAGGCTGGCTGTCTCTCTCCCAACGTGTCCAGGGCCCAGGCAGGCCGTCTCTGTCCTGAGGCATCCATGACCCAGGCTGGCCATCTGTCCCAGGGTGTCCATGGCACCAGCAGTGGCTCCTCTGTGTATGGCTGGGCCCTCAGGCATGAGCCTCACTCTGCTCCTGGGTGGGCCCTGCAGGCCGGGCTGGGGCCCTGTCTCCCCCTCCCACCCCGCTGTGAGCCCCAGGGCCCTGCTGCTCTTACCCCATGGTGCTCCTAGCTCCCAGCTTCAGTTCCTTTCCCACCCTCCCAGACCTCTGCCCCCGTGGGCCCAGGGCCACGTCCCACTGCTGTTCAGGGTTCTCCTTCCCTGGATGACCCGGCTACGCCCCTGCTCCCGGATTTGAGACGTTACTTCCTTGTTAACTGGCCGCAGCGGCTGTGGGTGTGTGGGGCGCAGTGTGGCAGCCAGGCCAGGCGATGGTCAGTCCCACCTCATCAGCTCTGGGGTCTCCTCTCTCCCAGCTCCTGCCAGTGCACAGTGGCCTGTGGCCCAGCACGGCCACCAGGCGTTCTGTGCCTTGCTTCGCCTCGTGGCCCCACGCACCATGGCTCCCAGCCTTTCCGGACTGCATCGGCTTCCCCGTCATGGCAGGGTTCCTGTCTACATATTTCGCCCTTGCCACAGTTTCTGTGGTGCCGACGCAGTGGCCAGGAACCACTCCTGGGCCTTTCAGAGGGGTCCGTGTCACCGAGACAACGGCTCCCCGCCGCTGGCAGGCCCCTCGGTGCTCCCGTGGGAGGTGTGATCTGTGGTGGGTCCCGGGCCTTGGTTGCTGAGGACTCAGCCCAGCCTGGCACTGGGAGCCGTGGCTGGCATGGGGACCAGCACTCAGAACCCTGCCCAGCAGACTCTCGGCTTCCACCGTGGGCTTGGGCCGCTCCCCTCCCGCCCACGGCCCTGAGCCAGCCACGCTCTTCATGCTCTTTGCTGAACCCTGGCACGCGCTCCCTAGGTTGCACCTCATCCTTGCCGGGAGTTTGTCCTCCGAGCCTGGTCGGTGCCGCCAGAGGTCCTGCTGTTGGAGAGCCCGCGCACGCCTCCCCGCCTCCCCGGCTTCCCAGCCCAGGCGGCTGCAGTGTCCCCTCTCGGGACTGTGCCTCCACAGAGGCCGCATGGGCGTCAATCCTTTGCCCGCTGATGTCAGCCTGACTCATCCCCCCCGCACAGATGGCTCTGCCTTTTCCCCCAGGTTCAAGTGGGCGGTGGGGTCAGTGCCTCACCCGGGGCCTCGTCCCACGATGGCGCCCATGGTGACTCGACAGCACCCGCAGCCTGCAGCCACCACACCTGACTGGGGCTCTCTGCGTCTTTGTAGGTGGATGGAGGTCTGCCTGGTGGAGGAGCTGCCGCCGACCACCGAGCTGGAGGAGGGGCTACGCAACGGGGTTTACCTCGCCAAGCTGGCCAAGTTCTTCGCCCCGACGCTGGTCTCGGAGAAGAAGATCTACGACGTGGAGCAGACGCGCTACAAGGCAAGTGGGGCCAGGCGGCCGCGTTTCCTTCCCGCCCCCGCTCCGTCTGCGCCAGCACTGCGTGGGCGGGGCTTGGTAAAGAGAAGCGCTGAGGCTCGCTGCTCCATGGAGGTCACTGGTGAGAGCAGCTGCCACCCCCGTGTGCACACCCCACGGCTCCCGTCAGGCATGAAGCACCCGCAGGGCCCTGGACGTGAGGCCCCCGGGTGTCCCAGCTGATGTGATAACGCCAGTGGGGGTCGGGAGACAGTCTTTCCCGCGGGTGTGTAGCACACAGCAGCAGTAACCCTTCCACGTGCAGCTGGCTCGGAGAAGGGCCAGGGAGTGGAAGCAGCCACAGCCCGACCACTGTGAGAGCTGGGAGCAGGCGGCTCCACACCAGGCTTGTAGCCGTGAGAGTCGGCTGGGGTGTAGGCTTAGGCTGAGGATTTGGGATTGAGGATTGGGCTTAGGCTGAGGATTGAGCTGAAGGCCTGGTTCACGTGTGAGGTTAGCACTGCGGCAGGGCTGTGGTTGGCTTTAGGTCTGGGGTAGGACTGGACAGGGCTGGGGGCATCAGGTCAGGCTAGGGTTAGGGTGGAGAGTACGTTTCACGTTACAGTTGGCTCTGGGGTGATTGGGTTAGTGCTGGGGTTGAGGGTTAGGGTTAGGGTAGATTTGGGCCAGGGTTAGGGTTAGGCTCGGACACGTCCCGTCCATCCTGAGCGTGCGTGGTCGGCAGGGCCGGGCTTCCCAGGCTCTTTTGGAACACACTATTTCCTCTGTGTGTTCAGCACTGTCTGTCAGCATTTTCATCTGCACATCTTTTTAAATATTTGAGAGGCAGAGAGAGAGAGAGGTCTTCCATCCGCTGGTTCACTCCCCAAATGGCCAAAATGGCCGGAGCTGGGCCGATCCAATGCCAGGAGCCAGGAGCTTCTTCCGGGTCTCCCACGAGTGTGTGGGGGCCCAAGTAGTCTCCCATGCAGGTACAGGAGCCCCAGGACTTGGCCGTCCTCTGCTGCTTTCCCAGGTGTATCAGCAGGGAGCGGGATGGGAAGTGGAGCAGCCAGGACTCAGGCAGTGCCCGCGTGGGATGCCGGTGCTGCAGGCTGAGCCGTAAGCTAGCTCGCCACAGTGCCCATCACCTACCGATGTTCATGGCTGCTTCCCAGCTGCCTGTCAGCTGTGTAGAGCGGTGCTGGGCGTGTTGAAGATGGGCTGCTTTCCCGTCTGTCACCATAGCCACACACCACCTCCGGTCTGTGTAAACACGCAGTCACACCAGCTGGGACGCTGGGGTCATCGTGAACGCACAGCTCCAGCTGGGGCTCGGGGGTCTAATGTCCTCGTGACAACCACCAGTCCCCCCAAGGGAGCCTGGTGGGCGGTACTGAGAGGGCAGGGCCTGATCCTGGTGCATGTGAGAGGCGGAGCTTCTGACAGTTGTGGGGCGGAGCTGCCAGGACTTCTTCCGGGCAGGGGACTTCATCAGAGTCTGCACTTTGAGCACCTCAGAGCCCCGCCTGCACCAGAGCCTTCTCCCGTGGCCGGAGCAGTGGCCTCCCTGAGCGTGGACCCTGAGCCCCCAGAGCTGCCACCCACAGGGTCTCCAGCTAACCAGCAGTTTCCTGAGGCAGAGCTGGCCCCGGGCTAATGGTAGACGTTTGTTCTGTGGCCCAGCCACAGGCAGGGGCTCTCACGCCACAGCTGGCCACCACCCCGGCCTCCTGCCACCACCCGTATCCTCCCCGCCTCTGCTGCCCCACCCCAGACCCTGCAGCACAGCCTGCGTGTCGTGAAGAGAAGTGTGTGGGTCTGTTAGAGGGGCTGAGTCTGGGGAGTCCTGCATCCCACCCCAGAGCGCCCCAGCTCGCTCCAGCTCTCGTAGGACTGTACGACAGAGACTCAGAGACAGTTAAACTCTGTGCAAAGATGTTTTAGAACTGTGTCTAGAAATGCAGACAGCATGGGGAACACCCCGTCTGTGTCCCCTCCCCGCAATGTCCGTGTGCCCGCGAGTCAGACCCCAACTGCTCTTTCCTGTGGCTGTTACAGTGGCTACAGAGGGGTGGTGTCAGTGCCGTCACCCACGTGGGCTCGGTGGCCAAGTGCGGCCGTGAGACACGGGTCCCCACGGCAGGGCCCTGTCCTGATGGAGCTGAGACATGGGGTCCCCACGGCAGAGCCTTGTCCTGATGGAGCTGAGACACGGGGTCCCCACAGCAGAGCCCTGTCCGTGATGGAGCTGAGACACGGGGTCCCCACGGCAGAGCCCTGTCCCTGATGGAGCTGAGACACGGGGTCCCCATGGCGGAGCCCTGTCCTGATGGAGCTGTGACACGGGGTCCCCACGGCAGGGCCCTGTCCTGATGGAGCTGAGACACGGGGTCCCCACGGCAGAGCCCTGTCCTGATGGAGCTGAGACACGGGGTCCCCACGGCAGAGCCCTGTCCTGATGGAGCTGAGACACGGGGTCCCCACGGCAGAGCCCTGTCCTGAGCCTGTGACACGGGGTCCCAGGCAGAGCCCTGCCCCTGAGCCTGAGACACGGGGTCCACATGGCAGAGCCCTGTCCTGAGCCTGTGACATGGAGTCCCCATGGCAGGGCTGTGTCCCTAAGCCTGAGACACGGGGTCCCCACGGCAGGGCTGTGTCCCTAAGCCTGAGACACGGGGTCCCCACGGCAGAGCCCTGTCCCTGAGCCTGTGACACGGGGTCCCCAGGCAGAGCCCTGTCCGTGATGGAGCTGAGACACGGGGTCCCCATGGCAGAGCCCTGTCCGTGATGGAGCTGAGACACGGGGTCCCCATGGCAGAGCCCTGTCCGTGATGGAGCTGAGACACGGGGTCCCCACGGCAGAGCCCTGTCCTGATGGAGCTGAGACACGGGGTCCCCACGGCAGAGCCCTGTCCTGATGGAGCTGAGACACGGGGTCCCCACGGCAGAGCCCTGTCCCTGATGGAGCTGAGACACGGGGTCCCCACGGCAGGGCCCTGTCCGTGATGGAGCTGAGACACGGGGTCCCCACGGCAGAGCCCTGTCCCTGAGCCTGAGACACGGGGTCCCCATGGCAGAGCCCTGTCCTGAGCCTGTGACATGGGGTCCCCACGGCAGAGCCCTGTCCTGATGGAGCTGAGACACGGGTCCCCACGGAAGGGCCCTGTCCTGATGGAGCTGAGACACGGGGTCCCCACGGCAGGGCCCTGTCCTGATGGAGCTGAGACACGGGGTCCCCACGGCAGGGCCCTGTCTGTGATGAAGCTGTGACACGGGGTCCCCACGGCAGAGCCCTGTCCGTGATGGAGCTGAGACACGGGGTCCCCACGGCAGGGCCCTGTCCGTGATGGAGCTGAGACACGGGGTCCCCACGGCAGGGCCCTGTCCTGATGGAGCTGAGACACGGGGTCCCCACGGCAGGGCCCTGTCCGTGATGAAGCTGTGACACGGGGTCCCCACGGCAGAGCCCTGTCCTGATGGAGCTGAGACACGGGGTCCCCACGGCAGAGCCCTGTCCTGATGGAGCTGAGACACGGGGTCCCCACGGCAGAGCCCTGTCCTGATGGAGCTGAGACACGGGGTCCCCACGGCAGAGCCCTGTCCATGAGCCTTATTGGTGTTGGTTCTGACAGCTTTCCCTCTTACAGCCTCTGTCTGCTCGCACAAGGACAACCTCGCCCCTCATTAATGTTACCGGTTGTGGTAGAGGGTGGTTGAAGGAGTGAGTTTTGTGGATTCTTTTTCTTAGCTTAGTATAGACATAAAAAGCCGGAAACAATTTGCAAAGAGGCAGAAGCATTTATTTGACAGGAAAGAAGCTTATTTGATTGGCAGGCGACAGGAAAGTGTCTGGTCCAGGAGACCAGGCAGAGTCCACGCGGGAGGGCTTCAGAAGTGTCCCGGTTATTACGACATTGCTGGTTTTCACGGGGCCACTCTGTGGGGGTGCCCATTGGATGGGGGCTTCACATACTGTATGTTGATTGGCTTGGTGCTCATGGAGACAGCAGGGGTCTCTTGGTGACTGTCCGTCTCCTTAGGGGCTCAGCCCTGTCCTCTGCCAGCCGTGGGTGAAAGATGGCACCCACCCTGGAGGTGTGATAAAGCCGCGAGGTCACGCACGCATCCCGAGGAGCTGTAGTGGGGGAGGCGCTGGTCCATCTGGGGACAGGCCTTCCAGCCACAGCTGGCGGCCTGCTGGTGAGGACACCCTGCCTGCGTCTGAGGGGCCACAGACCCCCAGCCCCACTGGACGGCGGCCACAGACCCCCAGCCCCACTGGACGGCGGCCACAGACCCCCAGCCCCACTGGACGGCCTCAGTTAGTTTTGGGACAGGAAGCTGTCCTCGGGACTGGAGGTGAGTCTTCCATTTCGTGGCCATCTGCGCCCTCACCCTGGGGCCGAGCTGGCGACGGTTGTGCGTCGTGGCACTGACACTCCTCTCTGGCACATGCCGTGACTGCGAAGACGGTCGTGTCATAGAGGCAGGAGCGTGGCTGCTCTCTGCTGTCCCCAGTGAACGGCGCAGGGTCTGCTCCGGGTGGGTGCTGGGGAGCGGCTGCCGGGGAAGGAGGGACGCGAGTGGCTTCGGGTCAGCCACAGGCCCCGTGCCCTTGCTGACCGAGCTTTGCTGGGAGCTCGCAGTGCCTGCCCACGAGCTCAGCCTACGGATGTCCCAGGTGGCTGAACCAGCTGGGTCCCAGGAGTCCGTACGCCAATAGAGCACCTACAGATAACGCTAGTTGTAGACCAAGGCGTGGGAACCCTTGGCTCAGGGGCCAATGAACGTTGAAGCCATAGCTAGCAGTGAGGTCGCTGGGAGAGAGAGGAGGTTGTGCCACGACAGAAGCACGTGCAGGGCAGATCTCACCCGTCCACACCGCACCCGTCAGGGTCTCCCTGTGCTGGCGCTGGGCCCGATGTCATGCGCTTCGAGCTGGAGACACAGACCGGCGGTATTACCCGCTCCTGAGTGGTAGTCAGTGTGAAGGAAGAGAGCAAAGCCGGCAGACGGGCAGGCTGTCGGGGGCGGGGTTTGCTCTGGAGCTGGGAGAACCAGAGGAGAGACAGGGCTGGGGGCAGGAAGAGCAGAGGGAACTCTGGGAGATTCTAGGGGAGAACGAGGGCCGGGGAGGCCACGGGGAGGGATGGTGCTGACAGATGCCATGGGGGACACAGGGGTGAGACCATGTGGTGACACAGGCCCCACAGTGACCTGTGATTTCCTGTGGCATGCACAGGAAGCCACGTGTGTGTGAACCAGGTGCTCCCGGTGCAGCGTGGAAGATCAGTCACTGCACAGAGCAAGTGCGAGGGAGGGGACAAATCCGATGAGGGGATAGTTCAGTCCTCGTGGAAGTGCCTAGGCAGGAAGTGCACGGATAGGAAGTACAGGAACTAGAAGGAAGTGTAGAGACAGGAAGTGCAGAGACAGGAAGTGCAGAGACAGGAAGTGCAGAGACAGGAAATGTACAGACAGGAAGTGCAGAGACAGGAAGTGTACAGATAGGAGGTGCAGAGACAGGAAGTGCAGAGACAGGAGTGCACAGCTTGCAGCGGGAAAACAAAGAATAGATTCTGGAATGGAATTGGAGATGGAGGCCGTGAGGAGAAGGCAGCTGGTGGGCAGGGAGAAAGCCCAAGCCTTGGTTCTGAAGGAGGGGTCGTGAAGAGGTCGTGAAGGCCTCTGCTGAGTGTCCTGGCCCATCTGCTGCTGTCCCAGAGCGCCACAGACGGAGGTTTACGAACAACAGGGGCTTCTTCAGCTCTGGTTCCCCTGGCAGAGGGCGTCACGTGGCGAGAAGGAGTGAGCCACCAGCCCGTGTGTCTTTCCTCCTCTTACAGTGCCACTTGTGCCATCACGGGGCCCCACCTCCCAGTGTCACCACGTGGGTACGAGGTCAAGTTTCCAGCAGGTGGATCTGGGGACACATTCAGACTGGGACAGACAGAGAGGAGGAGGAGGGAGGTCATTGCGTGGAGAAGATTCAGCCTGAAGGCTCCAAGATAAAATGGAATATCCAGGAGGGAGCCTTGATGACAGTGGCCTGTGACCCCTGCGGGCGGAGTGTGTGGGCGAGCCCTGCTCAGGGCTGGGCCGGGCAGGGGTCAGCAGCGGGAGCTCAGGATCCACGTGCTCGAGAGTCCAGTTTCAGCACTGACACTGCCGCCTGTGAGGCAGGGGTGACCACGGCACTTCCCTCACAGTGGCTGTGAAGGGCACACGCGATTGTCCACTCGGCACCGGGAGCGCTCAGTGAGGGGGAGGCACTGTCAGCAGCGGCGGAGCGTTTGGCCTGGACTCAGGGCTGCTGCCGGGGGTCTGCGGCCTGGGCGTCCTCATCACGCATGCCTCAGTTTACCTGTCTGTAGGACTGGGACGGCTCCCGGCTTCTGAGCTCCCTCCTCATTCTGATGTGCTCTGGCTCTGGCGTAGGCAGTCAGCACCCACGGGAGGCTCGTACTCCACCTCGTCACTGTGGTCTAAACGGCCTGTCATGAGCCTGTGGTCAGGGCTGGCAGAGTCAGCAGCAGGATGTCGGCCTTCACGTCCTCTCGCGTGAAGTGCCGGGCCTTTTCCTGACCTTGGAGCGGAGAGCCTTGCCAGGGCAGCCCTGTGCCCTGCCCGCTGTCCTGGCTCACATGAGCTACATCCCCCGTGTAGTCTCACTTCCATCCCGCAGCTCCGAAGCCTGTGTGTGGTCCAGCAGAGTTAGGTTTATCTGCACATCCCCAGGGAGCCCCGGGAGGAAGGGCGAGGGCAGCCAGCCCGGTTCTGTCTGGGAGCAGGCAGCAGCAGGCCGCTGTGGGCCAGCGCACTTGTGATCCATTGGGTGGGATCATTTGTTGGTGCTGGACACAGGAGGGGGCTGCTGAGCTGTGGTGCCTGGGGCCTCGTCACTGTCTTGCCTTGGACTCAATCGAATGCAGGTTTGGTTCTGGTCCCTGTGGTCCCCCTTGTTGGAGAGGCTGCTTTTACCAAGGACTTTTGTGCCTGGCTGTGAGCTCCCCAGCTGCTCTCCTCCCCTTTACCACCCCTCCCCCCATCCCCACTTATGGTAGATTGCGCACTTGACCCTAAGTCCCAGGTTCCTGCTGGGCGAGCGTGGGCACGGGGAGGCTGTTCAGTCCAGGCAGACCTGGTCCAGAATCCCAGCTTTCCTCGTCATTAGCGACCAGCAGTGATATTCACCTGGCAGGGGGCTTTGCAAACAAGAGGGTTAGTCCAGGGCTGGGCACACCCAATCCAGTGGTACATGGAGACCACTGATAGAAAGGCAAAACCCCCACTCAGTGTTAGTCTACTCCTAGCCATGAAAATGGGTGCTGCTGAGTGAGCTCTGAGGTTGTAGAAGGTCAGGGAGTGGACAGAGCCGGTGTCATCCAAGCATGACTGTCTCCCTGGGTGTCAGAGGAGACCCCCTGAGGGGTGCCCTCTTCCCCGGGTGTCAGCTGGTGGAGACACCCTGAGCACAACCCTTTCCTGCTGGGTGGGTCCAAGGAGACCCCCAAGAGTTACTCTGTCCCCAGATGTCAGTGGGAGGAGGCCCCTTCCATGTGACCCTCTCCCAGTGAGTGTCTGGGGAGAGCCCCTGAGTGTGGCTGTCTCGCTGGGTGTCAGTCGGAGGAGACAGCTGAGTGTGGCTGTCTGCCCTTGGGTGTCAGTCGGAGGAGACAGCTGAGTGTGGCTGTCTGCCCTTGGGTGTCAGCTGGAGGAGACCCCTGAGCGGGGCTGTCTGCCCTTGGGTGTCAGCTGGAGGAGTGCTGGGTCTTAGTCCACCCGTACAAGGATGGACTGGGTCTGAGGAAAGGTGAGTGCGCCGCTTGCCCGTTCCCCAGCCTCCCGATCCCAGAGACAATCAGACGCAGCGGGGAGCCAAGTCTAGCAAGAACTCATTTACTTCCTGAGAAACAGAACCTTTTATAGCACAAAACTGCAGAGTCATTGGGGCAGGGCTAAGGACCAACCAATCACTTAAAAAATCACCTTACGGGGGGATTTCTATAGGACTAGCCACATGTCTATACACTTGTTACTAGTTTTGTTACCTCCCCTGATGTTGCACAGCCAATCAGTTTTAGTGGTAAACAACTTTGGATTCCGCCCACCTTACTTCCCCTGGGCACCATCATGTAACTAATTTCCCCACATATTCCCCCTTTTTTGTTTTAGCACGCGGTCCCTGTCTTAGGTTGCCCCTGGCCGTCCTTGCCCTTACCCGTCATTGGTAACCCAGGCAGCTTGGCCATGAGCCCTGTCTTAGGTTGGTGCAGGACGCTGGGTGCTTTACCCGTCTTGGGGTGTCGCGTGACTTGTAATTATGGGAGCGTGGTGAGCTTTCTCCACCGCCTGTCTTAGGTTGTTCCGGTCCATCCGGAATCTTGCCCGTCATTGGCAATGTGGAGAGCACCAGGGGCGCTTCCCCAGTTCAGGGGATCGTAGCCCTCTGTGGCTAGCAGCCTCTAGTAATGAACCTCAACCTGTCTTACCCTTGTTGCCTCTATGTGCTGTTGTATAAACTGTACAAGCCTATTCATTATGCATGGGCCAATAGCAAGGATTAAAAGCAGGGTGAGAAGCAGTCCAAGAAGAGGGAGGAGCTAGGGCAAGAGTCCATTAAGGCCCGTCCAAAGGGGGCTTTCTTGGAGTTCTCTTCGTCTTTTTCAGGTCTTCCTGAAGTGTTTTGATGATCACGTTTGGGTCATCGAATCCCCTGTCACTGGGCTGGGCAATTCAGGATCACAGCGAAGAGTAGCGTCATCACCTGCCTCTGGATCTCTGTCCGTTTCTGGAACAGGAAAGACAAGGGGATCTCCCTCAGGGGCAAACCGCTCCCTGGGTGGGTTGTTCTGTTTTTGAGCATCTTCCTGCATAGAGGAAACAGGCAGAAACTTAAGGTTTCTGGCTGGAAGCCAGATTGGGGCTGTCTCCCCTACGGGGAAGACGCATCCAAATCCTCTGCCCATGGTGATTAAGGGGTCTGGTCCCCTCCATTGTTGCGTTAGAGGGTCCTTCCATTTAACCTGAACCTGGGGCCTGGGGTTTAATTGGCCCCAGTGTCTTTGGAATTTTGATTCAGTTGACCCCTTGGAAAAATTTAAAATATTGATAGTGAACAAAGCCATTTGTAATTGGATATGGGGGCTAATTCCCCCTTTTTGTTTTAAGAGTTGTTCTTTTAGGCACTGATGATTTCGTTCTACAGTTGCCTGGCCCTGAGGGTTGTAAGGTATTCCTGTGATGTGTTTGATATGCCATCTGCTAAGAAAGTCCGACATTGCTTTGCTAATAAAGCAAGGTCCATTATCCGTTTTAACCTGTGCTGGCAGGCCTAGAGTGGCAAAGCATTGAAGGAAATGTGATTGTGAATGTTTAGCCTTTTCTCCTGTATGTGCTGTGGCCCAACAAGCTCCTGAATAAGTATCGATGGAAACAAAAACATATTTAAGCTGACCAAAGGCTGAAAAACGGGTGACATCAGTTGGCCAGAGAGTGTTGGGTTTGAGGCCTCCAGGATTTACTCCCTGTGTCTGTAATGGGGGCGCCTTCAGGAAGGGTTGACACGTTTTGCAAGTGTGGACAATTTTTTTGAGGTCCCATACAGGGACTTGGGGGAGCCTGTATCGTAGGCCCCTCCAATTGATATGGGTTAAGTCATGTAATTGAGTGGCTTCCTGTAAAGTTAATGCTTGTGGGCCGGTGGCTAGTCGATCAGCCCAATTATTTCCAACAGACAGAAACCCAGGGAGCTTTGAGTGTCCCCTCAAGTGCTGGACATGAATGGGAGCCCCCCGTCCCTCTAATAAACCTTTGAGGGTAACCATGAGGGGGGAAATAGGGTTACCGTCCAGTCTAATATGTGCTTGGGGACATGAGGCAGCAGGTTAACCATATACAGGCTATCAGAATATAAGTTAAAGGGCCCTTGAATGTCCTGAAGAACCATAATTACAGCAAGCATTTCTTTATATTGTGCTGACCCTTGGCAGGGTTGGAACCTTTGGCGGCTTGGGGTTTCCTGTTGACCCTCGAAGGCTGCATAGGCAGAGCCTGCTTGACCCCCATCGGTGAAAACATGAGGGGCATGGAGGATGGGTTTGGAAGAGAATAAAGAAGGCATTTTTAAGGGAAGTCGCCAAAGCATGACGGTCCATTTGGATGGCCCATAATGGCAATCGATGTGTCCCAAAAACCCCTCGAGGGAAAGGGCAAGACGGGCATTTGCCCTGGTAAGCCATTCAACGTCTGACATCCGAAAGGGGAAAACAATGGAATGGGGTCAGAGCCATAATGCCTCTGGGCCTGAGTTCTGCCCTTGATTATAGCATCAGCAAGCTGATCAGCCTGAGAGTACACCCAAGGTGTGCCCCCCAAGGGGGTGTGAATCCACTCCATTGGTTCCCCTTCCTGAGTCAGGACTGCAGAAATCAGGGTAATCCCTGCAAACAGCCACAGAGAGAAGGGCTTATTGGCAGAATACCTTTTTAAAGAAACTTTATCTAGGGCTTCTTGAAACTGTAGGAATATCACCCCATGACTATCTGTAAAGGTAATATTATCTTGTGGCGTTTTATTTTTTAGCAGTGTGAACAAGGGCACAAGACTATCCTTGGGGATGGGTACCCAGGGCAGTAGCCAATTAATTTCCCCTAAAAGACTTTGAAGTTGAGTTAGGGTCATGGAGGTTGGGATATCCAACAGAGGTTTAAGGGGACTGACTTGGGTTAGAGTTAAATGGGTACCAAGCACCTTAAAAGGGGGTACCCTCTGAATCTTACTAGGAGCCACCGTGAATCCTCCCTCCGTGAGTGTTGTAAGGACCTGGGTTAAAAGGCCCTCCAGGAGGGCAGGATCTCTGTGTCCAAGGATGATGTCATCCATATAGACATAGGCCAGGGAAACATCTGAACGTAATATGGGCTCCAAAAGTGTGGCCAGGTACTGTTGGCAGAACGCTGGACTATTAGCCATCCCTTGTGGTAATACTGCCCACTCATACCGTTGATCGGGTCGAGAAAAATTAAGGGAAGGGATGGAAAAGGCAAATTTTTCAGTCATCCGGGTGCAATGGGATAGAAAAGAAACAATCCTTAATATCTATTACAGCCAGGGTATACTCTGAGGGTATGGCGGGGGTCCAGGGCATGCCTCTCAAGGGGGTGCCCACCAATTCCATCCTTTCATTTATTTTACGAAGGTCCTGAAGCATGCGCCAGGCCCCAGACGCCTTTTGGATAACAAACACTGGTGTGTTCCAGGGGCTTGTGGAAGGGCGTAAGTGTCCAAGGGTCATTTGTTCCTCCACCAGAAAGCGGAGCGCCGCGAGTTTAGGTTGCGTTAATGGCCACTGCTCCACCCAGATGGGACTTCCCGGCCTCCACCTGATAGGTGGCACCCGGGGGGCAGTGGCCTTTAGGATTGGGGGTATACTCGAGTGGGTTCCTTGGGTTCCTTACAATTGGTGAGACAATCCTTTTGCTTGACCCCTTCCATGCCCCAGTCGTGGCCCTGAGCCTCTCCTTCCTCCAGAATACCCTCATAAAAGGTCTGGTGATCTGTGGTAACCACAGCATCCATTTGCCCTAGCATATCTTGTCCTAATAAATTAACTGTGAGGTTTTTCGCTACCAGGGGCCGTATTTTTCCCTGTTCTCCATCAGGACTGACCCATTTCATGAGGGCAACTGTTTCCTTAGATCGAGAATTGCCCCCCACTCCCAATATTGATGGCCCATCCACTAGCTCCCAGGTGGGTGGCACCTCCTCTTCCCGGAGTACCGTCCTATCCACCCCAGTGTCGATTAGGCAGTGAAACCTTTTTCCACCTATGACAACACTCATTTTGGGACGGAGCCCCTCCATGAGGGGGGCAGTCCAGTGGGCTTGGATTGTTCTAGTACGGGTTACCCCCAGTTTCCCCTTGGATGGGGTTCCTCCTTGAGTTAACAGGGCTGGAGGATGCCCCCCCTCTAGTTTAAAGGCTTCCCTTCTATATCAAATTTGGACCTGCAATCCTTTTTCCAATGATATCCCTTCCTGCACCTAGGGCAGGGGGTATGGGGCGGCTTTGACCCTCCCAGTCTATTAGTCAAGGAGGCTTGAGGGCACTCCCGTTTAAAATGCCCCTCTTGCCCACACTTGAAGCAGGCTCCCTGAGTGGCCTGCCCGAGTGACTTGGAACTTTGGGTGGCCAGAGCCTGAGTAATAGCCTCTGTCATTGCCGATGTCTGGGCTGAGAGGGCCTGGGTCATGGCCGTCGTCTGAGCCTGTAGGGTCATGGCCAGGGATTGATTTTGATGCTGTTGCGTACCTACATCCTGCAAGGCCACTACCCATCGACTTATCGACGCTTCCCTTAGGCCAGCACAGGCCGTCCTATGATCAGCATTCATTCCTTCCCAGACGAGCATCTTAACAAACTGATCCCGAAGGTCCCCAGCTGGCAACTTACGACAGAGACTGTGTTCGACCCTAGCTACAAAATCTGGCAATGACTCTCCTGGCTTTTGTCGCACCCCCGCGATGGGAGATTCAGTGGGCCCCTCATCCAGCTTGTACCAGGCATTAAGTCCTGCCTGCCTCACTTGTTCACGGTACGGAGCAGGTAGCGCAGCTTGCTGGATCCCCGTAGAGAATCCTTCCCCCGTCCCAGCCAGCATAGCGTATGTAATAGGGATAGCTGGCTGGGCTGCTCGGTTAGCTTCGGCTCTCACCCGGCACTCCTCCTTAAAGAAGGCGCACCACTTTATGAACTGTGAACTCGTGAGGACTGCTTTGGCCACGTCCAACCAGTCCTTGGGGACGCATGGATGATAGGCTATATCTTGTAGCAATGTTTGGGCCCAGGGGGAGTTTGGGCCATCCTCTGCTACTGCCTTGCGGAGTTCTTTGAGGTCCTTGGCCTCCCACGGGTACCATTCCAAGGGCCTATTAGCCCCCGGAGCTAAATTAACAGGGTAGGCCTGAGGCGGCAAGTTCCCAGGCCCAGAGTTCAATTCCTTACACTGCTTTATGTCCACCGGACAAGCTTTCGCATAGGTTACCTCCCCAAGTCCCTGTCTTTCAGTGGAGGGCTGGTCATTGGGATTTAGGTCACACAGGTCCCTCTGTGGGGCCACATAGAACGACGCTCCCTCTTCGCTCCCAGGCGCGTATGGTGGGGGCCTGGACTCCTCCGAAATGTAGGCGGGGGGAGGAATTTTTACTTTTGTCCTAACCTCCACTGTCTGTGTCTCCTCATCTTTCCTACTGTCGATATCATCCTCTGTCTCTTCTGTATCCCAGACTGCCTTAAAAATAGAATTACCCATAATAAAGGTTTCACTCACCCTGAGAGACCGCTTGGCCTCGGCCGAAAAGTAACTGTTCGTGCCCCACGTTGGGCGCCAGATGCTGGGTCTTAGTCCACCCGTACAAGAATGGACTGGGTCCGAGGAAAGGTGAGTGCGCCGCTCGCCTGTTCCCCAGCCTCCCGATCCCGGAGACAATCAGACGCAGCGGGGAGCCAAGTCTAGCAAGAACTCATTTACTTCCTGAGAAACAGAACCTTTTATAGCACAAAACTGCAGAGTCATTGGGGCAGGGCTAAGGACCAACCAATCACTTAAAACATCACCTTACGGGGGGATTTCTATAGGACTAGCCATATGTCTATACACTTGTTACTAGTTTTGTTACCTCCCCTGATGTTGCACAGCCCATCAGTTTTAGTGGTAAACAACTTTGGATTCCGCCCACCTTACTTCCCCTGGGCACCATCATGTAACTAATTTCCCCACAGAGGAGACTGCCGAGTGTGGCTGTCTCGCTGGGTGTCAGTTGGAGGAGGCTCCCTGAGCATCACCCTCTCCTGCTGGGTGTCAGTCAGAGGGTGGGACTTGCTGTGAGCACTTCTTCCTGATTACTTACAATGTAAAGCGGGTGACCTCGTGCTGTACGTTCAGTTAATGAGAAGTACACTATGGTTTTAAAGCTCCTGTGGTCCGTTGCCTGTGACAGCGTGGTGGGCTGTGCAGGAGGAGCACAGGTGTCACTAGGCATCGGGAAGACAGGTAGGAGAGACGGGCTGCTGGCCAGCCTCTCGACAGCACGACCGTGTGGCGAGTGCGAGCAGCAGGGTAACGCGCGCTCCGGGTTGTGGACTGCTTTTGTTTCCATCCTCGTATTGCCCAGCACCATCCACGTTTTCTACAGGAAAATTAATCCATGATTAGAAAAACCTTTAGTATGGTAGAAACTGTCTTTCCTGAAGGTGCTGGGCTTGTCAGCAGTGTGCGTGGATGGTGTGTGTGTGTATGTGTGTGATATTTTTCTGTATGTGTGATGTGTGTGGTGTGCATGTGGTGGGTGTATGATGTGCCATGTGTAGAATGCATGTGGAAGGCATGTGTGTGATGTTTCTATGTGAATGATCTGTGAGGTGTATGTGGTATATATTTGTGTGTGGTGTATTTCTGTGTGTATGAAGTGTGTGGTACAGGTATGGTGTGTGTGGCAGCTGTGTTGTATGCACGTGGTAGGTATGTGTATAGTTACTGTGTGGCATGTGGGTTGTATGTTGTGTGTGGTATGTATGTTGTGTGTGGTAGGTGTGTGTATTGTGTTTTTGTATGTTGTGTGTTGTATGTAGTGTATTGTGTATGCTGTGTGCATGTGGCAGGTGTGTGTGGTGTGTGTGATATGTTGTGTGTGGAATGTTTCTGTGTGTGACATGTGTTATGTGTGTGTGGCAGATGCATGTGTGGGATATCTGTGTGACATGTGTGGAGGGTGTTTTGTGTGTGGCGTGTGTGTGTGTGCACTGTGTATGTTTTGTGCATGTGGCAGGTATGGGTATGGCATGTGTTTTGTGTATGGAATGTTTCTGCATATGACATGTGTGCACACACATGTACACACACCTGTGCTGATGCACACGTGTCTTATCAAGCTTCCGTGGGCAGACAGTAACACTGTACAGTGTCTGAGGTCCCAGGCTGGTGTGCACCGTGGAGCCTGCCGCGTGCTGTCCGTGGGGTCTGACTTTGTGTATTTTGTGTGCATCACTAGTGAGACGTGGGACTGCACAGCACCTGCTGTGGGAAGCCTGCTGCTGCTGACTGACCTTCTGTGTGTTCTCTTTCCCGTTCCCCCAACCTGTGCTCTCATTAGAAGTCTGGCCTGCACTTCCGACACACCGATAACACCGTGCAGTGGCTGCGAGCAATGGAGTCCATCGGTCTGCCCAAGGTAAGCCTCCGCGCACAAGCCTCCGCTGGGAGGTGGACAGGTGGCACCTGGCCCCTCATTATGGATGGGGATTGGCAGGTGGTGTCCATCAGCGCAGGGTGGGAAAGACAGGAACCACCCACTGGATGGCAGGACTCCGCCATGGGCGCGCAGGTCAAGAACACGGTGCGCTGGGTTGGGCGAGCCCAGGACAGGTGTGTGCTGGCCGAGAACTCACTCCCCTTGTGCTGCTCCTTAGACGGCCCTGACGCCACGTCTCCGTGCATCCCTGCAGTGTTACAAGCTGACTTTCCCAAGTCATTGTGGTACATCTCAGCACCACTTAAGTGAACAGCTGGGCGGGATGGCTGTTTGTGCTGACACAGGTCTCCCCAGCGCAGTCTTCCAGGGGTGCTCAGTGCTAGATAAACACCAAAAGCAGGCTCCCTCAGCAATGAGAGGGACAGTGGGGGACACGCAGAGATGCCATTGGGGAAAAGTTATAGGACAGGCGTTGTGGCAACTGTGGGTTAAGCTGCCACTGGAGCACCCGCATACCAAAGCCAGGTGCCTGGATCGGATTTTATATCTCAGCCTCTCCACTTATGATCCAGCTTCCTGCTAACGCACCTGGGAGGCTGCAGGTGATGACTCAAGTGCAAGATCATACTGCCTTGGCCTGGGCCCAGCTCCAGCTGCTGTGGGCATTTGGGGAGTGAACCAGCAGATGGAAGATCTCACTGTCTCTGTCTGGCTCACCCCCTCTCTATGGCTGTGCCTTTCAATAAATAAAATTAAACAAACACATTTAATTAAAAAGCTGGAGAGGTTTTTCTGAAGCTTGCTATCCTGAGATAATTATAGAACCAAAGGGAGCGGCTGAAGGCGTCCATCTGTGTCCCCACCCTGCTTCCCCCGTGGCGGCATTTCAGCGATGGTGCTGTATGTGGGAGCCTGCAGGCCTCATGTATTCTCACCGTCTTCCCCTGCGCTCACATGTGGCTCCGTGCAATCGGTCCCTCGAATCTACGTGCACAGCCACCACCAGAGAGGGGCAGACCCCAAGGCCAGACAGCCCGGGGCTGACTCCAAGGGGCAGGCTTTGTCCTCTGTCCCTGTCCAGTGCTGTTACCTTGGGAGCCGTTTTTTGTGGGGGGAACCATGAACGGCGCCCTCTTGTGGTGGGCATCCTCCCACTGGGTGGGTTTCTGCGTGCACCAGCCGCTGGCTCCTGTGTTACTCAGAGACACTGTGCTGGGGGCGTTCAGGGAGTTCGTGGAAAATGGGATTAAAAGAAAAGGGTGTTGTTGGTGCAAAACCTTTTGAAATGTGTGCGTTCAAGCAGTCTCCCGAAATGTCTTGGAGAATGCTCGGCAGTCACGCGTGCAGTGGCTCTGCCCTCCTCCCGGCTGGAGCCCCGCACGGCGCCAAGCCCAGGCCCGCTGCTGGCTGCTCGGGCCTCTGTGCCTCTGTGCAGCCAGACTTGCTGGGAGCACAGCCGCACAGCACAGACAAGCGCCTGCTCTGGCTCTATCACATTTCTCCGTGTTCATTCTGTCCTATCATTTTCCTTTACACGAGTGCCCAGAACATGAGGCACCATCCCCCCTCAAGCCCCGGTGGTGAAACCACACCCATCAGTGACTTTGCCCATGGCCACCAGGGGCAGGTGGCGAGAAATTCAAAAACAAAGTTTTTGCAACAGGCAGCAGCAGGTCGGGGTGATTTCACTGGGTTTGATAATTGAGGTCTGTGCTCAAGGCCAGGCCGGTGCGTGGGTGCAGATTCCGCGTTTTATTGTGGTGGCATTGGGACATCCCCAGCACCCAGCAGGACTGGGCCCAATGGATCCCTAGGTGCCAGCGAGGGACTTGACTGCCGCTTACGCCTTGTCAGTGTCAGAGCCTCCTCCATGCTCTGTGCTCAGTGCTGGGTGCTGGCAACACCATGCCGAGTCCTGGGTGAATGCCTCCCATCATTGCAGAGTCTGCTCTGTGCTCAGTGCTGGGTGCTGGCAACACCGTGCAGAGTCCTGGGTGAATGGCTCCCATCAGTGCAGAGTCTGCTCTGTGCTCAGTGCTGGGTGCTGGCAACACCGTGCAGAGTCTTGGGTGAATGGCTCTCATCAGCGTCAGAGCCTGCTCTAGGCTCCTGGCCACACCGCGCAGTGCTGGGTGAATCGGTGTCATCTCTGCCAAAGGAGGACACACCTCAGTGCTTCTCCATGAGCACAGACATAGGAACCGTTCTCGTCGAAAGGAAAGGGGGGGGGGGTGGCCAACAGTACAGCCCGGTGTGAGTTCAGTTGTTTTCTGCTTACATAGGAGATCCTTTTAGGTCTTAGATTTGCCTGTTTATTTTCTTTATTTGAAAGGCAGGGAGACAGGAAGTGACAGAGCTCGCACCTGCTGGTTCACTCCCTAGGTGTCCACAATGCCCAGGGCTGGAGTAGGGAGCCAGAAACCCAATCCAGGTCTCCCATGTGGGTGGCAGGGACCCAGGTACTTGAGCCATCACCTGCTCTTCCCACGGGGAGCATCAGCCGGAAGCTGTGGGGTCAGGAGCAGAGCCGGAGCTCGCGCCCTGGCCATCTGATGAGACACAGGTGTCGCCAGCAAGGTCTTAGCTGCCACGCCCCTTGTGGGAGAACACCAAGGCTGGTGGACCTCTCCGAGCTGGGAGTCACTTGTCCCCACGCTGCTGCAGGGAGGTCGGGAAGCCCTGGAGACTGCCTGGCTGCAGGTGCTTGTCCCGGTGCTCTGCCACGACCACTGCCCGGCGGAGGAGTCTCACTTCCTCCCTCTGTCTGCCCTTCCAAGTCCAGTGGGAAGTGGCCTTCGAGCATCACGTGCTTCCAAACGGCACATGGTTTCACGTGGGTGTTGATGTCAGGTTTTACAAAGTATTTATTGAAGGCAGGTCATGCCAATATGCTTAAGCTCCTGTTGGAAGCTTCGAGCCTAATGACTCATTTTTGTGCGCAACAGCCTGGAAATTTGGCACCTTGCTCTGAAATCTGTTTAGTTTCATGCTTAGGAAGAACAGCGCGGATGTGTGTTTAACACCTGGAGGTTCAGACCTTCAGTCTGGCTAGCCCACATTAGACCATTCCCCCAGGAGAAGGAGTCGGGTGCTGAGAAATACAGGGACATTGACTGCAGTGGCTCAGGACACGGGAAGTCGGGGAACAGCAGGGGCTCAAAACTGAGAGGATCCTGGACGCCCACTGGACATCACGCTCTTACAGGGTACCAGAGGGCTTGAGCACAGTCAAGCTCTGGTCAGTGTTTCATCCACAGAAAGGTCAGAGGTACACAGAAAAAAATAGCTATGTGCTAATTAATCGGTACAGGGAAACATGGTTACAAGTGATTTGCCTGCTTGCTTATGTAGGTTTCAGATTTTAATCAGTAAGAATGTATTTCAGTAGAAAAAAAGCCATGCCTGTGTGTGTGTATGTGTGTGTGTGCACTGCCTGCACCCTTGTTCACAGCACCGCATAGCCATGTGTGAAAGGGCTGGAAAAGAGAGACCTGCGGGGCCTCTGGACAGTGGGGCGGTGACTGGACACCTCACTCCAGGGAGCCCGCTGTGTCTTCATCCCAGCCATTCCCCGCTGCCACTGGTCTGCGTCCACAAGGGGGCGACAGAGTTGCTCTGCATTTCCACACTCCCAGGGTGGCAAGGACACAGCAGGCTGGGCTGGGTGGAGATGCAGCAAGTCCTAAGACACGCTTGCGTCCTTGTCTTCCAGATATTTTACCCAGAGACCACAGATGTCTACGACCGGAAGAACATCCCGAGGATGATCTACTGCATACACGCGCTGAGGTGGGCAGAGGCGCCGGGTCTCGGGCGTGGACCTGCGGGAGCTGCCATTTCAGCTCCGAGCCACGTCAAAGATTCTCCTTCGAGTCAGCGGTTTTGAACTTGCTGTTGCACAATTCAGATCGCTGTGCGGTAAAAACAGCCCTTACACCTGAAAAATAGTCTTGATTTCTCGAAAACTCTAATGCAGCACAGGAGCAGAGAACGAATGAAGGGTGTTCTAGTGAGATGAGGAGGGAGTTCGTGCTGTGAGGCCGTGTCACCTGTCTCCGTGCTGTTGGCTCGGGAGCTCCGGCGGCTGCGTCAAGGGAGCAGGTTCACGGTCACTGCGGCTGCTGTCTGCCTTGGTCAGTTATCGCCAGGTTTAGTTCTTACCAGGCACTAGAAGGTCCGGTTGAAGGGCGGTCTCTTTGGACCTTCGGCTCCGTAGACATCTGAGGGAAGACGCACAGAGGGTGCTCCAGGTTCGCTGTCGGGAGCGGTTTTAAGTTGATTGTGGACAACATCCGTGTTCTCCGGGCGCACAGGTTACGTGTTGCGGCACCGACGCAGGGACGGTGGCGGTAGGCGGCAGGAAGAGGGTTCCAGACATGGCGCTGGGGGCTGCTGTCGGAGGATGCCTCCTTCCTCTCGGTCCGCACCGGGAGGCTGCGGGGCTCCCTTCCGCAGAGCCATGCGGCTGCCGCGCCCCGAGAGGGCCTTGCGCGGTGACCGTGGCCGTGGCGGTGGCCGTGGCGGTCCCTCCCGGCACGGAGGCCGCCCGCGGTGATGCTCCGCCGTCCCAGCACTGGGGGCGGACCCCGTCCGGCCTGCGGTGGCGCAGTGATCGCTGGCGGCACGTTTGCCACGGAAACGTGGTGTCCGCGCTGGGTCATGTGGTGTCCGCGCTGGGGTCGTGCGTGCCCGGGCTGCGGCCTGCGTGCTCGCGCGGTCTGCGTCCGCGTCCGCGTCCGAGTCCGCGGTGCTGTGAGGAAGTGGGTCCCGCGGCAGGCGCGTGCTGAGGGGATCCTGTGAGGAAGTGGGTCCCGCGGCAGAGGTCCGCGCTGAGGGGATCCTGTGAGGAAGTGGGTCCCGCGGCAGAGGTCCGCGCTGAGGGGATCCTGTGAGGAAGTGGGTCCCGCGGCAGGTGTCCGCGCTGAGGGGATCCTGTGAGGAAGTGGGTCCCGCGGCAGGCGTCCGCGCTGAGGGGATCCTGTGAGGAAGTGGGTCCCGCGGCAGGCGTCCGCGCTGAGGGGATCCTGTGAGGAAGTGGGTCCCGCGGCAGAGGTCCGCGCTGAGGGGATCCTGTGAGGAAGTGGGTCCCGCGGCAGGTGTCCGCGCTGAGGGGATCCTGTGAGGAAGTGGGTCCCGCGGCAGGCGCGTGCTGAGGGGATCCTGTGAGGAAGTGGGTCCCACAGCAGGCGCGGGCTCCCCTCTGCGAGTGTCCCCATTCTGAGGCAGTCACGAGTGTTCGCGCGCTGAGGCGGTCACGAGTGTCCCCACGGTGAGGGGATCCCGTGAGGAAGCGGCTCCAGTGGCAGGTGCGTGCTGCCCTCTGAGGGTGTCCCCGCTCTGAGGCGGTCACGGGTGTCCTCCCGCACGCTGAGGCGCTCACCGGTGTGCCGGCCTTGATGGTGACAGTGGCTTCAGCAGCCCCGTGGCCTGAAGGCAGCGCCTCTCGCCTGACAGGGCTGCTGCACGCGGGTGTGCAGTGTTGGCACCATGCCTTCTAGGCCTGCGTTGGCAGACGCCCAGGCGCGGGTGCGGGACTCCCGCTGGCACACAGCCCTGCCTTAGGCCGCGGCACCGGGGCGTCTACTTCACCCCATGCGGGCTCAGTCACTGTGCTTGCTCCCAGCCCAGCCCGGCCCGGTCCTGCTGCCTGCTCCCAGCTGCAGGTGGCTCTGGCAGGGCTCTTGTCCCACCGGCGTCAGCCCCGGCTTCCGCGCACTGGGCTGCGCGTTCTTACGTCAGCAAGACCTTTTTCATGGTCATCTGAAGCTGAGTGCCTCTCAGGTGGGTTTCACTTAGGCTCAGGACACCCTGCGCTGCCACACTCGGCCGCTGTCCCCAGCCCCGCCCCACGAGCAGGTGTCTGCCTCGCCCCACAGCCGTCCGCTCGTGGTGACTGCTGGCCTGCCCTGGCCACAGTATTAAAGGCTGTGCGGGCCAGGTCCACGCTTCCTTGCAACTCGGGGCTCTCGGCAGGTTTCTCCCAGACATGAGAGGCCGACTCTACCCAGTGCTCTCTGGCCTCGTGCCTGGTTTGCCCCTCAGCCTCCGGCTCGGGGCCTCCCTGTGCCTGATGGAGTGTGGCCAGCAGAGCTGGACGCCCTCCACCTGGCCGCTCCGTCCCTCCCCGTCCTCAGCCCTTGTTTCACTGGAGACCCTGGCTGTGTGCTGGAATGGTTGGCTTGCTCAGAATTCCTGGTCTCCATCCACTCCTGCAGACTACACAGAGCCAAAGCAGACACATCTGCACTGTGTACACTGTCGGAGGACAGACCAGCTACCCCTGTTTCAATAACACTCCCTTTTCAAAAATCAAAGCGAATCAGGACGCACGTGCCGTTGCGTGTCTGTGTGGCAGCTGCCTGCCCTCAGACTCTGTTCCCTCGATGGCTGATTTGAGCTTGCAGCCCTGGGCAGATCCAGCCTGGTTCTGGTGAGCCAGCTTGGCCCGTTGGATCAGCAGGGACCCTCTCTGTCCCTATAGCGCTGTCCCTGATGTCCTTGGGGTGCCCTTCCTGTGGCCAGAGCAGGAGGTCCAGTCCAGTCCTGACCGTTCCTGCTGGAGACGTGGAGTCCAGCCCTCTGAGGAGTCTTGCGACGTCATCTGTTTATGCGGGGTTTCCTGGTTCGACATTGGGGAGCTGGGCTCTGCTTCTCCTGCTGTGCACGGTCCTTGACGGTGCAGTTCGCAGCACTCTAACCCAGCAGCCCGGAGATCTACCAGGCATCAGGATCCCCCCTCAGCGTCGGGGTGGCTGCCCTGCTGCAGGTCCCCCCGTGTCCCAGCTGTCGATGGCAAAATGGTGCACGTTTGGGGCTGACCCAGCTCTGGTTGGCCAGCTGCTCCATGGCCAGAGGCCCCTCCCCAGCTCACCCACAGCAGGGGTCTGCCTTTGAAGCCATCCTTCAGGCCGTAGTGCGTGCCTTCCCATGTCTTCCTGTAGAACCCACACCCCAGCTGACTGCGGGCTGTGGGACGTGCCTGTGCTGACACAGACGTTGCTCGGCCTGGACACAGGCTGCAGGCCCAGACCCCGGTTCCAGGAGGGGTGTCTGAGGATAGGATGAGGCGGCTGCCGCCTCCCCAGTCTTGCCCGTCACTCCCTGCTCACTTCCTCTCCTCTCCGCTCCTTGCGCCTGCACTGTGTTGTAGCTTCGTGTGCCGCTGGACCCTCTGCTGAGGCTGTGCCACGTCTCCGCACAGTACAGGCACCTGACGTGCCAACTGCAGGTCTCTGGAGCTCTTACTGCTCATTCTTTGGGGAGGGTTAGCGGTTCTGATCGCCCCTGATGGGCCGTCTTGGGACTCCTTTGCAGTTTGAGGAGTGGGGAGGGAGCCCTGGACTTCTGTGCTGTTGGCAGCATCATGGGAGCCTGGGGAGGGAAAATGGTCAAATGGTTAGGCTCCGTAGACACGAGCAGTGCCGTGCAGGCCACGAGGGGCGTGCTGGGCAGTTCTTGGTGCAGGGGGAACAGTGGGGAGCCCCCTGTTGGGGGTGGTCGGGTGTGTGCACAGGACACATTTGTTGGACAAAGGACAGTAGTGGTGATAAGGACGGGCTGAGCCTGTGGCCCTCTTAACTCTGTGCCTGGCACTGATCAGTGCTCGGCAGGTGGACTCCTACTCCTTGTGCCACACGTGTGCAGTGGGCACTGCTCTTAGTTTTAAACCGGAGCACGGAGAGGCTGCCGGGGCCGCAGAGCTGGGTCCAGGGCCGGGCTGTGGGGCAGCAGAGGCTGTGCTTCACCCACCCAGTAACACACACACACACACGCACAGACACATGCACACACGCACAGACGCATGCACACACACATGCACACACATGCACACACACACACCTGTACCTCCTGCGCCGCTTCTGCAGGGAGCGCTTCCTGCCTCCTGGGGCAGCAGGGCAGAGCAGGCCCAGCGTGGCCTCCAGGCCCAGAGCTGCAAGGCCACAGGAGGCTGACTTACTGTGAGTCAGATGCTGCGGGCCGGGGGCCAGGGCCTCTGCTTCCTGGCCGTGGTCTGTGGTCTGTGGTCTGCCACCAGGCTTTGCTTGACAAACACCCAGCCCACGTATTAGTGGCACAAAGACATCTCCTTGTTAGGTGTGCATTTCGTTACTATGGTACCTTTCATAGGACACCCTCAGAGTTTCAGGAAAAACCCTAACAATTGTTGAGCCTTCTTGCTTGCTTCCTGGCCTTTAGCCAGTATCACATGTGTAAATAGGAACACAGGGGCCCATGGGGCCTCCCGCTCCCCCTGGCCAGCCCCTCTGGGCGTTGCGCTGAGCACACGCGCAGGTGTGCAGTACCTGTTGGTCTGCTGCCTGTGTGCCAGTGCTTTCCTGGACGGGGAGCGATGGTCCCACCGCAGTTTCCTGGGGAAGCCCTCAGCCCTCTGCGTGGGCGGCAGGCAGTGCCGGGTTAGTGGGCCGGTGCTCAGGAGCTCTGTGGAGCCGAGTTTTACGTTGCACAGCCTGCCCTCTTTAAGATCAGGGCTCAGTTTCTGTACACACCAGCTGCCGGGTGGCTTCCTGTGGATTTTAATGCTGGGGAAGGAGCACTTCCTGCTGCCCATTCTGTCTGACCTGGGGTCCCCGGATCGACAGAGTGTCCCACAGACATTCGCTGGGCAGCACCTCCCACACGGCTGAGTTCAGACTTCAGCATCGGCAACGAAAGATGTAGAAAATCAACACCAAATGTTTATGAACTATTATTAAAGATTTTAACTTTGTAGTAAATGGGATTCTCCCTGACCCAAGACAGCTTACAATGAATCTCCTTTACAATGAGTGGGAAGGCTCTTCATCGTTTTCTTGTTCTTTACATGTGAAGAAACACTCTGCCTTCCAAAAAGCTGGCTTCTCAGCACCCCCTTGTGGTAACGTTTAGTTAAACCATGGCGTTTGCCTGCTGTGGAATTTACATTAACATTACGGTACGCACAGGCGAAGTAGAAGGTGTCATTGGAAACAGCAGCCTGATTATTCATTACCGGAGGTGGAAATTAATGTATCAACATCTTAGTCCATGTTGCCAGCAAACCTGTGTTTTTTGGCAGCCTCAGCAAACACGTTTGTTTAGGGCCTGCACGGAAGAGAGAAGCATGGCTGTGTTACAGGTCTTCCATGAGCGGTGAGTCAGTGGGTGGGTGGGGCCGGTGGGAGACCTGACACAGAACAGCGGCAGCAGGACCGCCCTCTTCATGGCATCACACGTGTGTGTGGAAGCTGCATAAATACGTGTAGTTGTCAAAAATTCCGCTTGAGCAGGTTTTATATGTCTACACGCAGACAATACACGTTAAAAAGCACGTGAAGTAATGCAGATACAAAATGGGTTAGGAGACTTACGGATGTGACTGTGCTTAGGTGTTACTGTCACGGTCTCAAAATTCCTTTCTAGGAATTTTAAAAGCAGGTTTCTGTGTAAATTAGCTCAGGTGTGTCCTTGAGTTTGTGGAAAGGGAGGGAGAAAACATGGGTCAGGTTCCATGGGAGAAGTCACGTGATACATCCTGATGGTTTGTGAATGACAGCGCGCCCTGTGCCCGCTGCCCCTCGCCGCTTCACCCCGTCTGTCAGCTCCGTTTGATTTTGTGCTGGGCGAAGCGAGCAAGGTCTTCGTTCCAGGTGAGGGGAGGTTTCTCCTACCTGGGCAGCCTCCCGGCGTGGCAGCGAGTGGACGGCGTCTTGGAGGTGTCAGCCCAGCGTCTTTGCGAGCAGGGTTGTTGGTGACGACGTGTCCGGCGCCAGCCCTCCATGACGAAGTCCTCCGAGGCCGTGGCGTCCATGGTGATGACTGCGTCCCTGGCCCTCGAGCCGAGGCAGGCGTCCTGTCTGTCCAGCTTTGGACGTGAAGATGTGTGTGTGCTTCACATGGGAGAACAGCCCCAGTCTACTGTGTCTCCCCTGTAGGATTGAATATCAGGATGAAATGTAGGACTGAAAATTACCGTTTGTGGAAAAAAATTGGTTGTCCTTTGGTTTTAAAGGAGAAGGGGAAAAATGAGAAAAAGGTAACACCCCCCCCCATCTTTAAAATTCAAGAATTCATTACTATTCCTGGGAGAGATAATGGCAGACATGTGCAGGGAAGATGCTCCCCCCACAGCTGACAGCAGGAAATGCAGAATTGGACGACTTCCCGTGGCTGTCGTCCTGGGGTAGCTTCGTCGGTGCTGCGCCGTGGTTATCAGGGCTGGGGAAACAGGCGTTCACTCTGTTCTCTGGGCAGACTGGGCCTGGCCTGGCAGGGCCTCTTGGGTCAGCTCAGCGCCCGGATGCACACACCTGCTGTGTCCCTTCTCATGTCAATGTGCTGGCAGGACAGTGCCGGCTGTGGCCTGGCAGGCGGAGCCTTCGCAACACCACGCAGGTGTCCTCACAGCCATGTGGAAGCCATGGGTGCCGAGGAGTGGAACGCTTTGGTGGGTCTCGGCCTGCCTGGCTTGACCTCAGGCCCCTGCTAGGGCCCCTGAGCACAGGAAGACGTAAGGTGCCTTCTGGGAAGATGCCACCTGCTCTGTAGGGTTGCGATCCTCCATGGCAGCCCTGCTCAGGGCCACAGCCCAGGTTCCCGGAGAACAGGCGCAGAGGGCTCAGACGCTCCGACTGGCACGCAGAGGGGCCTCTCTTGAGCCCCTCCCACCAACAGTGGGTGCGCGCAGCCTCTTGTGGGGAGCATATTCTGTGTGCCCATACCTGGTCAGTCCGGCAGTTTTGGTTTTACGGATTTATTGCAACAAATGAGGAATGTGTGCCTATTTCAAGACAGGTAAGTCAGCTTGCGGAAGCACCGTTTGCCGCAGTCAGAAATCCGTGACCACATAAATGCCCAGGAATTGCTGGAGTAAAGCACAGGAAATTCATTGTCCTGTGTGGTGTGTAAGTTTATTGAACAGATAATCCAGAAACAGCACTCTCACATTGGAAATATTTATAGAAAGATAGTTAGTCTTTAACTATGATTTTTTGAAAAGATTATTTGAAAGGCAGAGTGAGAGATCTTCCATCTGCTGGTTCACTCCCCAGATGTCAGCAACAGCCAGGGCTGGGCCAGACTGGAGCCAGGAGCCAGGAGCCCCATCCAGGTCTCCCACGGCGGGGACGGGGCTGAAGCACCAGCCATCATCTGCTGCATCCCAGGCGCATTAGCAGGGGCTGGATCGGAAGCCTGGGGCTCGATCCGGCTCTCTCACACAGGGAACAAGCGTCTCAAGTGGTGGTGCAGCCCCCTGTACCTCAACAACGGCCCCCTTGTAATTTTTTAAACTGTGAATCTCTGATTTTTAATTTTGATCACGTGTTAGTTTTCTAAGAAATTGTTTTTTACAGAAATTATGATCAAAGAAAGTAAATTTCAGTGCAGGTTACTTACACTTAGTTATTTTTTAATAAAGATTTATTTATTTGAAAGGCAGAGTTACAGAGAGAGGTGGGGAAAGAGAGAGAGAACCTCATCTGCTGCTTTGCTGTCCAACTGGTGCAGGCCAAAGCCAGGAGCCAGAACCTTCATCTGGGAAAGTCTCCCATGTGGCCCAAGCACGTGGGCTGTCTTCCCCTGCTTTTCCAGGCCACCAGCAGGGAGCTGGATCAGAAGCGGAGCAGCTGAGCCACCAACTGCCTATGGCCCACATAGGATGTTGGCGCAGGCTGTGGGCCAGCCTGCCACATCGCAACATTGGCCCCTTAGTCATATACTTTAACAGTTTGTTTTACACAATTCAGAAGGCTCGATGTCCACTTCTTTACTGTGTGTCAGTGATGTTTTCTGTTTTATTTCCACTGAAGCTCTTGCTTCGGCATCTGCTGTGATAAATACGGAGATGTTGCGAGCCATCCACTTCGTTCTCCATTTTCCCATGTGTATTTTAAGGTCGTGAATTACAAACCTATCAGAACTGATAAGAAAAGCACAGAGCATTTTAGTTGGTTGCCTGAATTAATCCTGGGGCTGGAGAGGAACGGAGACTCTGGCTTGGTGACTAAGCTGGGAGGACAGAGCTGTAGCTTTGGAGGGACCGGGACACTAGCCCTCAAGGCCCCTGGTCAGCCACGGCTGGGACCTGGGGTGTGTGGCTGAACCTGTCCCTGGGCATCTTCCACATGGTAGTGTGTGCGTGTCATAGTTTATCGTCATTGCACCCAGCACAGCCTCGCCATGGACACCGGGCGTATTGTGATACTTTGAGGAGGGTTGAAAGCTCCCGGGCAATCCAAGCTGTATTTTCGTCAAACAAGAACCCTCTGGGGAATACCGAGGACCTGGCAATTGCCGGTGTCACCTGCTGTCTGCTGTGTGTCGCGCCTGCTCTGCCAGGGGTGAGGCGGGCACTGGCCCTGGCGCTGTGGTGCTGCTCACTGCCCCACCCCACCCCGGGACACAGCGTCCTTATCTCTACGCCGAGCAGGCTCAGGCTCTCTCGGGCCTTTCTCAGCTGAGAAGGGCGAAGCCCTCGGGAGGCGTAGGATGTCTCACCTGTGGTTTCTGATCGCTCTGCATTTTCTCTTTCAGTTTGTATCTGTTCAAACTAGGAATAGCCCCCCAGATCCAGGACCTGCTGGGCAAGGTGGACTTCACAGGTACTGTCCCTCACGACTCTGCAGTCTTGTCTAAAAAGTGCCAGTGCCTTTTTTCCAAAAATCTTATGTTACTGATTGCCCTTCCTCTGCTCTATGGACAAGGGTAACCCGCCTTCCCCTCCTGGTCTGTCCTCACCCTGGTCCCCTCCCTGCCATCTGTGCAGGGAGAAGTGCCAGCTGCCCCCACCTTCCAGGGCTGACTCCCCCAGACGGGGACACGCTCGCTCTGCCTCCATCTCTGGCCCTGGCCGTCGTTGACTGTCTCTTGTGGGGTCTTTGTTTTGTAGAGGAGGAAATCAGTAACATGAGAAAAGAACTGGAGAAATACGGGATACAGATGCCGGCCTTCAGCAAGATCGGCGGCATCCTAGCCAGCGAGCTGTCGGTGGACGAAGCTGCCTGTGAGTCTGCCCTGCCCCTCTTCCTTCCTTGGTCCTGGTGTTGTGAATGTTTGGAGGAGGCCTTAGCACCCTGGGCATGGCTGTCCCCTTCAGGCTGTCACACCATGGCCTGGCAGTTGGCTGTGGCCGTCTCCTGTGCGGCGGGAACTCGGGCGTCTCAGAACCTCTGTTCTACAGAGCGCTCCTGTGCTGTCTGGCCACGTGCAGAGTCTCCTGGGGTTGCAGCTAAGTTGCTGGCGTCTCTTGGAACTGGCATGGTGCCACCCAGCCATGGGGCAGGGACCAGGCCACCCTGGGCCCCGGTGGGTGACTCAGTATGTGGTTTGCTTCTGCCATTCAGGACGAGTAAATGAACCAGGCAAAGGCAGCAGACACTGAGTTTGGACCAAAGACAGCTGGGTGGTGGGGCAGTCGTCGGGTGCTCTGTGACAGTCGATGGCTCTGTTGTTGGCACGGTCACTGGACGCCAAGGAGGGACGCCCGTGCGGCGCCAGCGCGCCTGCCAGCTTCCTGCCGGTGCCCATCTCCGTCTCCGTCCTCTGCAGTGCATGCCGCGGTCATAGCCATCAACGAGGCCGTCGAGAAGGGCATCGCGGAGCAGACCATTGTGACACTACAAAACCCCAACGCGGTCCTGAGCGCGGTGGACGACGGCCTCGCGGAGGGCTACCAGAGAGAACTGTGGGAAGCCAAAAAGAAGAAGGAGGACACGGCCAGGCTGAAGGTGCTTAGCCGCGAGGGGTGGGTACAGCCGTGGGTGCGGCTGTGCAGGGGCCGGGGCCTCTGGGCTCGGTGTGGTTACTCAGGTGTCCTGCAGGGGTGCGGCTCTGGTCCCTCTCCTGAGGTGTGTGCAGGGGTGGAGGCAGCCCCGTGCTCTGCAGGGCCCCACATTGCCTTCTCACAACTGGGAGGGCTGGTGGTCCTGCAGTAAGCCAGCCCCCCACCCAGCAGTGGGGTGTGGCAGCTGCAGACCGCCCAGGGCGGGCCCCAGCATCAGACCCGGTGGTCACAAGGCACCGGGAGAGCCATCGGGGCTGATAGCGCCGTGTGGGGATGTCTGGAAGGGCTGCTGTTCAGTGTCCCGTCACCCTCCTCCCCTTCCTGTTGCAGAGCGCCTGCCCCCTTGCCTGCCCACCCCGCCCGCCCCTGCCTGCCCCTGCCTTGGGATGAGCACCAGTGATCTGAAGGTTCTGGGCTCTCTCTGGCTGGGCACTGCCGCCTTCTCCGGCCAGGTGGGAACCCACCGCCCCCTTCTGATCTCCCTCCTGACCTCCCCAGAGGGCTCTTCTAGCCCCTCCCTCACTCCTCTCTGCCCCTGCTGTCCTCTGAGCCGGCCCCTCCTGGAGGCTCATGGGGCAGAATTAGCCTTTACAGCTCCGGCCCCAGCCCACTAGATACGTCCTGGACTCTCTGGAGCCTGTTGGATCAAGCAGGTCCTGAACATGGCCTGCGAAGGCCTCCAGGCCCCCACGGGGCTCCCTGTCTCTCTGGCAAGCCCTGGGCACCCAGGCTGTGTTGTCGCCCAGCGTGCCAGCCTTCCACCGTGTGACCAAGCCCTGTTGTGTCCATCCTGTTCCCTCACCTTGCCTCAGCCTTCCTCCAGGCCTTTCTCAATTGTCATCTATTATGGATGGTCTTTTTTTAATCCTCCTATAAAATCTGTTCAGTGTTGCTGTGGATTTTCGTTACTTGTGTTCTTGATTTTATCACACTGAATCAAATTAAATGGCCAGTGTTCCGCTGTCTTCCATGTACGAGGCATCGACAGCGCCAGGTGGCGGCCTCATTTGCAAGCCAGCTGCTTGTCTCACAGAGGTTGAAATTCTCAGCAGAGGCCAGTGGTGTGTCCTGTAGGAACAGGATTACGTTAGCAGTAAGAGTAAGCACACGTTCACACGGGAGTGTGGGCCACGGCACAAAGGGAACACGCATGGTGAGTGGGCCGCTGGGCTGCCCGCCAAGGGGGAAATGAGGGCACTGCCTCTGAGCGCGGCTTGTGGTGAAAAGAGCCCTCCCCCCTGCTCCCAGTCCTGTCCAAGAGGCAGGGGTGGCCCTTCATCAGCTACACTGACAAGGCGGGGTCTTGGCTGAGACAGGTGCATCCTGGGAAGGTGGCGTGTCGGGCAGACAGGCAGGGTCACATCGCAGTGTTTAAACCTCAACTTGCCACCGGGCTGCCCCATGTCAGCCCCATGCCTTCCAGGTTAGGAAGCCAGCCCCTTTGGGAGGCCCCGGGCCCGTTGCTCCCCTGTGCAGCCTCGCAGGCACCTGTACCCCGGTTCCCCGCACACAGCAGGCACGGCTCAGGTGCCTGTTGCGCCAGCTCTTGTACTGTTGGAGTTTGCATTGAGCCCTGCGCTTCAGACGCATTTTGCTAATCCCAGGAGTCAGTGAGGATTTTGTTCTGCAGAACAGCCGTGTTGCAGAAGAGGAGAGAGACGCGTACGAGGAACTGCTGACCCAAGCGGAAATCCAGGGGCACGTCAACACAGTCAACAGTGAGTACCGCTCGTGGAGGGAGACGGCGTCTCTGACACAGGCTTCCCAGCAGCACTCGGGACGCGCATTCGTGGAAGACCGCCTAAGAGAGGGAAGCATCTGTCCAGACGCCCGACGGCCCCTGAGCTGTGTGCTGAGCCCGCGCCCAGGCCACGCCACGGCCCCCGCAATGACTGGACTCCCCCTTGCTGTTTCGTCACAGGCACACTGCATTTCACGTCTCAGTGTGTCCCTTACTGGACTAACGGAGAGAGAGGTCAATAGAGGGTCGCAACTTAAGCACTGCAGTAGCTGCCCTGGTTCTGTGTGGGGCTCTGCTGTGGTAGTAAATACTGGGGCTCCAGGCCCTGGTATGCGGTGGAGCTCTGTTGTCACTGTGATACTGGGGTCCCAGGCCCTGATACATGATGGAGCTCTGCTGTGGTAGTAAATACTGGGGCTCCAGGCCCTGGTATGCGGTGGAGCTCTGTTCTCACTGTGATACTGGGGTCCCAGGCCCTGATACATGATGGAGCTCTGCTGTGGTAGCAAATACTGGGGCTCCAGGCCCTGGTATGCAGTGGAGCTCTGTTCTCACTGTGATATTGGGGTCCCAGGCCCTGATACATGATGGAGCTCTGCTGTGGTAGCAAATACTGGGGCTCCAGGCCCTGGTATGCAGTGGAGCTCTGTTCTCACTGTGATACTGGGGTCCCAGGCCCTGATACATGATGGAGCTCTGCTGTGGTAGTAAATACTGGGGCTCCAGGTCCTGGTATGCAGTGGAGCTCTGTTGTCACTGTGATATTGGGGTCCCAGGCCCTGATACATGATGGAGCTCTGCTGTGGTGGTGAATACTGGGGCTCCAGGCCCTGGTATGCAGTGGAGCTCTGTTGTCACTGTGATATTGGGGTCCCAGGCCCTGATACATGATGGAGCTCTGCTGTGGTAGTAAATACTGGGGCTCCAGGCCCTGGTATGCAGTGGAGCTCTGTTCTCACTGTGATATTGGGTTCCAGGCCCTGATATGTGGTGGAGCCCTGTTGTGGTAGTGAATATTGGAGCTCTAGGCCCTGATATGTGATGCTGTTCTGTTGTCACTGTGGATATTGGGGTTATTAAAAGCAAGTGGGAAGTTAGATACATCCATGCTTCTGTTAATCTCCACAATCTTCCATGAAATCTTATTTCTCCTAGAACCTCAGAAAGGCAGTCGGAATTTCTGTTTGAGCTTTCCCTCTCACCCTGATCAGTGTACATACCCCGTGTGTACTCAGAACCTGTGGAGACTGTTGTATGCACTTGGTGAAAGCAGGTGACCCCTCTGCCCTGGGTGAGCTTGGCGTGTCCACCAGGCAGCCTGCCCCTAGACCTGGTTCCCCTTCCGACGAGTCTGCGTGTCCCTGGTTGCTCTCAGCGCCACCCAGGGATGCACACCGGCGGGTGTTCCTCAGACATGCGCTCCACATTGCTGGGGGGGGGGTCCCCCTCGTGTTCAGAAGCCCAGAGCAGGTTGCTGTGCGGCGTTGGGGGGGCTGTGCCTGCTGCCCCACCGCACTGCAGAGAGCTTGTGGGGACTGCTGAGAGGTGCACGCTCATGTGTTTTCTTCTTGCTAAATCCTCAGTTCCTTCTGCTGTGTGTCAGGGCCGAGGATGTCCTCGTGCCGGGCAGAAATGGGTCCCAGGAGCGCGTGTGTCTCACCGGAAACACCTGGGCTGCAGAAGCTCGGGGGGCAGCAGCGCCACAGCCTTTGCCGCTGTTTTTTGAGATGTTGCTGGCCACTGGAACAAGTCCTCTTTTTTACGTTGGGGGGGGGGGGCTTCTTGAATTCCTTGTTCATCGTCACGGTTTCCTGATACAAGGGGGTGCCATTGTGGCTACACCCCCCACCCCCATCCCCCATTTCTAAGTAGCAGGTGTTGCAAGGATTGCACTAACGACAGAAGTGGCTGGAGGTGGTGCAGTGTGTTGCCGTGTGTGCTGGCTCTAACTGTGCCTCACGCCTTCCATCTCTCCCCATCTGAAACGTGGGCTCCAGCTGAACTGAAGGGTGGTCGTGAAAAAACCCTGGAGAGCGTATTTTACTCACGTCATGAAAGTGAGACAGTTGAACGCGTGAAAATCTGGCAGAGCAGTGACCGATGAGATTTTCCCCGGCCAGCAGGTTCTTGGGTACACGTGCCAGGGCTCCCCCGTGCTGGCAGTGCAGGTGGACCTGTCGTCGGGGCTCCCCCGTGCTGGCAGTGCAGGTGGACCTGTTGTCGTCGGGGCTCCCCCGTGCTGGCAGTGCAGGTGGACCTGTCGTCGGGGGCTCCCCCGTGCTGGCAGTGCAGGTGGACCTGTCATCATCGGGGCTCCCCCGTGCTGGCAGTGCAGGTGGACCTGTTGTCGTCGGGGGCTCCCCCGTGCTGGCAGTGCAGGTGGACCTGTTGTCGTCGGGGGCTCCCCATGCTGGCAGTGCAGGTGGACCTGTTGTCGTCGGGGGCTCCCCCGTGCTGGCAGTGCAGGTGGACCTGTCGTCGGGGGCTCCCCCGTGCTGGCAGTGCAGGTGGACCTGTCGTCGGAGACTCCCCCATGCTGGCAGTGCAGGTGGACCTGTCGTCGGGGGCTCCCCCGCACTGGCAGTGCAGGTGGACCTGTCGTCGGGGGCTCCCCAGCGCTGGCAGTGCAGGTGGACCTGTCGTCGGGGGCTCCCCTGCACTGGCAGTGCAGGTGGACCTGTCGTCGGGGGCTCCCCCGCGCTGGCAGTGCAGGTGGACCTGTTGTCATCGGGGGCTCCCCATGCTGGCAGTGCAGGTGGACCTGTCATCGGGGGCTCCCCTGCACTGGCAGTGCAGGTGGACCTGTCGTCGGGGGCTCCCCCGCACTGGCAGTGCAGGTGGACCTGTCGTCGTCGGGGGCTCCCCCGTGCTGGCAGTGCAGGTGGACCTGTTGTCGTCGGGGCTCCCCTGCGCTGGCAGTGCAGGTGGACCTGTTGTCGTCGGGGCGCCCCCGCACTGGCAGTGCAGGTGGACCTGTCGTCGGAGACTCCCCCATGCTGGCAGTGCAGGTGGACCTGTCGTCGGGGCTCCCCCGCGCTGGCAGTGCAGGTGGACCTGTCGTCGGGGGCTCCCCCGTGCTGGCAGTGCAGGTGGACCTGTCGTCGGGGGCTCCCCCGCGCTGGCAGTGCAGGTGGACCTGTAGTCGGCGGCTCCCCCGCGCTGGCAGTGCAGGTGGACCTGTCGTCGGGGGCTCCCCCGCGCTGGCAGTGCAGGTGGACCTGTCGTCGGGGGCTCCCCCGCACTGGCAGTGCAGGTGAACCTGTTGTCGTCGGGGGCTCCCCCGCGCTGGCAGTGCAGGTGGACCTGTTGTCGTCGGGGCTCCCCTGCACTGGCAGTGCAGGTGGACCTGTCATCGGGGGCTCCCCCGCGCTGGCAGTGCAGGTGGACCTGTCGTCGGGGGCTCCCCCGCGCTGGCAGTGCAGGTGGACCTGTAGTCGGCGGCTCCCCCGCGCTGGCAGTGCAGGTGGACCTGTCGTCGGGGGCTCCCCCGCGCTGGCAGTGCAGGTGGACCTGTCGTCGGGGGCTCCCCCGCACTGGCAGTGCAGGTGAACCTGTTGTCGTCGGGGGCTCCCCCGCGCTGGCAGTGCAGGTGGACCTGTCGTCGGGGGCTCCCCCGCGCTGGCAGTGCAGGTGGACCTGTAGTCGGCGGCTCCCCCGCGCTGGCAGTGCAGGTGGACCTGTCGTCGGGGGCTCCCCCGCGCTGGCAGTGCAGGTGGACCTGTCGTCGGGGGCTCCCCCGCACTGGCAGTGCAGGTGAACCTGTTGTCGTCGGGGGCTCCCCCGCGCTGGCAGTGCAGGTGGACCTGTTGTCGTCGGGGCTCCCCTGCACTGGCAGTGCAGGTGGACCTGTCATCGGGGGCTCCCCCGCGCTGGCAGTGCAGGTGGACCTGTCGTCGGGGGCTCCCCCGCGCTGGCAGTGCAGGTGGACCTGTTGTCGTCGGGGCTCCCCTGCACTGGCAGTGCAGGTGGACCTGTCGTCGGGGGCTCCCCCGCGCTGGCAGTGCAGGTGGACCTGTTGTCGTCGGGGCTCCCCTGCACTGGCAGTGCAGGTGGACCTGTCATCATCGGGGCTCCCCCGCGCTGGCAGTGCAGGTGGACCTGTTGTCGTCGGGGGCTTCCCCGCGCTGGCAGTGCAGGTGGACCTGTCGTCGGGGGCTCCCCCGCGCTGGCAGTGCAGGTGGACCTGTCATCGTTGGGGCTCCCCCGCGCTGGCAGTGCAGGTGGACCTGTCGTCGGGGGCTCCCCCGCGCTGGCAGTGCAGGTGGACCTGTCATCGGGGCTCCCCCGCGCTGGCAGTGCAGGTGGACCTGTTGTCGTCGGGGCTCCCCCGTGCTGGCAGTGCAGGTGGACCTGTCGTTGGGGGCTCCCCCGCGCTGGCAGTGCAGGTGGACCTATCGTCGGGGCTCCCCCGCGCTGGCAGTGCAGGTGGACCTATTGTCGTCGGGGGCCCCCCCGCGCTGGCAGTGCAGGTGGACCTGTCGTCGGGGCCCCCCCATGCTGGCAGTGCAGGTGGACCTGTCGTCGGGGGCTTCAGCTCCGACGTGTAGTTGTGAAGTGTCAGGTCCCCCACGTTCCGCCCATCGCACAGCGCGTTTTGCTGAGAGCAGGGCTGCAGATCCTGTTAGGTGCAGCGTGCGCACGGGCAGCTCACCTCTTTGCTGCAAGGCGTGCTTTCTGTAGGGGTCTCAGGGGTGTTTTTTCCTGGATGTCATTTGCATCCCATCATCCAGTCCATGCAGTGCAGGAACCAGAGGGAACGCAGGGTGCTCCCGAGAGTCCTGTGGGCAGCAGCTGCTAGGCCTTGGGCATCCGGAGCAGGACGACAGGCCCGCGGCCAGCCCTGACCTTCCTATGTGATGTTACTGCTAAGTTTGGGAAGGAGTGCTTGGGCCCCCAGGGTCCCCTAGTGTTTTCAGGCTTGAAGGGTTCCGCCGCCCTAAGTGTCTCCTGTTTTGTAGCGACGTCTCTGAGTCCTGGCTGAAGGACACCCCTCGTGAGTACATGTAGGTCCCTCGTCATCTTGTCACAAAGGACGAGGACCATGGTGGCCGACAAGCAGCCCAGCACAGAGCGCTGTAGGAATCCAGGGTTTGCGCTACTGCCACAGGCCAGGGGCTGTTTTACCTGTTACAGACTTGTGAAAAGCAGAGTTACAGAGAATCAGAGAGATCGTCCGTCCACTGGCTCACTCCCCAAATGACCACAATAGCCAGAGCTGGGCCAGGCCAAAGTCAGGAGCCAGGAGCTCCATCGGGGTCAAAGTCAGGAGCCAGGAGCTCCATCGGGGTCAAAGTCAGGAGCCAGGAGCTCCATCGGGGTCAAAGTCAGGAGCCAGGAGCGCCATCGGGGTCAAAGTCAGGAGCCAGGAGCGCCATCGGGGTCAAAGTCAGGAGCCAGGAGCGCCATCGGGGTCTCCTACGCGGCTAGCAGTGGTCCCATGCTGACTTCCCAGGTGCATTAGCGGGGAGCTGGGTCGGCAGCAGAGGTGGGACTCAATGCCAGGTGTGCAATATGGGGTGTAGACATCCCAAGTGGTGGATTAACCTGCCGTGCCCCAGCACCACCCCATGTGCACCCTTTGTAGGGCCACCAGCCCCACGTGTACCCTTTGTGGGGCTCCACCTGCTTGCTCTGGCCTGGTGGCAGCACTCGTCACTCGCTGTCCCGCTGGGTCAGAAATGCCGTGTGTGTGCCCTGGGAATGCAGAACGTGCTGGTTCCAGGTGCCTCAGCTTGGTCCCAGAATGTCAGGTCTCCGTACGTGGATGCTCGCCTGGTAGAGAGCCCCCAGCTTGGGGACAGCGCAGCAGGGTGTCCTGGAGCGAGCCATGGGTTCACTGTGGGTGGTGCCGGCTCCTGGACGGGTCAGGAGGCAAGGCTGCTGGTGTGTGCGAGGTTCACAGCGCCGTGCGGGCCAGACCCAGCTGTGAGCGACTGCAGGATCCGTCCCCAGGGCTGGGCTGTGTGCAGTCTGCAGGGAAGAGGTGTGGCCAGGGCTGGTCCTGAGAGGTGGGCTTTGTGGGGAAGCCGCCCTGCACAGAGACGGGCTTGGAGCGTGCTCCCTCAGTGCTGGGTCCTCGTGCAGACAGCTGCCCGGCGGAAACGGCTGGGGTCTCCGAGCTGGCGTCCCTGCTTTGCAGAGGTCCTGTGGTCCCCGGGGAGGAGGCGCGTCGGGTTGGGCAGCGGTTGGAAGAGCCGACATCGTGACGGGTTGTGAACCCCCGCAGGGCTGGCCGCGGTGGACCGCATCAACGCTGCCATTCGGGAGGGAGACCCCGAGGTCACGCTGCTCGCCCTCATGAGACCGGAGGCCCAGCTGCCCACTGTTTACTCCTTTGCTGCTGCTCTGTATCAAAGCGAGCTCTTCACCCTACAGAAACAGAGTGACACGGTAAGTCAGGTGACCCCGGTGTCAGAGGGTCCCCCCAGGAGCAGAGCCCAGGGTAAGTCAGGTGACCCCGGGTGTCAGAGGGTCACCCCAGGAGCAGTCAGGTGACCCCGGGTGTCAGAGGAATCACCCCCAGGAGCAGAGCCCAGGGTAAGTCAGGTGACCCCGGGTGTCAGAGGGTCACCCCCAGGAGCAGAGCCCAGGGTAAGTCAGGTGACCCCGGTGTCAGAGGGTCACCCCCAGGAGCAGAGCCCAGGGTAAGTCAGGTGATCCCAGGTGTCAGAGGGTCCCCCCAGGAGCAGTCAGGTGACCCTGGGTGTCAGAGGAATCACCCCCAGGAGCAGAGCCCAGGGTAAGTCAGGTAACCCTGGGTGTCAGAGGGTCACCCCAGGAGCAGAGCCCAGGGTAAATCAGGTGACTCCGGGTGTCAGAGGGTCACCCCCAGGAGCAGAGCCCAGAGTAAGTCAGGTGACCCCAGGTGTCAGAGGGTCACCCCAGGAGCAGAGCCCAGGGTAAGTCAGGTGACCCCGGGTGTCAGAGGGTCACCCCAGGAGCAGAGCCCAGGGTAAGTCAGGTGACCCCGGGTGTCAGAGGGTCACCCCCAGCAGCAGAGCCCAGGGTAAGTCAGGTGACCCCGGGTGTCAGAGGGTCACCCTAGGAGTAGTCAGGTGACCCCGGGTGTCAGAGGGTCACCCCAGGAGCAGAGCCCAGAGTAAGTCAGGTGACCCCGGGTGTCAGAGGAATCACCCCCAGGAGCAGAGCCCAGAGTAAGTCAGGTGACCCCAGGTGTCAGAAGGTCACCCCAGGAGCAGTCAGGTGACCCCGGGTGTCAGAGGGTCACCCCAGGAGCAGTCAGGTGACCCCGGGTGTCAGAGGAATCACCCCCAGGAGCAGAGCCCAGGGTAAGTCAGGTGACTCCGGGTGTCAGAGGGTCACCCCAGGAGCAGAGCCCAGGGTAAGTCAGGTGACCCCGGGTGTCAGAGGGTCACCCCAGGAGCAGAGCCCAGAGTAAGTCAGGTGACCCCGGGTGTCAGAGGAATCACCCCCAGGAGCAGAGCCCAGAGTAAGTCAGGTGACCCCAGGTGTCAGAAGGTCACCCCAGGAGCAGTCAGGTGACCCCGGGTGTCAGAGGAATCACCCCCAGGAGCAGAGCCCAGGGTAAGTCAGGTAACCCTAGGTGTCAGAGGGTCACCCCAGGAGCAGAGCCCAGGGTAAATCAGGTGACTCCGGGTGTCAGAGGGTCACCCCAGGAGCAGAGCCCAGAATAAGTCAGGTGACCCTGGGTGTCAGAGGGTCACCCCAGGAGCAGAGCCCAGGGTAAATCAGGTGACTCCGGGTGTCAGAGGGTCACCCCAGGAGCAGAGCCCAGAATAAGTCAGGTGACCCTGGGTGTCAGAGGGTCACCCCAGGAGCAGAGCCCAGGGTAAGTCAGGTGACCCCGGGTGTCAGAGGGTCACCCCAGGAGCAGAGCCCAGAGTAAGTCAGGTGACCCCGGGTGTCAGAGGGTCACCCCAGGAGCAGTCAGGTGACCCCGAGTGTCAGAGGGTCACCCCAGGAGCAGAGCCCAGGGTAAGTCAGGTGACCCTGGCTGTGGAGGTGTCAGGTCATGTCCCAGCAGTATGGAGGCATTTAAGACAGGAAGTGGCCTTGTAGAGTCTTGGACTGGGGCTGCTCCCAGCCTCCCTGGTCCACCCATCCTGCACCCCCGCTGCCGTCTACACAGAGACGTGGAGAACAGCATCAGGAGACGGGACTGGGGTTGTTCCTAGTCTCTATGTGACTTTGAAGAGTTTTGGATAATCTTTTAAATACTGAGGTATTTGAAAAAATTTTAATGAATGTGTTTATTAATTTATTTGAAAGAGTTACAGGGAGAGAGAAGGAGAGAGAGAGAGGTCTTCCATCTGCTGGTTCACTCCTTGGATGGCCACAGTGGCCAGGGCTGGACCAGGCCAATGTCAGGAGCTTCATCCGGGTCTCCCAGTGGGTGCAGGGACCCAAGCACTTGGGCCATCTGCTGCTTTTCCAGGCACAGTAGCAGGGAGCTGGATCAGAAGTGGAGCAGCTGGGACTTGAACCAGTGCCCATATGGGATGGCAGCTTTATAGGTGGTGGCTGTACCTGCTGTGCCACAATGCCAGCCCCTGAAGTATTTTTTTTTAAAATATGTGATGTTTTGACATTTAAAAAAATAAAATGTAAACCTACATTTCTAGAAGTCTGCAACCAATAGCATTAGCTCATAGCTGTGGGTTTTGTAGAATAGTGCTGGCTGTGGAACCAAGAATGGGAGAAGGCTAGTGATCCAGAAAGGTGGGGAAAGAATTATTTAATAAATGAAATTCTCTCAAGCTGTAGCCATTATCTCGCAAATAGTTACTCACTACACATACCATCTGTCAGACTTAATTTACAGTGTAAGATGTTGAATGTCAAAAATAAAAATTACAGTTCTAAGGAAACACAAAGGATGACCGTTGGGCGTTAAAAGTCGGAGCCAGACAGTGGACAAGAGGAGACAGATCATAGAGCAAGAACACACAGCTCACAGAGCAGACACAGGGATGTTCACACTCAGAGCAATTCTCATAGCACACACACATGTTCACACTCAGGACACACTGCTCACAGCACAGACACATGTTCACACTCAGGACACAGCTCACAGCACACATACATGTTCAGTCTCAGGACACACAGCTCACAGCACACACACATGTTCAGTCTCAGAACACGCAGCTCACAGCACACACACATATTCACACTCAGGACACAGAGCTCACAACACACATGTTCACTCTCAGGACATGCAGCTCACAGAGCAGACACAGGGATGGTCACACTCAGAGCAATTCTCATAGCACACACACATGTTCACACTCAGAACACGCAGCTTACAGCACACACATGTTCACACTCAGAACACACAGCTCACAGAGCAGACACAGGGGTGTTCACACTCAGAGCAATTCTCATAGCACACACACATGTTCACACTCAGGACACGCAGCTCACAGCACACACACACATGTTCACACTCAGGACACATAGAGCTCACAACACACATGTTCACTCTCAGGACACGCAGCTCACAGAGCAGACACAGGGATGTTCACACTCAGAGCAATTCTCATAGCACACACACATGTTCACACTCAGGACACAGCTCACAGCACACACATGTCCTCTGTGAGGACACACAGCTCACAGCTCACACACATGTTCACACTCAGGACACACAGCTTATAGCACACACACATGTTCACACTCAGGACACAGCTCACAGCACACACACACATGTTCACACTCAGAACATGCAGCTCACAGCACACACATGTTCTGTCAGGACACATAGAGCTCACAACACACATGTTCACTCTCAGGACATGCAGCTCACAGAGCAGACACAGGGATGGTCACACTCAGAGCAATTCTCATAGCACACACACATGTTCACACTCAGGACACACAGCTCACAGCACACACACATGTTCACACTCAGGACACACAGCTCACAGCACACACACATGTTCACACTCAGGACACACAGCTCATAGCACACATACATGTTCACACTCAGAACATGCAGCTCACAGCACACACATGTTCTGTCAGGACACATAGAGCTCACAACACACATGTTCACTCTCAGGACATGCAGCTCACAGAGCAGACACAGGGATGTTCACACTCAGAGCAATTCTCATAGCACACACACATGTTCACACTCAGGACACACAGCTCACAGCACACACACATGTTCACACTCAGGACACACAGCTCACAGCACACATGTTCACTCTCAGGACATGCAGCTCACAAAGCAGACACAGGGATGTTCACACTCAGAGCAATTCTCATAGCACACACACATGTTCACACTCAGAACACACAGCTTACAGCACACACATGTTCACACTCAGGACACACAGGGCAGTACACACTCCCTCTACTTCCCCCCCCACCCCTTTATCCCCTCTCCTTCTTCTGCCCCTGTCTCCCTCTCCCTCTTTCCCTGTCTGCCTCTCCTCCTCTACCTCTCCTCCTCCTCCACTCCCCCTCCCTCTCCCTCCCTCTCCCTCCCTCCCCCTCTCCCCTCCCTCTCCCTCTCACTCTCCCTCTCCCACTCTCCCTCTCCCCCTCTCCTCTCTCTCCCTCTCCTCTCTCTCCCTCTCCCTCCCCCTCTCATTCTCCCTCTCTCCTCTCCTCTCTCCCTTTCTCTCTCTTCCCTTCAGCTTCTCTCCTCTCCCTCCCCCTCCCCTTCTGACTTCTAAGCAATAAAAAGTCTTTCAAAGCACTTGTGCCCAGGCAAGCACTCACAGTCAAGGGAAGGGTGCCCTGAGGGCCAGCTGGTTGGGCTCCTCCCTTGCTCTTTGTCCAGACTGTGCAGGTCAGTGCAGTAGGAAACGCTGCTTTGTAACTGGGGAAAGCAGTCTCCCTTCCTCAGGTGCCCCCAGGTCTCCCGTGCAGACTCTGCCCCTCCCCCGCAGCTGCGGGCCCACGCCGCCTGTCCTTGTCCCCGCTGTGTCACCTTCTCAGCTTCCCTGGCCCTGTGCCGTGGGCTTCTGTGAGACGGGGGGGACGGTTCCCCGGAGCAGGCAGAGGGCAGGCTGAGGACTGCGTTTGCTTTGACCTGGGATTGTGTAGCTTCCCTGAGACGTGGATGGGATTCGCTCGCGTGCTCCCTGGGAGGAGCCCTCGAGCCCTCATCCCTTAGTTTGAGAAGGAGAATCTGTGCTTTGTCCCTGAGGGCAGTTTCCGTGAGAGCCAGAAATCCGTATGGAAGCGCTTCGGTGCGAGCGTCTGATGCCCTGAATCGCGTGACCCCTAAGTGCAAGCGTGACCCCTAAGTGCAAGCACGTTTGTCCACTGGCTGTAGGAATTCTCCCCCGTGCACCTGCGGTGGGGCGGAAGCTGGGCCCAGGAGCTGTCAGCTGGGGAAGCCGAGGCGGGGGCCCGGGGGAGGGGTCCTGCTGCCTCCCGTGTCAGCCCTGTCTCAGCTTCCGGCTTCTGTACACCTGGGGGTCTGACTGGCCTTGCCTCAGGCCTGCCTCAGGCGTCCTCAGAACACGGCTCGTTGTCGACTTGGAAGAATGCAAGTGCAAGCTGTGGCAGTTAGGTCCGTGTCCTCGGCTCCGGGAGCCTGATCTGTGTCTCTGGGGCAGTGACTTTTGGACGCCATTCTGTCCTGTCCTTTGCCCTTGCTTCACGCGCGCCCCTCGTGGTCAGCAGGGACGACCTGGTCTTGTCCTTGGAGTGAGTCCTGGGGATGGCTCTGCCCATGGCAGCCAGTGCAGCCAGGAGGGGGTCGCGTGGGAAATGTGGGTGTTGGGGAGGCTCAGCTGCTGGCCGTGATGAACATGGTCCCCAAAGTGAGCCCCTGCATGAGACCCAGGAGCCCTCACCTGGTCTTTAAGGACAACGAAATCTGATGGCCAGGAACTCCTTTCTGCCTGACTCTGGAAAATCTTTGACCTTCTGGGCTGACGCTGCGGCGCAGTGGGTTTGGCCGCTGCTTGGGTTGCAAGCATCCCATTTGAGCTCCGGTTCAGTTCTCTGCTCTGCTTCTGATCCAGCTCCCTGCTCATGCACCTGGAAAAGTAGTTGAAGATGCCCAAGTGCTGGGGTCCCGCCCCCACGTCGGGGACCCAGGTGGAGCTCCTGGCTCTTGGCTTCAGGCGGACCAAGCCATGGCTGTTGTGGGCATTTGGGGAGGGAAGCAGCCGATGAAAGATCTCTGTGTCTCTCCCTCTCTTTGAAGCTCTGCCTTTCAAATAAAGCAGTAAAGAACAGCTCTAAAGATCTCCGCCCTTGCCCACACGAGAGGTGTGGCTGGAGCTCACGCGCCACGTGTTGTCCCGCAGAACCACCTGGCCCACGAGGAGCTGTCGATCGCGGTGGAGATGTTGTCGGCCGTGGCTCTGCTGAACCAGGCCCTGGGGAGCCATGACCTTGAGTCCGTGCAGAACCAACTGAGGAACCCCGCCGCAGGCTTCAACAACCTGGACGAGGCGCACGTGCAACGGTGAGGGCAGCCACCCCCAGTGCCTGGCAGCGGCAGGCCTCCCCACACGGGGCGCCACCTGCCCGCCTCGTGTCTCTCGCACGCCTCCCTGTAGGACAGAGGCCCCCGAACACGCTGGCCCTGCAACAGGGACCCAGGGTGGCGTGAACTGCTGCCCATAGGGGTGCTGCTGAGAGCGCCTCCCTCGGGCTGCTCCAGGACACAACAGCTCAGCCCTCGGGTCAGTTCTTCAGTTTCTCTGCCGAGTGGTGGTCTGTAAGCTGCAGACCCCACGGTGGGACGGCTGTGCCACAGCCTGTGCTCCCGCAGCCACGCCAGGCTCCTGAACCCAGTGGGGGTGGAGGCCATGTGGTGTCTGTGTCCCGGTTCCTGAGATGTACCCGAGGCAGCTCAGAGTGTGCGATTGTGAATCGCCGCAGCAGACACAGGGAGAGGGTGGACCCATCAGAATTAGGAGCCGAAGGAGAGGCTGGTGAGACAGCGAGCACCACTGGACGCCGGTGACCCCCGCTGGACGCCGGTAGCCCCGGGGGTGAGGTCTGCACAGCTCTCCACCAGAGCGCTGCTCGTCCCTGACCCCGGAGTTGCCAAGTCCGCAGCTGGCAGGGGTCACGCGTAGGTGCACAGCACAGTTCAGGAGCCTCCCCTTCCCGCCACATCCCGGTCCCCGGTTGTCCTCCTGGGGCAGCTGTGGGCCTGTGCTCCGCCTGCAGCTTCCTGCCCTCGCCCTGCCTGTCACCTAGACATGAGCATGTGAAATGCCCATGAGACCCAGCGCGTGCCCGTGGAATGGTCATTCTGGAAGGGACGCTGACCAGTGCCCGTCTCCACACCCGCTGTGACTGATCAGTGTTGGCCGTTGGCCGTTAGTGGCACAGTCGGGGTTTCTGAGCTCTGTGACTCTCGGCGTGCCTGTGGCCAGCTCCCGGCCTGCACCAGGCGGGACGGGGAGCCACCAGCGCCACTGCTGCATGGAGCAGGGCTTTCTCCCACGCTGTACCCCGGGAGGCGTGGCAGCACACCTGCAGGCACACAGGACTGCGAGCAGCTTGGCCACAGCCAGGACGCGGTTGCAGACTCTGGCATCACAGGCCGTCTCTGGTCTGTAGTGCTGCGTCCCCCAGAGTGCACAGCTTTGTGAACGGGGTGGGGGGGAGCACACGACGCCCAGGAAGTTCCTGGGTTCAGATTTCTAGATGAAGGGAACTTAACCTGTAAGTATTCCAGCGTCTGGGTGACTTCTGGTCTCAGGTGTTTCAGACGCCCTGTCCCCACCCACCCCGGCCTCTGTGGGTGGTTGTGGCTGGCCCCAGAACGCAGGGGCCCGTGTGTGCCTAGAGGCCTGCTCCTTGCTCCCTGGGGGAAAGGTGGGACAGCAAGCCGAATACCTGGGCTTCTCTACTTTGTCTAAAGTTGTTCTTGTCATTCTGAAGCGGTAAAGTTGGCTTTTAAGAAATGAGAGATTTTTAGGCCGGCTCCGCAGCTCACTAGGCTAATCCTCCACCTTGTGGCGCCGGCACACCGGGTTCTAGTCCTGGTCGGGGCGCCGGATTCTGTCCCGATTGCCCCCCTTCCAGGCCAGTTCTCTGCTGTGGCCAGGGAGTGCAGTGGAGGATGGCCCAAGTGCTTGGGCCCTGCACCCCATGGGAGACCAGGAGAAGCACCTGGCTCCTGGCTTCAGATCAGCCCGGTGTGCCGGCCGCAGCACGGCTACCGCGGCGGCCATTGGAGGGTGAACCAACGGCAAAGGAAGACCTTCCTCTCTGTCTCTCTCTCTCACTGTCCACTCTGCCTGTCAAAAAAAAAAAAAAAAGAGAGAGAGAGATTTTTAGTCGTATTCAAGATGGATAGAGTTTTCCCTAAAATTTCTCCAGACAAGAAAAAAAAAAATAGCCTAGGGTTTGACCAAAGGCTGTTTTCCAGAGGGCTGTGTGCAGGGAGGAGGGTCGGGGTCAGGGGTGAGTGTCCACAGTGGGGACACAGGAAACAGGACTGGAGGGCAGGTGGCAGGTGGTTGGAGCCCCAGGCTGTCCTCGCTCCTCGCAGGTGGTCAAGGTCTGATCCCACAGGGCCCAGCATGGCATCCCCTGGGAGCAGGCTGAGCCTCCTGCAGCCCAGCTATTTCAGGGCTGTGCCGGGGAACTCCTCTGGACGCTCGCCTTCTGGGAGGGTGAAGAAACTCCATCAGAGACCCTGATGGCGGAAGGGCCGAGGGCCGCAGGAGCTGAGCTGTGTGTCCTGGCTGCTGCAGGGAGGGAAGTGCGGGGACAGGCAGAGCCCAGCCTCCCCCAGGCCAGGCGGGAAGCCAAGGTGCTCTCATTCAGCAGGTGTCTCAGGATGTAACGCAAGCCTTCCCGTGAGCTCCGTGCTGGCTCGGGGCTCTCGTCCGCCGTGCCCCCACCTCGGCAGAACGTCCCTGACGCGCGCCCTCGTCACTTGCCCTCCTGCAGGTACGCGAACGAGCTGCTGTCGGTGAAGCTGGAAGCCGCGGCCCAAGGGCAGGAGAGCCTGAGCTGGAATGAAATCCAGAACTGCATCGACGTGGTCAACGTCCAGATCCAAGAAGAGGAAGCTCGTGAGTGCGGCCCTGCTGCTCTGGCATCTGGGGGAGCTTCGTCCGCGTGCCGGGGCTGCAGCTCTCTGCTCGGGGCCCCGGCCTCAGGGCGACCTTCTGCGTAGCTTCTGCACCTGCTGCCGTGCCAGGGTCTCAGGCGCACTGCAGGATGCACACGGGGGTTGGAAGTCCTGAGGCTTCCTTCCCGTGCTGCACACGACCGCTGCGTGGGTTGTACTTTGAGCTCTTCTTTGGGCACTTTCCTGCCCCAGGAGCGAGGGCGTCGGCACTCAGGGTGACTGTTGCCTTGTGGTCACTGACCGTGAAGGTCTGCCTTGAGCGCCCCAGGAGGCTGCGGCGTGGACATGCTGCCCCGGTGCTGGTTCTGCCTTCTGTCTGTCACCTGCCCAGCCTGTCACAGTGGACTGAGGGTGGGAGCCGTCGGGACACTTGGTGAGTGTCTGAATGCTGCCGTCTGCTGTCTGTTCCTGGTGAGAGCCACCAGCAGGCCGTCTCCCGGCCCCAGGCTCCGAGCAGAGCCGCGTGGACCCCATCCCTGCTCTGTGACCTCCCTTCCGCCAGCCTGGCTCTCTCCCCTCTGCTCTGAGCTCACTGGTGGGCAGGCAGGCAGGCAGGCACCTCTCCTGGCAGCTCCCCCAGCTCTGTCCTGGTGCCTTGGTCTCTCACGCTGCCTCTAACTGGGGACACAGAGGTCACGCTGGAGACGAGACCCGTGAGCCGGCGGATTCATTCCACTTGCATAGTTTTCTTATTCGCTGCTGTTTCCTGTTAGTGCTGTTTTCCGGTTTTTGAGCGCCGTCTCAGTGGGCTCCCACTGCGAAGCAGGATCCAGGTGTCCGCCGATGCAGCGCGGCCACCCCACTCCCTGGACGCGTCTTCCCATCCCTCTCTGGCCGCGTCCTGTCCCAGTGCCCCAAGCTGCCTGCACTTCCACTCAGTGAAGCAGCTGGAAGCCTACAGCAGGCAGCTTGCTCGAGCCCCCTCCTCCACTCTCGGCTGGCCTGGGAGCCTAGGGTTCCCGCCAGACGTCAGTCATCAGCGAGGCAGAAGTTCAACATCACCCAGGAAGGCGAGTGGGCGGAGCTCTGCGTGGGCGTCCTGCCCCCCACCCCTCCTCCACCTGGCAAGCTTGGAGGGCTCAGGTGTGAGGGCAGTGCACGCAGCCGCTGGGGCTTCCTTCCAGGGCTTCTGTCCTTAGAAGAGCAGAACAAAGAACCTGGCCCCCTGCTGTCTTCTGGCCCCACCCCTGTGGTGGGTGGCAGTGCCCGTGTCTGTCCTTGGGAGGGCTGGGCGAGGAATCTGGCCCCGCCCCCGAGGTCTGTCCACAGGGGCCTCTGCTGCTCCCACCCCGAGGGCGGCCCTTCCCCAGGCGCTGTAGAGAGCAGGACCACTGCTTTCCCTGGCCGCCACACGGAGCCAGCGCGCTCCCAGGGAGGAACACGCAGCAGTCCTGTAGCTGGGAGACAGTGGTCTTTGGCAGGCGTTTTTAGACAAAATTCCTTTGACTGTTCTGGCCTGTGTCGAGGCGGCCGTGCCACAGTGAGCACTCCAGGGCCAGTGTCACGGCCACCACCACGATTCTCCGGCGCCTTTGGGCAGGCGGGGCATTCGCCGTAGCCACAGGGGTCATTGCACACTGAGGTCTCCGCGCGAGAGTTCGGGAAGTTCACACAAGAGTATTTCATCTATCTGTGTTTGGTGTTGATCTTGTCCCTCTTGTCAAAATGAAAGATTTTTGTTGAAAGCTCTTGAAGTATTGAGTTTGGTGTCATCTGATACAGACAGTTGCTTAAAAAGCAAGAATTAGGCCGGCGCCGTGGGGCTCAACAGGCTAATCCTCCGCCTTGCGGCGCCGGCACACCGGGTTCTAGTCCCGGTTGGGGCGCCAGATTCTGTCCCGGTTGCCCCTCTTCCAGTCCAGCTCTCTGCTATGGCCCGGGAGGGCAGTGGAGGATGGCCCAAGTGGTTGGGTCCTGCACCCCATGGGAAACCAGGAGAAGCACCTGGCTCCTGCCTTCGGAACAGTGCGGTGCGCCGGCCGCAGCGCGCCAGCCACAGCGGCCATTGGAGGGTGAACCAATGGCAAAAGGAAGACCTTTCTCTCTGTCTCTCTCTCACTGTCCACTCTGCCTGTCAAAAAGTAAAAAAAAAAAAAAAAAAAAAGCAAGAATTTAAAAAAAAACACAAGGGTGGTGGACACCCGACCTAGTGGTTAAGCTATTGATAAAGACACCTGCCTCCCATATAAGAGGCCTGGGTTCGAGTCCTGGCTCCAGCTCCCGAGTCCAGCTTCCTGCTCACGCACACAGTGGGAGGCACTGGTGATGCCTCAGGTGGTTGGGTCCCTGCCACCCCTGTGGAAGACTCACGTGGAGTTCCTGGCTCCCAGCCTCCATCCACGCCAGGGCTGTTGCAGGCGTTTGGTGAGTGGACCAACGAATGAAATCTCTTTGTGTGCACTGCATAAATCAATCAATAATGAACGGTCAGTGAAGATGTCACACGGATGCTCTGAGAGCGGCAGGAGTCACACAGTCTGGTGACCGGGAGGAGCGTGACCCCTGCCAGCCGGGGGAGGAGCCCCCACGGGGTTTACCCCAAGTTCTTGTCTCGGCATGAGAGAATTCACAGCAGAGACGCAGCGTGCAGGAGTGGGAGCCCGGAGACTGCACGCTCGGCAGTGAGTGCGGCAGCCTCGTGGGGAGAAGCGCCCCCTGTCGGGTGGGGCCGGTACACGCGGGTGGGGTTTGGGCAGGGTTCAGTGTGCGTGGGGTGGGGAGGTTTCATGGCGTCTCCGCGCAGTCTCAGCACACATCCTGGTCTCTGTGTGATGGAGATGGCTCAGGCACATCACAGGAAGGAGGTGTGGCATTGGTGGCGCAGGGCCGTGACACAGGTCTGGCCCCCGTCACGAGGTCTGACCCGGTGTCTGAGCTGTGGGGAGGGCCAGGCGTGTGGCTTGCAGCGATGCTGAGCGTGAGCCTGAACCTGAGCAGGACGGGCTGCTGGGAGCGTTTCTCGGGCGGGGCCGCTGCTCTGCGTCCTACCAGGAAAGTTGCTATCCCATCAGACACAGGGACGTTGTCCCAGCCAGGCAGCCTAGACGAGGAAGCGTCTCCCTGTGGCCTCTGCTCCTCCACCCGGGCAGGCATCCCCCCGACGTCTCCATCCCTTGAGCTCCAGGGACAGCTACCCTTCCAGGGCCTGGGTGTGGCAGTCACAGTGACTTGGAGAAGTGGCGGCTCAGCCGTGTCCCTCTACCTGTGCAGGCAGGAGCATGACAGCAGGTGCCCAGCAGGCACCCGGCAGGCCTCTGAGCTGCTGTGAGGTCATTGACTGTGACCTCAGCGCCTCAGCAGCAGGTGTTCCTAGAGGCACACTGCCCCCTGAGCTGGGGCACAGTCCAGCCAGCTGACACATGCTCATTGCCAGGCGGTCGGCCCCGGGATGTGTGTACGTTCTCTCCCTCAGACCCTGGGGGGCTGGGGGTGCTGAACGGGACTTAGGACAGCCGACCCTGGGCTGATGCAGTGTGCAGCCGGGCACCCTGTGCTCGCTCACGGACACCCCAGGGGTGTGAGGTGCCTCGACCGGAGGGTCCTTGGACACAGCAGAGCTCACCCCGAGCAGGGAAATCCTCCAGCCTGCACGTCGGACGTGCCAGCGCTTAAGTGGCCGGCCGTCTGACAGATAGACCTTTGCATTCCTAGCAAGGGTCGTCTCTCCAGGGAGTATTTAGCCGAATGTTCTACCTCAACTTGACGATCAGGACACGGATGCTTTTTAAAAATTAGAAGTGTTCGTTCTGTCTCATGGCACGTCACGTCTGTAAACTGACTTGTGATCGTTGTTGATGGAAAGTAACTGGCAAAATGAAGAGTGATAAGTTTGACCTGAAGAGTATTTGATATCCAAGCCCGTTGCTTATCAATGCTTAGTTCTCCACCCGTTCCTGTTCATCCACACGTGAGTGTGCCCGTTGTACCCACGTTCTCATCACCTGTGTGACGAGGTGACAGGTGGCGAGGTGATGGCGGGAAGTGGCCGCTGGGTGAACCCGGCTGCCGACGTTGCCCAACTTCTGCCATTCACAGCCGAGGTCCTCCTGTGAGGCATCAATTAGACCAGAAACTTCGCTTCTTCCCTAGTCAGGGCCCCCAAGGCTGTTTTACTAACCCAGTGTGTCCAGTTCATCATCCGTATTTGAACCTTAAAAGTTTTCCAGAATACACGTGGAGGCTGCTACACCTGCCAGCCACGCTGATTGTTTACCTGTAATTACTTAAAATGAAGCAAGGCTGCACTGCCGGGTGCTCATGGTCGGTTGCTCAGCACCGCCCGCTGGGCCCGGCTGGGGGCTGCCTCTAGGAGAGCGCTGAACGCGGACCGCGACCCTGACCCCGTCTGTTCACGTTCTAGGGAACTGCTTGATTGCGCACCACCTGCTCTGGCATCCTGTGCAGAGGGCTGAAGTAGAGCAGCGTCGAGAGTGCCATGCGTATCTACGAACCTCTCGGTACTGCCCCTCCCCGCTCCTCCACCTGGGCAGCACCGCTGCCTACGTGAGGTCGTGTGCCGCTCGCACGCAGAGGTGTGCCCCTGGCTATGCATGGTCCTCAGAACATGGGCGTTAGGAAAAAACTGCATGGGTTTCAAATTTTTTAACCAAAACGAATTTTTAAATTTCATCTTCCTTATATTTAAGCAGTTCCCTGGTATAGTGTTTTTTTTTTTTTTAATTTGACAGGTAGAGTTATAGACAGAGAGAGAGACATAGAGAAAGGTCTTCCTTCTGTTGGTTCACTCCCCAAATGGCTGCCACGGCCGGCGTTGCACCGATCCGAAGCCAGGAGCCAGGTGCTTCCTCCTGGTTTCCCATGGGGTGCAGGGCCCAAGCACTTGGGCCATCCTCCACTGCCTTCCCGGGCCACAGCAGAGAGCTGGACTGGAAGAGGAGCAACCAGGGCTAGAACCGGCGCCCATATGGGATGCCAGCGCCGCAGGCGGAGGATTAACCAGGTGGGCTGTGGTGTCGGCCCCTGTTTTTGTTTTTTGATTTGAAGAGTTTGAAAAGCAGAGTTACACAGAGGTAGAGAAAGGGAGAGAGAGGTCTTCCATCCGCTGGTTCACTCCCTAGATGGCCACAATGGCCAGAGCTGGGCCAATCCAAAGCCAGGAGCCAGGAGCTTCTTCGGGTCTCCCACGTGGGTCAAGATTCCCAAGCAGTTGGGCCATCTTCGACTGCTTTTCCAGGCCCTAACAGAGAGCTGGATCGGAATTGGAGCAGCTGGGACTCAAACTGGCATCCGTATGGGATGCTAGCACCGCAGGTGGTGGCTTTACCTGCTATGTCACAGTGCCGGCCCCGGCAGAGTGGTTTTTTTTTTTGTTTTTTTTGTTTGTTTGTTTGTTTTTTTGACAGGCAGAGTAGACAGTGAGAGAGAGAGACAGAGAGAAAGGTCTTCCTTTGCCGTTGGTTCACCCTCCAATGGCCGCTGTGGCCGGCGCATCGTGCTGATCCAAAGCCAGGAGCCAGGTGCTTCTCCTGGTCTCCCACCCGGGTGCAGGGCCCGAGGACTTGGGCCATCCTCCACTGCCTTCCCGGGCCACAGCAGAGAGCTGGCCTGGAAGAGGAGCAACGGCAGAGTGGTTTTACAATGATCCAGGCACACACTGCAAAGCCTCCCTTTGGCTGTATGCGTGGGCCTCTCGTGTCTCTTCTCACGCAGGCTGCCACGCTGCGCTGTGCTCTCCAGGCCCCGTGCTGGGGGCTGGGGGCTCACGTTTCTGTCCGCAGTCACCCTCAGAGGGTGGAAGCTCGGGCTGTTCTACTCTGTGGCTGTAACAGCCAGTGCTGTAGACGCGCGCCTGTGCGAGTGTGTTCTCTGTGGGTTCCTGCCGGCAGTGGACTCGCTGGGTCCTGTGGTCACGCTGGGCTGTGGCCTGAGCACCTGCCAGCCACTTCCAGTGGTGACTGCAGCTGCGGGGTGCACGTGTGCTCAGCAGCGTCTTTGTGGACATCCTGGAGTGTGCAGTGGCGTCTCGTGGTGCCGTGGTGTCGTCTCCATGCGCCCACGCCACGTCTGTGGAGAGCGGCTCATGTGGCTCGCGGCTGAGCGCTCAGTAATGTCTGTGTGCCCTTGGCATGCCGCCGTTGGTCAGACACAGCGCTCGCACACTTCCTCCCGCTCTCCCGGCTGTGTTCTCTCTCTGTCGTGGTGACTCTGGCTGCCCAACAGGTGTCGTTCGGAGAAAGCCCCGTTCATCTCTGTCACGTCTTCTGTGGCCTGTGCTTCGGGCATCTTAGCTGGCCCCAGCTCCCAAGGATTTACTCCTAGGTGTTCTTGTGAGGGTGTGTGGTTCCAGCTTCACGTTAGGGCCTGTGGCCTGTTCTGAGTTCACTTTTGTGTATGGTAGAAGTGGAGGGTGGGTCCCCAACTCCCTGTGTGTGTGGACGTCGTGAGGGCTGCCCGCCTGCTCCAGGCCCCAGCATCCTCACAACAAAGTTCTGTGCTTGTTCAGGGTTCACTGTGCAGTGGAGTTCGCTCTGCGTCGTTGAAGGCTGAGCTGGGAAGCGCCTTTTCTTCCTTTTGTCGAGGTTTCTTTGGTTCTTTATGGATAATGTTCATTTGCATATTTGAGAGACAGGTGGAGGGGTGGCTCCCATCTGTGAGCCGATTCCCCAGATGGCTGCAATGGCTGAGCTGTGCCACGGCCGAAGCTGGCAGCTGGGCCCTCATGCGGGTCTCCCCGTGGGTGGCAAGAACCCGGTCACTTGAGCCATCCCTGCTGCCGCCCAGCGTCTGCAGTAGCAGCAGCCTGGGGGTGGGAGCAGAGGAGGCGTGGCAGCCGGGTCCTCCGGTGTGGGTCGTGGACGTCGTAACCACGAGGCCAAGACCCCTGCCCTGCCACTGACCGTTCCTGGCCTCCTGCATCTCCCTCGGACCTTGAGCGTGCGTGTCCAGGACTTGGGTGGGTGCTGTGTTGACTGGACCAGGCCGAGGCATGGTCCCCACGGCACAGGGTCCTCCTCCCCCTGGAAGCCTGCCTGCTTTGCGTCTGCTCAACTCGTCTTCACCTTTGGCCGTGGCGTCTCGTGCTTGTTGGCGTCCGTCTTGTGCCTCCATTGTGACGCTTTTCTTGGGTGTTAATTCCTGTTGTAATTGGGACACATTTGTGATTGGAATCCACTGGGAGCTGAGGTCTGAGTTCTCCTTCCAGTCCACCTGCGGAGAGGACAGCAGGGGGCGTCGGCGAGGGTGCCGCCTCCCGCAGCCTTGCTGTGCCTGACAGAGCACTTGCAGCCAGTGGTGTGGGAGGCAGCAGACTCGACCGGAACACCCCACCCTCCACCTCCTGCAGGGGTGTAGACTGGGGGCATCAGTGAGGGCGTGGGTGAGGTGATGTCCCAACCTTCCTCCTCCTGCAGGGTGTAGACTGGGGGACATCAGTGAGGCGTGGGTAAGGTGATGTCCCCATCCTCCTCCTGCAGGGGTGTAGACTGGGGGACATCAGTGAGGTGTGGGTGAGGTGATGTCCCCATCCTCCTCCTGCAGGGGTGTAGACTGGGGACATCAGTGAGGCGTGGGTGAGGTGATTTCCCCATCCTCCTGCAGGGGTGTAGACTGGGGGACATCAGTGAGGTGTGGGTAAGGTGATGTCCCCATCCTCCTCCTGCAGGGGTGTAGACTGGGGACATCAGTGAGGCGTGGGTGAGGTGATTTCCCCATCCTCCTGCAGGGGTGTAGACTGGGGGACATCAGTGAGGCGTGGGTAAGGTGATGTCCCCATCCTCCTCCTGCAGGGGTGTAGACTGGGGACATCAGTGAGGGCGTGGGTGAGGTGATGTCCCCATCCTCCTGCAGGGGTGTAGACTGGGGACATCAGTGAGGTGTGGGTGAGGTGATGTCCCCATCCTCCTCCTGCAGGGGTGTAGACTGGGGGACATCAGTGAGGTGTGGGTGAGGTGATGTCCCAACCTTCCTCCTCCTGCAGGGGTATAGGCTAGGGGGCATCAGTGAGGCGTGGGTGAGGTGATGACCCAACCTTCCTCCTCCTGCAGGGGTGTAGACAGCGGGGCATCAGAGAGGCGTGGGTGAGGTGATGACCCAACCTTCCTCCTCCTGCAGGGGTGTAGACTGGGGGCATCAGTGAGGGCATGGGTAAGGTGATGTCCCACCTTCCACCTCCTGCAGGGGTGTAGACAGCGGGGCATCAGTGAGGGCGTGGGTAAGGTGATGACCCAACCTTCCTCCTCCTGCAGGGGTGTAGACAGAGGGTGTGGGTAAGGTGATGTCCCCATCTTCCTCCTGCAGGGGTGTAGACTGGGGGCATCAGTGAGGCGTGGGTGAGGTGATGACCCAACCTTCCTCCTCCTGCAGGGGTGTAGACTGGGGGCATCAGTGAGGCGTGGGTGAGGTGATGTCCCCATCCTCCTGCAGGGGTGTAGACAGCGGGGCATCAGTGAGGGTGTGGGTAAGGTGATGTCCCCATCCTCCTCCTGCAGGGGTGTAGACTGGGGGCATCAGTGAAGCGTGGGTGAGGTGATGACCCAACCTTCCTCCTCCTGCAGGGGTGTAGACAGCGGGGCATCAGTGAGGGCGTGGGTGAGGTGATGACTCACCTTCCTCCTGCAGTGGTGTAGACGAGGGGGCATCAGTGAGGTGTGGGTAAAGTGATGTCCCCATCCTCCTCCTCAGGGGTGTAGACGAGGGGGCATCAATGAGGTGTGGGTAAGGTGATGTCCCCATCCTCCTCCTGCAGGGGTGTAGACTGGGGGCATCAGTGAGGCGTGGGTGAGGTGATGACCCAACCTTCCTCCTCCTGCAGGGGTGTAGACTGGGGGCATCAGTGAGGCGTGGGTGAGGTGATGACCCAACCTTCCTCCTCCTGCAGGGGTGTAGACTGGGGGCATCAGTGAGGTGTGGGTAAGGTGATGTCCCCATCCTCCTGCAGGGGTGTAGACTGGGGGGCATCAGTGAGGGTGTGGGTAAGGTGATGTCCCCATCCTCCTCCTGCAGGGGTGTAGACTGGGGGCATCAGTGAAGCGTGGGTGAGGTGATGACCCAACCTTCCTCCTCCTGCAGGGGTGTAGACAGCGGGGCATCAGTGAGGGCGTGGGTGAGGTGATGACTCACCTTCCTCCTGCAGTGGTGTAGACGAGGGGGCATCAGTGAGGTGTGGGTAAAGTGATGTCCCCATCCTCCTCCTCAGGGGTGTAGACGAGGGGGCATCAATGAGGTGTGGGTAAGGTGATGTCCCCATCCTCCTCCTGCAGGGGTGTAGACTGGGGGGCATCAGTGAGGGCGTGGGTAAGGTGACGTTCTCACCTTCCTCCTGCAGGGGTGTAGACTGGGGGCATCAGTGAGGTGTGGGTAAGATGATGTCCCCATCCTCCTCCTGCAGGGGTGTAGACTGGGGGGCATCAGTGAGGGCGTGGGTAAGGTGACGTTCTCACCTTCCTCCTGCAGGGGTGTAGACTGGGGGGCATCAGTGAGGGCGTGGGTAAGGTGATGTCCCCATCCCCTGCAGGGGTGTAGACTGGGGGCATCAGTGAGGTGTGGGTAAGGTGATGTCCCCATCCTCCTGCAGGGGTGTAGACTGGGGGCATCAGTGAGGTGTGGGTAAGGTGATGTCCCCATCCTCCTCCTGCAGGGGTGTAGACTGGGGGCATCAGTGAGGTGTGGGTAAGGTGATGTCCCCATCCTCCTGCAGGGGTGTAGATGAGGGGGCATCAGTGAGGCGTGGGTAAGGTGATGTCCCCAACCTTCCTCCTGCAGGGGTGTAGACTGGGGGGCATCAGTGAGGCGTGGGTAAGGTGACGTTCTCACCTTCCTCCTGCAGGGGTGTAGATGAGGGGGCATCAGTGAGGTGTGGGTAAGGTGATGTCCCCATCCTCCTCCTGCAGGGCTGTAGACTGGGGGCATCAGTGAGGCGTGGGTGAGGTGATGACCCAACCTTCCTCCTCCTGCAGGGGTGTAGACAGCGGGGCATCAGTGAGGGCGTGGGTAAGGTGACGTTCTCACCTTCCTCCTGCAGGGGTGTAGACTGGGGGCATCAGTGAGGGCGTGGGTAAGGTGATGTCCCCATCCTCCTGCAGGGGTGTAGACTGGGGGCATCAGTGAGGTGTGGGTGAGGTGATGTCCCCATCCTCCTCCTGCAGGGGTGTAGACTGGGGGCATCAGTGAGGGCGTGGGTAAGGTGATGTCCCCATCCTCCTGCAGGGGTGTAGACTGGGGGGCATCAGTGAGGCGTGGGTGAGGTGATGTCCCCATCCTCCTCCTGCAGGGGTGTAGACTGGGGGCATCAGTGAGGGCGTGGGTAAGGTGACTTTCTCACCTTCCTCCTGCAGGGGTGTAGACTGGGGGCATCAGTGAGGTGTGGGTAAGGTGACGTTCTCACCTTCCTCCTGCAGGGGTGTAGACTGGGGGCATCAGTGAGGCGTGGGTAAGGTGACGTTCTCACCTTCCTCTTGCAGGGGTGTAGACTGGGGGCATCAGTGAGGCGTGGGTAAGGTGACGTTCTCACCTTCCTCCTGCAGGGGTGTAGACTGGGGGCATCAGTGAGGCGTGGGTAAGGTGACGTTCTCACCTTCCTCTTGCAGGTGCATCAGTGAGGGCGTGGGTAGGTTGATGACCCGTCTTCTTCCTCCCGCAGTGGTCGTAGCCGTCGGGTATATCAATGAGGCCATCGATAGAGGGAACCCTCTGAAGACCCTGGACGCGCTGCTGCTGCCGACTGCTAAGATCAGAAACGTGGACCCCGACCACGCCCAGCACTACCAGGACATTCTCTACCAGGCCAAATCGCAGAAGCTCAGGGTGAGCTGGGCTGTGTTTTCCTAGGCTAAGCTGCACCATGTTTGTTGCCTGAGTGTTTGCAGGCTTGGGGGTGGCGGGGCGGGGGTCTCTCCCACTCCTCTGAGCTCTCCTGGACTCCTCGTCACCGCCATTGCCCGTGACAAAGAACGGAGCCCCTGGCTGCTGCCTTCCTGCACCCCCCGTTAGGGAGAAGCCGGCCCCGGGGCTGCCCGTGGCTTCTGCTCTTTGACCAGATGCTATGGCTGGGCAGCACTCACAGTCCAGTCTGAGTGGACGCCTGTGCACAGCGGCGGATGCCATGTGCGTGGCGCAGATGCCATGTGCCCACACGCAGTGGCACGTGTGCGTGTGTGCTGGTGGATCCCGTGTGCACCATGCAGTGTGCAGCCCCTTGGAGGGAAGAAGGAAGGGCATGAGAGGGACACATAGCGCCCTCGGGTGACCTCTGTCCTCACTCCCGAGGCCCCTGCAGACCTGCTGAGGCAGGGGCGTGGCTGTTCTCATCCAGAGGGAAGTGTGTAGGTACCGCAGAAATAAGGCGCCCACGGCGACTCCGCGAGGGCTGGGACGGCCGTGGTCTAGACTCGTGAGGGGAGCTAGTGTGACGGATGGGAGCTGTGGCCCCAGTTGTGGGCTGGGCCTAAGAGGCGGCTGGCCTGGCCGGAGTCCTGGAGGGGAGCAGCTTGTACTAATGATGGGAGGATCCCTCAGAGCCCGGCCACTCCCGGGAGGGCACCAGCCTGTTGGCCAAGAGTGTGGCCGGTGGGAGCGAGACCTCCGGGACGCAGCCACTGTGGCTGCCACGTCCACGGGTGCAGGATCTCCTCTGTGTGGTCTTTGGAACCCAGGAAGACACCCCTGGCTGGGAGAGGCTCTGGTGAGCCCAGCTGTTGGCTGGCCAGCTGGGACATGGACACGGGTGGAAGTTCAGGGTCGAGCCCAGCTGTTGGCTGGCCGGCTGGGACACGGACACGGGTGGAAGTTCAGGGTCGAGCCCAGCTGTTGGCTGGCCGGCTGGGACACGGACACGGGTGGAAGTTCAGGGTCGAGCCCAGCTGTTGGCTGGCCGGCTGTGACACGGACACGGGTGGAAGTTCAGGGTCGAGCCCAGCTGTTGGCTGGCCGGCTGGGACACGGACACGGGTGGAAGTTCAGGGTCGAGCCCAGCTGTTGGCTGGCCGGCTGGGACATGGACACGGGTGGAAGTTCAGGGTAAGGAGGGTGCTGCTCTGTGGGCTGCAGCCCACGCCTGTCAGATCAGGGATGTTTATTATCCCTGGGGTGGGGTGGAGGTGGAGATGTTTAAGGGGGTGGGGGGAGATGTTTAGTGCAGCTCTGTTGGCAGTGACCAAAGATCAAAAATGGCCCAGCTGTTGTTAAGCAAAAAAACAAACAACAAAACAAAACCCAGCACAAGAAACGCATTGCAGCTGCACAGCAGTGAGCGCACATCTGTGGGGCGGCTGGCGTGTGCGTAGAGCGTTTCCAGGAGGCGAACTTGGCTTTGACCTCTTGTTCTTTCTACATGTCTGTACTGCTTGGGTTTTTAAAATTTTCAGAGAGTACATGTGGTCCATACTCGGTGTTCCATACTTTCCACAACCAGTGTAAATCCCTGGCGGGTACCTGGCACAGTGTCCAAGACGCTGTTTGTCCCACGTCAGAGCAGAGTCCAGGTCCCGGCTCTTCCGTTCCCAGTCCAGATCTCTGGGGGACAACAGTGATGGCTGAAGTACTTGTGCACCTGCCACCCGTGCAGGACACCTGGGTGCGGCTCCTGGCTCCTGACTCCAGCTTCCTGCTACTGCACGCCCCGGGAGGCAGCTGTGATGGACATGGGTTCCTGCCACCCACATAGCGACAGCAATTGAGTTGCAGGCTCTGGCTTCAGCCAGGCCCAACCCTGCATTTTCTGGAAATCAAAATGCCAGTGTTCAGGGCTCCACCCACCTAACAAACGGTAACACAAACTGCTTGGGACGCTGTTGTGTTGCAGAACATTGAAGGACAGAGTCGTTGTTTAATGAAACCTTTTATAGGAATCACTGCGGTTCGGGAGGTGGTAGCACGACCTGCACCCGGCCTGGTTCTGGTGGCTGCTGCCATCGGTCACTCTGCTCCTCCTGGCCATGTGCCGTGTGGCTGAGGTGGAGGCGTGGCCGGCCCCGGGCGGGGAGTCCTTCCCAGTCTGGGGTGAACCCGTGTGAGGAGCGGTGTCTGTGAGTTTTGTGTTTAAATCTTGCAGCCGTGATTCTGGGTGCTGTGAGTGCAGTCACCCACGCACAGGCGTTTGGCTTGCGAAGCCTCTCTTTAGCGTGGCTTCTCAGATGTGCTGTCACCTCTGAGGCGGACTCCAGGCCTGTGACGCATCTTCTGTGCCCTCTGGGACTTGGAAGGAGAGAAAGGATGCTTCCGGTGCCGGTCCCTTCTGCCTCCCCCGCTCTTTGCCTCCCGTCTCACTTCCTGTCGGAGCCTCCCCTGTGTGTTCCTGGGAGGACCAAGAACCTCGCTGACAGCTGGGCCCCAGATGCAGCTCGAGATGGTTATGGAAGAAGCACCACGTCCCCTGCTGCCTCTGTTAGCGCTTCAGCTGGCCAGGGAGGCAGGGTGAGCCTGCCCGGGCGTCTGGCGAATGCTTCTCCCTGCCCTGTCCCCACATCCACCTCCCCCAGGAGGTGGGGGGGCAAGCCTGCCCCTCTGGGCCTGTCCTGCTTCAGTCCCGAGGGATGGAGTGGGTTCCCCGTGACTGACGCGGGAGTTGGTCCCCTCCATCCGCCAGTCTCGGCTCAGGCTCTGGAGCACAGCGCTCACTCCTGCAGGGGCGGCTGTTCCCATTCTTTAAACGCAGCGTCAAACTGCCCCAGAACGCCTGGTTTCTGCTGATAAAGAAGGGAGTGGAGCTTCCACTTCCCTTGGCAGCTCCCCTGCCGCGTCACGGCCTGTGCCTGCAGCCCCTCCCCCCAGCGGCCACCTCCCCGTGTGACCCTCGGGCCAATCGTGAGTCTCCCCTGTGGCCCAGGTGAGGTACCCACCACAAAACCCAGCCTCATCGTAGGGCGATTGTGAGAGGACTCACCCTTCTCTTCCGCCACACTCAGAGTCTTGAAGATCATCCTGTTCTTCTCTTTGCTTTTGCTCCGTGTTAGATGCATGTCCGGTAAACTTAAAATATTCCTCAATGGAGCCGGTGCTGGGGCGTAACAGGTGCAGCCGTGGTCTCATGTGGGCACTGGTTCTACTCCCAGTTACTCCACTTCTGATCCATCTCCCTGATAGTGTGTCTGGGAAAATGTGAGAGATGCCCTAAGTGCTTGGGCCCCTGCACCCACGTGGGAGACCAGGACGAAGCTCCAGGCCCCTGGCTTTGGCATGGCCAGCCAGGGCCATCGCAGCCACTTGGAAGGTGAAAAAAATACAGAAGAGCTCGCTCTCTCTTTCTGTAACTCTGACTTTTAAATAAATAAATGTTTCAATAAATAAATAAAACATCCCTTGGCACCCTGAGGAACCTTGGGAAACACAGATACAGAATGGGGGGTGGAATATGAGTGGCTGGAGATGGCAGTGGTGTTTGGATGAGAGGCTGAGTGATAACAAAACCCTGCAGCCGCAGAGCTAGTGTCTGGTTCTGAGTGGGGCAGTGTTCGGGAGCTGATGGGGTGCGGTCATGTTCTGGGGGCTGGGTGGGGTCAGGAGCTGAGTGGGGGGGTGTAGCTGTGTCCTGGGGCTGGGTGGGGTCAGGAGCTGAGTGGGGGGGTTCAGCTGTGTCCTGGGGCTGGGTGGGGTCAGGAGCTGAGTGTGTGGGGTGCAGCTGTGTTGTGGGGCTGGGGTATAGCTGTGTTCTGGGGCTGGGTGGGGTCAGGAGCTGAGTGTGTGGTTTCAGCTGTGTCCTGGGGCTGGGTGGGGTCAGGAGCTGAGTGTGGGGGGGTGTAGCTGTGTTGTGGGGCTGGTGTGGGGTCAGGAGCTGAGTGTGTGGGGTGCAGCCGTGTTGTGGGGCTGGGGTATAGCTGTGTTCTGGGGCTAGGTGGGGTCAGGAGCTGAGTGTGTAGGTTCAGCCGTGTTCTGGGGCTGGGGTGTAGCTCTCTAGCACTTGCAGGCTGCAGTCATGTGAGCTGCAGCCTTAGCATCGGCCTGTGCGCAGCATTGCAGGCCCGCAGGCCCTCGAAGTGGGTGTGTGTTTCCTTCTTCCTGCCATGCAGAACTTCTGGGAGAGAAAGCCAAGCAGCGTGCACTGAGACGTGCTGAAATGTGTGGCGTGAGGCCGTCAGCCTCTCCCGGGGTGTGGGCAGGGCCCCGGTCACAGGCCCGGGCTGCCGTGCGGCTGGCTGACTGCGGTGGCCTGGAAGAGTGAGGTGGTTGTTCCGGGGCTTGGTTCCTGCAGGCGGCATCCGTGCTCGGCTGTGCGGGGATAAGGAGCCGACGGCTAGAGTGGCAGCTGCCGTTTCTGTGTTGTCGCTGCTCACCGTTGTGCCGTGTGTTCTCTGCCCTTGTTCCCAGGATGCCGAGAGCGTCTCCAAGGTGCTGTGGCTGGATGAGATACAGCAAGCCATCGACGAGGCCAACTTGGACCATGACAAAGCCAAGCAGTGTAAGCCCTGGGCCACTGCCCGCCCCGCTCGCCGTGCACACGTGTGGACAGGCGCATCACCCCCTCCTCTCCAGAGTGACTCCAGCTCTCTGACCCAGGGGTTCCTCTGGGGCGCGTCACCCCCTCCTCTCCAGAGTGATTCCAGCTCTCTGACCCAGGGGTTCCCCTGGGGCGCGTCACCCCCTCCTCTCCAGAGTGACTCCAGCTCTCTGACCCAGGGGTTCCTCTGGGGCGCGTCACCCCCTCCTCTCCAGAGTGACTCCAGCTCTCTGACCCAGGGGTTCCCCCGGGGGCGCGTCACCCCCTCGTCTCCAGAGTGACTCCAGCTCTCTGACCCAGGGGTTCCCCCGGGGGCGAGTCACCCCCTCCTCTCCAGAGTGACTCCAGCTCTCTGACCCAGGGGTTCCCCCGGGGGCGCGTCACCCCCTCCTCTCCAGAGTGACTCCAGCTCTCTGACCCAGGGGTTCCCCTGGGGCGCGTCACCCCCTCCTCTCCAGAGTGACTCCAGCTCTCTGACCCAGGGGTTCCCCTGGGGCGCGTCACCCCCTCGTCTCCAGAGTGACTCCAGCTCTCTGACCCAGGGTTTCCCCTGGGGCGCGTCACCCCCTCCTCTCCAGAGTGACTCCAGCTCTCTGACCCAGGGGTTCCCCTGGGGCGCGTCACCCCCTCGTCTCCAGAGTGACTCCAGCTCTCTGACCCAGGGGTTCCCCGGGGGCGCGTCACCCCTCGTCTCCGGAGTGACTCCAGCTCTCTGACCCAGGGTTTCCCCTGGGGCGCGTCACCCCCTCCTCTCCAGAGTGACTCCAGCTCTCTGACCCAGGGGTTCCCCGGGGGCGCGTCACCCCTCGTCTCCGGAGTGACTCCAGCTCTCTGACCCACGGGTTCCTCTGGGGCGCGTCACCCCCTCCTCTCCAGAGTGACTCCAGCTCTCTGACCCAGGGGTTCCCCTGGGGCACGTCACCCCCTCGTCTCCAGAGTGACTCCAGCTCTGTGACCCAGGGGTTCCCCTGGGGCGCGTCACCCCCTCGTCTCCAGAGTGACTCCAGCTCTCTGACCCAGGGTTTCCCCTGGGGCGCGTCACCCCCTCCTCTCCAGAGTGACTCCAGCTCTCTGACCCAGGGCTTCCTCTGGGGCGCGTCACCCCTCGTCTCCGGAGTGACTCCAGCTCTCTGACCCACGGGTTCCTCTGGGGCGCGTCACCCCCTCCTCTCCAGAGTGACTCCAGCTCTGTGACCCAGGGGTTCCCCTGGGGCGCGTCACCCCCTCGTCTCCAGAGTGACTCCAGCTCTCTGACCCACGGGTTCCTCTGGGGCGCGTCACCCCCTCGTCTCCAGAGTGACTCCAGCTCTCTGACCCAGGGGTTCCTCTGGGGCGCGTCACCCCCTCCTCTCCAGAGTGACTCCAGCTCTCTGACCCAGGGGTTCCCCTGGGGCGCGTCACCCCCTCCTCTCCAGAGTGACTCCAGCTCTCTGACCCAGGGGTTCCCCTGGGGCGCGTCACCCCCTCGTCTCCAGAGTGACTCCAGCTCTCTGACCCAGGGGTTCCCCTGGGGCGCGTCACCCCCTCGTCTCCAGAGTGACTCCAGCTCTCTGACCCAGGGGTTCCCCGGGGGCGCGTCACCCCTCGTCTCCGGAGTGACTCCAGCTCTCTGACCCAGGGTTTCCCCTGGGGCGCGTCACCCCCTCCTCTCCAGAGTGACTCCAGCTCTCTGACCCAGGGGTTCCCCGGGGGCGCGTCACCCCTCGTCTCCGGAGTGACTCCAGCTCTCTGACCCACGGGTTCCTCTGGGGCGCGTCACCCCCTCCTCTCCAGAGTGACTCCAGCTCTCTGACCCAGGGGTTCCCCTGGGGCACGTCACCCCCTCGTCTCCAGAGTGACTCCAGCTCTGTGACCCAGGGGTTCCCCTGGGGCGCGTCACCCCCTCGTCTCCAGAGTGACTCCAGCTCTCTGACCCAGGGTTTCCCCTGGGGCGCGTCACCCCCTCCTCTCCAGAGTGACTCCAGCTCTCTGACCCAGGGCTTCCTCTGGGGCGCGTCACCCCTCGTCTCCGGAGTGACTCCAGCTCTCTGACCCACGGGTTCCTCTGGGGCGCGTCACCCCCTCCTCTCCAGAGTGACTCCAGCTCTGTGACCCAGGGGTTCCCCTGGGGCGCGTCACCCCCTCGTCTCCAGAGTGACTCCAGCTCTCTGACCCACGGGTTCCTCTGGGGCGCGTCACCCCCTCGTCTCCAGAGTGACTCCAGCTCTCTGACCCAGGGGTTCCTCTGGGGCGCGTCACCCCCCTCCTCTCCAGAGTGACTCCAGCTCTCTGACCCAGGGGTTCCCCTGGGGCGCGTCACCCCCTCGTCTCCAGAGTGACTCCAGCTCTCTGACCCAGGGGTTCCTCTGGGGCGCGTCACCCCCTCGTCTCCAGAGTGACTCCAGCTCTCTGACCCAGGGGTTCCCCTGGGGCGCGTCACCCCCTCGTCTCCAGAGTGACTCCAGCTCTCTGACCCAGGGCTTCCTCTGGGGCGCGTCACCCCCTCGTCTCCAGAGTGACTCCAGCTCTCTGACCCAGGGCTTCCTCTGGGGCGCGTCACCCCCTCGTCTCCAGAGTGACTCCAGCTCTCTGACCCAGGGCTTCCTCTGGGGCGCGTCACCCCCTCGTCTCCAGAGTGACTCCAGCTCTCTGACCCAGGGCTTCCTCTGGGGCGCGTCACCCCCTCCTCTCCAGAGTGACTCCAGCTCTCTGACCCAGGGGTTCCCCTGGGGCGCGTCACCCCCTCGTCTCCAGAGTGACTCCAGCTCTCTGACCCGGGGGTTCCCCTGGGGCGCGTCACCCCCTCGTCTCCAGAGTGACTCCAGCTCTCTGACCCAGGGGTTCCCCTGGGGCGCGTCACCCCCTCCTCTCCAGAGTGACTCCAGCTCTCTGACCCAGGGGTTCCCCCGGGGGCGCGTCACCCCCTCGTCTCCAGAGTGACTCCAGCTCTCTGACCCAGGGGTTCCCCCGGGGGCGCGTCACCCCCTCCTCTCCAGAGTGACTCCAGCTCTCTGACCCAGGGGTTCCCCCGGGGGCGCGTCACCCCCTCCTCTCCAGAGTGACTCCAGCTCTCTCACCCAGGGGTTCCCCTGGGGCGCGTCACCCCCTCCTCTCCAGAGTGACTCCAGCTCTCTGACCCAGGGGTTCCCCTGGGGCGCGTCACCCCCTCGTCTCCAGAGTGACTCCAGCTCTCTGACCCAGGGTTTCCCCTGGGGCGCGTCACCCCCTCCTCTCCAGAGTGACTCCAGCTCTCTGACCCAGGGGTTCCCCTGGGGCGCGTCACCCCCTCGTCTCCAGAGTGACTCCAGCTCTCTGACCCAGGGGTTCCCCGGGGGCGCGTCACCCCTCGTCTCCGGAGTGACTCCAGCTCTCTGACCCAGGGTTTCCCCTGGGGCGCGTCACCCCCTCCTCTCCAGAGTGACTCCAGCTCTCTGACCCAGGGGTTCCCCGGGGGCGCGTCACCCCTCGTCTCCGGAGTGACTCCAGCTCTCTGACCCACGGGTTCCTCTGGGGCGCGTCACCCCCTCCTCTCCAGAGTGACTCCAGCTCTCTGACCCAGGGGTTCCCCTGGGGCACGTCACCCCCTCGTCTCCAGAGTGACTCCAGCTCTGTGACCCAGGGGTTCCCCTGGGGCGCGTCACCCCCTCGTCTCCAGAGTGACTCCAGCTCTCAGACCCAGGGCTTCCTCTGGGGCGCGTCACCCCCTCCTCTCCAGAGTGACTCCAGCTCTCTGACCCAGGGGTTCCCCGGGGGCGCGTCACCCCTCGTCTCCGGAGTGACTCCAGCTCTCTGACCCACGGGTTCCTCTGGGGCGCGTCACCCCCTCCTCTCCAGAGTGACTCCAGCTCTGTGACCCAGGGGTTCCCCTGGGGCGCGTCACCCCCTCGTCTCCAGAGTGACTCCAGCTCTCTGACCCACGGGTTCCTCTGGGGCGCGTCACCCCCTCGTCTCCAGAGTGACTCCAGCTCTCTGACCCAGGGGTTCCTCTGGGGCGCGTCACCCCCTCGTCTCCAGAGTGACTCCAGCTCTCTGACCCAGGGGTTCCCCTGGGGCGCGTCACCCCCTCGTCTCCAGAGTGACTCCAGCTCTCTGACCCAGGGGTTCCTCTGGGGCGCGTCACCCCCTCGTCTCCAGAGTGACTCCAGCTCTCTGACCCAGGGGTTCCCCTGGGGCGCGTCACCCCCTCGTCTCCAGAGTGACTCCAGCTCTCTGACCCAGGGCTTCCTCTGGGGCGCGTCACCCCCTCGTCTCCAGAGTGACTCCAGCTCTCTGACCCAGGGCTTCCTCTGGGGCGCGTCACCCCCTCGTCTCCAGAGTGACTCCAGCTCTCTGACCCAGGGCTTCCTCTGGGGCGCGTCACCCCCTTGTCTCCAGAGTGACTCCAGCTCTCTGACCCAGGGCTTCCTCTGGGGCGCGTCACCCCCTCCTCTCCAGAGTGACTCCAGCTCTCTGACCCAGGGGTTCCCCTGGGGCGCGTCACCCCCTCGTCTCCAGAGTGACTCCAGCTCTCTGACCCAGGGGTTCCCCTGGGGCGCGTCACCCCCTCGTCTCCAGAGTGACTCCAGCTCTCTGACCCAGGGGTTCCCCTGGGGCGCGTCACCCCCTCCTCTCCAGAGTGACTCCAGCTCTCTGACCCAGGGGTTCCCCTGGGGCGCGTCACCCCCTCCTCTCCAGAGTGACTCCAGCTCTCTGACCCAGGGGTTCCCCGGGGGCGCGTCACCCCTCGTCTCCGGAGTGACTCCAGCTCTCTGACCCACGGGTTCCTCTGGGGCGCGTCACCCCCTCCTCTCCAGAGTGACTCCAGCTCTCTGACCCAGGGGTTCCCCTGGGGCACGTCACCCCCTCGTCTCCAGAGTGACTCCAGCTCTGTGACCCAGGGGTTCCCCTGGGGCGCGTCACCCCCTCGTCTCCAGAGTGACTCCAGCTCTCTGACCCAGGGTTTCCCCTGGGGCGCGTCACCCCCTCCTCTCCAGAGTGACTCCAGCTCTCTGACCCAGGGGTTCCCCGGGGGCGCGTCACCCCTCGTCTCCGGAGTGACTCCAGCTCTCTGACCCACGGGTTCCTCTGGGGCGCGTCACCCCCTCCTCTCCAGAGTGACTCCAGCTCTGTGACCCAGGGGTTCCCCTGGGGCGCGTCACCCCCTCGTCTCCAGAGTGACTCCAGCTCTCTGACCCACGGGTTCCTCTGGGGCGCGTCACCCCCTCGTCTCCAGAGTGACTCCAGCTCTCTGACCCAGGGGTTCCTCTGGGGCGCGTCACCCCCTCGTCTCCAGAGTGACTCCAGCTCTCTGACCCAGGGGTTCCCCTGGGGCGCGTCACCCCCTCGTCTCCAGAGTGACTCCAGCTCTCTGACCCAGGGGTTCCTCTGGGGCGCGTCACCCCCTCCTCTCCAGAGTGACTCCAGCTCTCTGACCCAGGGGTTCCCCTGGGGCGCGTCACCCCCTCGTCTCCAGAGTGACTCCAGCTCTCTGACCCAGGGCTTCCTCTGGGGCGCGTCACCCCCTCGTCTCCAGAGTGACTCCAGCTCTCTGACCCAGGGCTTCCTCTGGGGCGCGTCACCCCCTCGTCTCCAGAGTGACTCCAGCTCTCTGACCCAGGGCTTCCTCTGGGGCGCGTCACCCCCTTGTCTCCAGAGTGACTCCAGCTCTCTGACCCAGGGCTTCCTCTGGGGCGCGTCACCCCCTCCTCTCCAGAGTGACTCCAGCTCTCTGACCCAGGGGTTCCCCTGGGGCGCGTCACCCCCTCGTCTCCAGAGTGACTCCAGCTCTCTGACCCAGGGGTTCCCCTGGGGCGCGTCACCCCCTCGTCTCCAGAGTGACTCCAGCTCTCTGACCCAGGGGTTCCCCTGGGGCGCGTCACCCCCTCCTCTCCAGAGTGACTCCAGCTCTCTGACCCAGGGGTTCCCCTGGGGCGCGTCACCCCCTCCTCTCCAGAGTGACTCCAGCTCTCTGACCCAGGGCTTCCTCTGGGGCGCGTCACCCCCTCCTCTCCAGAGTGACTCCAGCTCTCTGACCCAGGGGTTCCCCTGGGGCGCGTCACCCCCTCGTCTCCAGAGTGACTCCAGCTCTCTGACCCAGGGCTTCCTCTGGGGCGCATCACCCCCTCGTCTCCAGAGTGACTCCAGCTCTCTGACCCAGGGGTTCCTCTCGGGCGCGTCTGCACAGGCGGAGCTGGCGGCTGCCCTGATTTCAGTGCCTAGACGCTGTCTAGTCGGAATGGTGATGTTGCTCTGCAGAGCCCAGAGGTCACAGGTGGATTCCAGGCCCTCTCTGTTCGTAATTGAATCCCGTTCTTTTCCTCTTGGTCTCGAGAAGACTGGCCTGTTTCTGCTTAGCAAGTGCTCCTCCTCCTCTGTCCACACCCTCTGCTGCTGTTGGTCGGGGTTTTCCAGAGAAACACAGCCAGTAGATAGGGTGCCTTGGTGGATAGGTGGGTGGGTGGCTGGCTGGGTGGACTGACGGATAACTCGATGGGTGGACAGGTGGGTGGGTGGGTGATGGATAGCTGGGTGGGTGGACAGGTGGCTGGGTGGACTGATGGATGGCTGGGTGGATGGCTGAGCAGATAGACACACCAGCTGGCCTTGTAAGAGTGCAGTTGGCTCCTAGGGAACTGGCTCGCCAGATGAGGGGCTGGCACACTCTCGTGTTCGTCACCCCAGGAAGCAGGCTTGGCGCCCATCAGGGCACAGTGGGTGGAGCGGACTGGAGGCAGTGGTGCAGCTGGGAGGGAGGATCCTTGCTTGCCATGTAACGTGGGAGAGCCCTGGACACGTGGACAGCGAGGTAGGTTGCATCACACAACAACAGTGTTGCTGCCGGTCAGTCAGCCCACAGTTTTTAGACCCAAAGCCCGTGGAGAGGACCCTGTGGTCCACTGGTCAGAGCAGGAGCCAGTGAGGGTTGTTAAACAGTGTGTTGGGCTCAGGTCCCTCTCATGGTGGGCCTGGTGGGTGCCCCCCATGCCTGTGCTGGCCTGCCCAGGCCCAAAGGTGCAGCGGGATAGACATGTGGCCCCCAGCAGAGTCCCTAGGCTGGTTCACAAGGCAGCATTTCCTGCTGCATTTTTTCTTAAAGATTTATTGATTTGAAAGGCAGAGTTACAGAGAGGCAGAGAGAGAGAGACAGGGCTTCAGTCCACTGGTCCACTCCCCAAGTGGCTGCAGTTGCTGGAGCTGAGTTGATCCGAAGCCAGGAGCCAGGAGTTTCTTCCAGGTCTCCCATGTGGGTGCAGAGGCCCAGGGACTTGGGCCATCTTCTCTGCTTTCCCAGGCCATCAGCAGGGAGCTGGATGGGAAGAGGAGCAGCTGGGACTGGAACTGGTGCCTACATGGGATGCTGGCACTGCAGGCAGAGGCTTAGCCCCTCGTCAGCCTCTGTGTTCAGGGAGGGATGGCGTGGACATTCTTACGTGGCAGGGTGGAGTAGCTCCCAAAGCAACAAAGTACACGCGTCCCTACACCAGGGCCACACGGCCCTGGGGAGTGCTGCTCGTCAGCCGGCCCACTGCTAGAGGGTCTGGGCCCTGCTCCATGCTGTGCGGGAAGAGGCCGCCCCCAAGACCTCCCTGCCTCACTCAGAGACACTCCCTGAAACCGTGGGAGCTTCTGGGAGAAGCATCTGGATTTCACTTCCTTCACTTGGAAAACTACGTGCATTTCTCTAACCTGCCCTCGGGCCCCAGGGGACCCTGCCGTCCTCCCTTCGTGCATCCTTGAGAAAAAACAACAGCTGAGATGTGTACAAGGGAGATGTGAGTGCAGAACCCGGGCAGGGAGGTGTGAGTGTAGAACCCGGGCAGGGAGGTGTGAGTGCGGAACCCGGGCAGGGAGGTGTGCGTGTGGAACCCGGGCAGGGAGGCGCGCGTGCGGAACCCGGGCAGGGAGGCGCGCGTGCGGAACCCGGGCAGGGAGGCGCGCGTGCGGAACCCGGGCAGGGAGGCGCGCGTGCGGAACCCGGGCAGGGAGGCGCGAGTGCGGAACCCGGGCAGGGAGGCGCGCGTGCGGAACCCGGGCAGGGAGGCGCGAGTGCGGAACCCGGGCAGGGAGGCGCGAGTGCGGAACCCGGGCAGGGAGGCGCGAGTGCGGAACCCGGGCAGGGAGGTGTGAGTGTGGAACCCGGGCAGGGAGGTGTGCGTGTGGAACCCGGGCAGGGAGGTGCGAGTGTGGAACCCGGGCAGGGAGGTGCGAGTGCGGAACCCGGGCAGGGAGGTGCGAGTGCGGAACCCGGGCAGGGAGGTGCGAGTGCGGAACCCGGGCAGGGAGGTGTGAGTGCGGAACCCGGACAGGGAGGTGTGAGTGCGGAACCCGGGCAGGGAGGTGTGAGTGCGGAACCCGGGCAGGGAGGTGTGAGTGCGGAACCCTGGCAGGGAGGTGTGCGTGTAGAACCCGGGCAGGGAGGTGTGAGTGCGGAACCCGGGCAGGGAGGTGTGAGTGCGGAACCCGGGCAGGGAGGTGCGAGTGCTGAACCCGGGCAGGGAGGTGCGAGTGTGGAACCCGGGCAGGGAGGTATGAGCGTAGAACCCGGGCAGGGAGGTGTGAGTGCAGAACCCGGGCAGGGAGGTGTGAGTGCGGAACCCCAGCTGTGGTCTTAGAGCCCCTGCTGAGATACAGAGAAGCAGACCCGGGGATCCTGGAGCGGATGTGGAGTTTGCTGAGTGAGGAAGCCCGCTCCGGAGTTGTTCTGTTCCTCTTGCTGTCGCTCTTGCATTTGGCCCGCCAGCCTTGGTTTGCTTCTCATGTTGAGGCTCGTAGTGCTGTCGACTTAAAGCAGGAAATGACCCGCGTGTGTGTGCCCGTGCTCAGGGGGACCCCGTCGTCCTCTGCCTCTGCCCTGCCCCTTGGCCGCACGTGTGCCGTCGTCTCTAGCAGCAGAAAGATTTCGCCCAAACCAGCCGCGTGTTCGATGGAAAGGGGATTTCCTGGGCTTTCGGGGGAGTGTGGTCTCCCTGTGGACAGCAGTCTCCATCCTTTGCATGAAGACTTAGAGGATTTGGCCCCGTGTTGGGATCACCCAGCCCACGCACAGCTGACTGCATACAAAAACACGTTGGCCAGCACCTTTCACCACGGGCAGGGCTTAAAGGGCTCTATGGTCCCATGTTCGTTCTCACCTTGGGCTTGCCGCTGCATATTTAAGCATTTATTTATTTGTTTGAAAGAGTGAGAGAGAGGGAGAGATCTTCTATCTGCTGGCTTGCTCTCCAACAGGCCACAGTAGCTGCAGCTAAGCTGGGCTGAAGCCAGGATCTCCATCCGGGTCTCCTACTTGGGGGACAGGAACCCAGAAGCATTAGCAGGGAGCTGGACCGGAGCCAGAGGTGTCACCAGTCCTGGAGGGGACAGCTGTTGCTGGAGCAGGCTCCCTGGGTTCTTTCCCTCAGCTCAGTATAGAAATAAAAAGCAAGGTGCCAGCGCCGCAGGTGGAAGATTAGCCAAGTGAGCCGTGGCGCCGGCACCCCAGGTTCTAGTCCCGGTCGGGGCACTGGATTCTGTCCCGGTTGCCCCTCTTCCAGGCCAGCTCTCTGCTATGGCCCAGGAGTGCAGTGGAGGATGGCCCAAGTGCTTGGGCCCTGCACCCCATGGGAGACCAGGAGAAGCACCTGGCTCCTGGCTTCAGATTGGTGCAGTGCGCCGGCCGCAGCGGCCATTTGGGGGATGAACCAATGGAAAGGAAGACCTTTCTCTCTGTCTCTCTCTCTCTCACTAACTCTGCCTGTCAAAAAAAAAAAAAAAAAAAACAAAAACAAAAACAAAAAACAGGAAACAATTTGCAAAGAAGCGGAAACTTGATTGGCAAGAGACAGAAAGCGTCTGGTCCGAGAGACCAGGTGGAGGCCCGCACGGGACACTGGCTTGGAGGAAGTGCCCAGGGTTTTAAGGCATTACTGTCTGCTCATTGGGCCATCCTGTGGGGGTGCCCATTGGACAGGGGTTTCACATACTGGATGTTGATTGGTTTGGGGCTCATGGAGAGAGCGGGGGTCCTCTTGGGGGCTCAGCCCCCTCCTTTGCTAGCTCTGAGTGGAAGATTGCAACTAACTCAAAGATGTGATTTAAAACTTCAAGGTCACACGTGTAGCATGGGAAGCTGTAGTTGGGGAGATGCCGGCTGGTCTGGAGACGGCTTTCCAGCCACAGCCGGCAGCCTGCTTGTGAAGGACATTCCACCTGCGTCAGAGGGGCCCACAGACCCCAGCCCCACTCTGCAGCCTCCAGAGGCACCAGGACCTGAGACAGGGCTGTGACACGAGATGCAGGTGTCCCGAGTGGCAGATGAACCCCCTGCACCTCACCATGGTCCCTGCCTCTCCTTTTGACTTCTTAGAGTCAAACCATTTCTTCATTAGTGTGCCCTAAGGAATCTTTGTCACACTGGCCCAGTCACTCCTCACCCCCTCCAGTTTCCCCCTGCTGGGGTGTCCTGTGGCCCCCTGGGAATGCCTTGGCGAGTGGCCGGCCTGGGCTTACCAGGTAAAGCCAGCTTCAGTCTCTTAGGAGGTCATTCCTCATTTGTTCCTTGGCACAAGCACCCAACACCTGGGCTGTCTGGACCAGCCCACGACTCACAGGTGCAGGCAGGCGTGGTCGGCACGTGTCCCAGAGCCCGCGCGGGGACTGCTCTGCTGTACCCACTGGGGCGCCGTGGCAGACGCCCGCCTGGAGTCCATCCTTCCGTAAGACTCTGGCATCTACGGCTGCTGCTCTTCCCACTCAGAGCGCATTGAAGCCACCGGGGGCCAGTGCCGGGTCTCAGGCAGGCATGCGGATGCCGGGAGGAAGCCATAGTGATGCTGAGGACCGGGCAGGGGGTGCAGGATCCACGCCCGCTGTCGGCCTTGAAACCTGCTCACTGGGCTTCAGCATGGGGCAATTGCAGGGACGTGCAGGGCTCTCCTAACAGCTCTCAGCAAACACTGAGCACCTACCACATACCAGGCACTATGGGAAACCGAGGACAGATAGCGCGTGTTTTGTGTGGCCCTCTCCTGGGCGTGTGTTATGTTTTCATGGGAAGTGGCTCCATCAGGATGAGAGTGGGTACAGAACACAACTTCTCACTGGTCCATGCTGCGTCTCCCTCACCCCTCAGGGCTCTCCTGGGGAAGAGGAGGGGTGCATGTGTTGTACGTGGTATATATATGTGTTGTATGTATGTTATGTATGTGGTGCATGTGGGGGGTGTAGATAGCATGTGTGTGGTGTGTGATATGTATGTGGTGTGTGTTATGTGGGGGTATGTATGTGGTATGTGTGTGGTACATGTGCGTATAGTATGTGTGGTGTGTTGGTAGTATGTGGCATGTATGTGTGTGGCATGTATGTGGTGTGTTTGTGTGGGGGTATGTATGTGGTATGTGTTGGGCATATATGTGGTACATGTATATATAGTATTGTGGTGTGTTGGTAGTATGTGGCATGTATGTGGTTGGGGTGGTTATGTGTGGTGTAGGGGGTATATGTGTGGTGCATGTGGTGTGTGTTGGGCGTGTGTGGTACATATGTGTGTATAGTGTATGATGTATATGCAGTATATGGCATATTGTGTGGCATGCATGTGGTATGTGATATGTAGGTGGTGTGTGTTATGTGTGGTGTATATGTACTATATGGTGTATATGTGTGTGGCATATATGTGGTATGTGGTGTGTGTGTATGGTGTGGGGGTATTGTGTGCTGCATGGTGTGTGGTAGATATGTGTGTGTATGGTGTGGTGTGTGGTGTGTGTGTATAGTGTGTGATTTATATGTAGTATATGGCATATGTGCGTGTGGCCTATATGTGATATGTAGGTGGTGTGTGTTATGTGTGGTGTATATGTAGTATATGGTGTATATGTGTGTGGCATATATGTGGTATGTGGTGTGTGTGTGTATGGTGTGTGTGTGTGTGTGTTTTGTCATCGCTGCTGTTCCACTCTTCTAACTCGGTGCATTTGCAGGCCGGGAAAACAGTGGTTGTGTTGCATGGCCAGAGCATTCTTAGTGGGAACTAAAGTTATGGTGCAGAGTCAGAGTTAGCTTTCTCTACAAGAGATTCTGATGTGTCTTTCACGTGGGGAGACAGAAATCTGAGACGGATGAGGTGCCTAGGAGGTCAGCACTGGCTCCAGGACTGGTTTCTGGACTCCGCTGCACATATCGGCCAGCTGTGCCTTTCTGGAACGCTGCAGAACGCTTGTTTAGGTCGCCAATGACGGCCCTGACAAGGTCACTGGCGCCACACAAGACGGCATCAGGATCTGTAACATAGTAGCGTTTTGTTTGTTCTGAAGTGACAGAGCGTGCTCTCAAGCACCCATGAGCTTCACAGGTGAAGCCCTGCGGGTTCCTGTCACCTGTGTTCCCGTGGAGCCTTGTTCTCACAGGCTGCACCGAGGTGAGAGGTGGACAGCGGCTCAGGCCCTCACAGGACAGACTCCCAAAGGGCAGAAGGGCCGACTCTCGGGGGTTCCCGAAAGGCTGAGCTGCGTGTTTGCGTGCCTTTGGAGGAGGGAAGCAGCCCTTAACAGACTTGTGTTTCGTTGGCCAGGGGTCACGCTGGTGGTCGACGTCAACCAGTGTTTGGAGGGGGTGCAGTCGAGTGACATCTTGTCCGTCTTGAAGTCCTGCACGTGTCGCCCGCACGACATCCTGCCCGAGTGCGCCGACAGCTACCACAACTCCCTTGCGAAGGCAAAACAGCTCAAGTCTGAGCGAGGTGAGTTTCCCGTTACTGCGCGTGAGCTCTAAATGCCGTTTTACGTGTGATGGCTCCGTGGCTTAGAGACAAGGACGGCTTTCGATGAGCGTTTCTGAGACGGTGTTTGTCAGCTGTCTGGAAGGAGATTGGTGGGATATTTCTGCTCTCTCTTTCCTGGGAAGCTGGGGTTGAGTTAGTAACCAGTGGCTCTGCGGCCATGAGGACAGTGAGTTATGTAAGGGGACCCGGTGCTGCATGGCCCCTGGTTGTTAGCCACCTTGCAGGGACAGAAAAGATTTCTGCTCTGATTTCTCCCAGGCGATGCCAGCCCAGTAGTAGGGATGCGAGGACGGAGCTGGGAGTCAGTGAGGAAGCCCAGGGCAGTAACCTGGGCCGGCGTTTGTGTCTGCTCACTGCTGTGCCGTTGAGGCCCTGCAGCTTCAGAATCGTTTTCTGATTTAGAAACTGGCACTGGTGAGATCTCAGGCAGAGGCAGAAAATGGCTGACCCAAGGATCGTTGGGTTTTTTAAACTTATTGTGTTTTATTTGTTTGAGAGGCAGAGAGACACAGACCAAGATCTCCCGTCCACTGGTTGACTCAGGTGGCCACAGTAGCTGGGGCTGGCCCAGAGCCAAAGCTGGGAGCTGGGGATGCAGCCCGAGTCTCCCGTGTGGCTGGCTAGGACCATCGCTGCACTGTCATTGCCGCCTCCCGTGGTCTGTGTCAGCAAGAATGGAGTGAGGATCCAGAGCTGGAAACCAAGCCCGGGCGCTCTGATGGGGGACGTGCTGCCTTCATCACGGATGTTTACTCCATCGTTCCTCCAGCGGCTCTTTACCGAGCACCCAGTGTGTCCTACCGAGAAGGATTAGGGTGTCGCCCAGCGTCTAGGCAGATGTTTGCACCACACTGTGGGGTGTCTGTGTGGCATTACTCACCTTAGAGACACAATGACAGTGGATGGCCCAGAAGTGGACTTAAGTGGGGAGAGACCTTTTTAGTTCAACTGGAGACTGACCACCAATCCCTGTGTGCTTTTCAACTTACTTGATGTATTTCAAACTTGGAAGTTCCACCCTCCAATTCAGCAAACTTTCTGTTGGCAAAATGTGGGAAGGGCTGTTGCCCACTGTCTTTAAAGAATGTATTTATTTATTTTGAAAGAGTTAAGAGCGAGGGAGGGAGATATCTTCTGTCCACTGACTGGTCACACCCCAGATGGCCTCAGTGGCCAGCACGGGGCCAGGCCAAAGTCCAGAGAGAGGAGCATCATTCAGGTCTTCCACATGGGTGAGAGCTGGGCCATCATTTGCTGCTTTCCCGGGCTATTAGCAGGGAGCTGGATGGGAAATGGAGCAGCCAGGACTGAAACCAGCACCCACATGGGATGCTGGCATTGCCAAAGGCAGCAGCTTTACCCACGAGGCCACAGTGCCTGCCTCCGACTGCTGTCTTACCTGGGTCTCCTTGATCCCTCCCTGTTCCCTTCACGTTTCTTTGTCAGGAGTGAACGTAACATCCTCTGCCTTATCCTTTGGTGGGAAAGGGTTGTGCATCTATGTTCATGCAGAGATTGGGCTCCTAGGGGACCGATCGTTATGTCCAATCAAAATTCAGTCTGTCTGCTGTCTTCTAAATGAGCCTACCACACTTCAGAAACTGTGTTTCTTTAGATTGATTCTACAGCTGGGGGTAGCGAGTGTAGATCATGCTGGGTCTGTGGATGCTTGTGTTGAGTCTAGATGGTTGTGTTGGGTCTGTAGGTCATCTTGGGTCTGTAGATCATGTTGGGTCTGCAGATGCTTGGCTGGATTTGTACAGCGTGTCCGATCTTACATGGTTGTGTTGCATCTGCAGATCTTTGTGTTGCATCTGTAGATGCTTGTATTGGGTCTGTAGATCACGTTGGGTCTTACATGGTTGTGTTGGGTCCGTAGGTCATCTTGAGTCTGTAGATCATGTTAGATCTGTAGATGATTGTGTTGTATCTGTAGACATTTGTGTTGCATCTGTGAATTATTGTGTTAGATCTGTAGACAATGTGTTGGAGCTATCGAGTTGTTAGAGGTGTAGATCAATTTGAGGAGTGTTTGTCTTGTCACGCATGCATGAGGGATATCTGTTGTCTTAACTAAGTCCCCTTTCATTCTTTCATGTATGTTTTGTAGTTTTTGCTTACAGGGTTCACTTGCTTTTTTTCTTAGATTTATTCCCTAAGTATTTTGTCATTTTATGCTATTGTAAATACTGTTTTCCTCATTAGATTTTGGGGTTACTCATTGACAGCATACGAATATCTCTTCCACATGCAACAAAATGCATCCTTTTATAAAAGTGCAGTTCAGAGGCTTTTGAGATGTTCACACAGTTGTGCATCTAGCACCTGCAGAGAATTCTGGAATATTTCCTTCACACTGGAAGAGTGAAAAGAAAGCTCATCCCAGCCACACCCTCCGCCCCCTCCACAGCCCTGGGCACCCGCTGCGCTTCCACCTCTGTGCCCCTGTGCTGGGGGCTCCTGTGGGGACCCGCAGTGCACTGGCTTTTCCGTCTGGCCGCGTCCTCCCAGCAGCAGGTTTCCAGAGCCCGCTGATGTGGAGTGGGTATCATTCCTTCCTTCCTTATAGTGGCCGATTGTGGTGTGTCGAGTGGATTTGCCTCCTTGTGTGGCCAATTGCAGTGTCAGCTGGATTTGCCACATTGTGTGGCCGTTAATTGCGGTGTGTCGAGGGGATTTGCCACATTGTGTTCATCACAGGGCAGAATTTGGGCTTCCCCCCACTTTGGGCTCTGCTGAGTGGCCGTGACGGGAACAGTCACACCCACATTTTTGCATGCAGTTGGTTTTTTGTGTTGCTCTGTGTCCTTGCTAAACTCACTCATTCTAATGGACTTCTAGTGGGTTCCTTGTGAATAGGTTTCTGTGCTGTGACGGCTCCTCTGGGGCACCTCTGTCGGGAGCTGAGAATGATCCACAGCCCACAGCCCACCAGCTTAAGATGCCCTGTTGTCACCCTGTGTTCTGGACAGGCAGTACAAGGCCGACTTCCCCCAGACACAGCTGTGTGTGTCGTCTCTGAGGTGCACAGGGTGAGTTATCTCGCCTCTCTCAGCACTGCCTCCAGGATGGAGGGGCCCAGTCAGGGTGCACGCTTCAGCCCAGCCATGGCTCTGCCCTTACACACTGGTGTGGTTTTTACCCAGCAGCACCCCGGAGGCACCGCCGCTCTCTGCAAGTTCACCACCTTAACCACTGAGGATCCCAGCCCCCAGCACGGTCACCACCTTAACCATTGAGGCTCCGCTGCCCCTAGCACGGCCACCACCTTAACCATTGAGGCTCTGCTGCCCCCAGCATGGTCACCACCTTAACCATTGAGGCTCTGCTGCCCCCAGCACGGTCACCACCTTAACCATTGAGGCTCTGCTGCCCCCAGCACGGTCACCACCTTAACCATTGAGGCTCTGCTGCCCCCAGCATGGTCACCGCCTTAACCATTGAGAATCCCTGCCCCCAGCACGGTCACCACCTTAACCACTGAGCATCCCAGCCCCCAGCACGGTCACCACCTTAACCATTGAGGATCCCAGCCCCTAGCACGGCCACCACCTTAACCATGAGGATCCCAGCCCCCAGCACGGTCACCACCTTAACCATTGAGGCCCCCTGCCCCAGCACAGTCACCACCTTAACCATTGAGGCTCCGCTGCTGTGGCTTCGTCCAAGGCCGGGAGGACTTTTCCCTCAGGACAAGGCAGCTGCACGCGGCCCCTCAGCTGGCACCCAGCGCTCGGCAGCCTCTGACCTAGCATTGGTTCCAGTGTCCATGGAGGTGGTGGACTCCTGCCTGCCTCCTAGCCTCTGACAGCCCGGTGCACGTGCGGCCACCTCGGCCAGGGCGCTTGCCTCCAGGAACCCCTGCACACTCAGCTCGCAGTCCCGGGAGAGAACACGTTTTCAGCGCCTTCATTCCGTTCTTCCCTGCCCTCTGAGTCCCGCTGAGTCTCTGGAAGAAAAGTGAAGCTTCTAATCGCATCCGTGTTGAGGCTGAACTGTCATACTTACCTGTGACACCCCAGCCTCGCTGCACGGGAAGCTTGCTAGGCCACCAGCACAGAGCACACTTTCGTCCTCGGGTGCACTCCCAGATGGCCACAACAGCCAAGCCTAGGCCAGGCTGAAGTCAGGAGGCAGGAAGTCCTTCAGTCTCTTGTGTGGGCAGCAGGGACCCAGGCACCGGGGCCATCATCGGCTGCCTCCCAGGCGCATTAGCAGGGAGCGGCATTGAAAGCAGAGTAGCCAGGACTGGGACCAGTGCTCAGGTGTGGGGTGCAGGGGTCACATGTCACACTGACCCATCGCCCTGGAACGCCTGCCCCGAGCAGCAGCATTTCTAACCAGGTGAACTGTCAGAGTGCCCACATGGGCCCATCGACGAGGACAGCTGAGGGATTTAAACCAGACAGAACCAGCGCATGCTGGAGGGCCGTGTCACTCGTTATCGAGTGCACCCAAGTATTGTGTGAAGAAATCCAGGGGAGGCCGTTTGGCCAGCACTAAGATGCCACGTCCCAGTGCGGAGTACCGGGGTCAGCCCCAGCTCCAGCCTCTGGTTCCAGCTTCCTGCTGGGGCCCGGCTGGGAGGAAGTGGTGCTGCCTCAAACGGGAGGCCTGGGCTGAGCTGCTGGCTCCTGACCGAGGGGAGTCACTGGAAAGGTTGCCAGCGAAGAGGACCTCGGCTGCGGCGTGCCTGCAGCAGGGCTCTCCCACTCCGGGGGCCAGTCCTCTTTGCTTTTCCTCCTCTGTCGCACGCATGAGAGGGCCAGGGCCCAGAGCCGGCTGCAGACGTGTGTCTCCCCGCCTCGGTGGCTTAGCAGGGAGCCACCACTGCGTGCTCAGAGCTCATTGCGTGTCAGGTGTTTGCTGGCCACTCAGTCTCTGAACACACACGCGGTGGCATACATGTCTGTTGAATTACTTAGCATACAGAAGAGGCTACACTCAGGGTAAGGATCCGGGTACCTCTGCAGAATGTAACAAGCTTCTCTCCTCAGTGTCTAGTGAAGGACCGTGGCTCAAATTCCCCGTGAAGGAGGATTGGGACTACTATTACAACGTCGATTCCAAGGAGGGCTCCTGGGTCACGCCGGAGCCGTGCTTGACCAAGGACTCGTGGCTCACAGGACAAGAAATCGAGGTGGGTGCCAGTGTGTGTGACGGGACGCGGAGCTGTGTGAGAGCAGTGTGGCGGCTTCCCCGTGGCTGAGGCACGGCAGAGCTGGAAGGAGCTGGCTGAGTCTTCCAAGACTAGACGTGGGAGAAGGTCTTGACGGCTGCAGTTGGATGTGTCTGCTACTTGTGGAATTGTCTCCACGTAGGCCTAAAACCAGCAGAGCAGGGAAGCCTGTCCCGAGACACCAGCCTGCAGGATTCCCTCCGCACAGCTCACCCAGGGGCCAGAATCCCCTGGGGTCAGCACTTGAAATGCCTTATTTCTTTCCCTCTCAGCTGACAGCTTAGCACCAAAATGTCACAGAGGGGCTGCGTCTGCCACACACGGAGCCGGCCCTCTCTCCTCACGGTGGCCTCAGCACTGACGGCCAGAGGGGACAGCGTGGGTCAGTTTTGCACATTTGCTTCCCCTGAGATGGTCGTCATAGCCCGCTAAGCGTGATTTCTGGAGCCCTGAGCACACCCTTCTGAGACAGTCACTGTAACACAGAGCTCTGGGGACACCTTCTAGGAGGGTGGTTGTTTAACTTGATTTCCACAGCTCTGAGTGTACCCATTTCCAAATTAAGTGCAAGTGACACAATTCCGTACATTTTCATGGCTTGTGATCAATGGACATAACAGTTTTTATTTAACCACTAAAGGTCCCTTTACCTAACTTTTGAGCCTTTGGAAGCTTTGGTCGACCAGATTTTACTGACCAGGACCAGTCTGTCCCTCCTCCCACTGCTCTTCTAACAGAAGTCCTGTGTGAGTGGTTCCTGGCCGAGCATCTTGTTGGGGTAGAGAAGCAGTGCGTTGGTTACTGTTGGTTTGGGATAGCTCAGGGCTCTGGCCGTTCGTAGCTCCCAGGAAAGAGAGATGAGAGGAAGGAGAAGGAGACTGACCTCAGCAGAGACAAGTTGCTTTATTGGAGCAAAGAGAGCCGTCAGTCTGTTCTTACGAGACAGCACACAGGGCGCGTGTGGGGCTGGGCTTTTATCTGGCTAAAGAGGGAACTGGCGGCCCTGGGAGGTAGGGGGCTTGCAGCTGGCGGGAAGTAGGGAGTGGGGGCTTTTAGAAGCTGCTGGGAACTCTCCTCTTATCTGTTTCACAAGCCGCCCGGAGCAGTTATCTGTTTTGCCAGCTGCTTTGTAAGAGGTCTGGGGGAGGTTGGGCTTGGTGCCCGCGCCAGGGGTCTCAAGAGGAGGAAGTGGGGGAGGGTGGCATTCTGTGGGCTTTGTTGCTGTGGGGAGCCGCCGCCTCCCCGTGTCCCTTGTCCGTGGGCGTCCTGACTCCTTCCCAGTATTCCTGGGTTTGCGTTCCTGCAGGAGCGGGGTTGTCTTCACAAAGGAGGAAGACACACAGGAGCAGAGCCGTGGGGAAATCGGGGTGAAGAGCCCTTTGCGCTGTGTTCTGGGTTCTTTCCTTCCTTCCATTCTTTGGTTCTCCGGCCCTACGTAAAGAGGCGACAGGAGCAGCATGGTGGCGTGATTAGATCTGCGTGTTTGTTTTCTCAGGTCACACAAATAAGAGCCGGATGCTTGGACAAGATTTCCTCAAGCAAAGGCTGAGTGGATCTGGCCGGAAGGGGCTTCTTAGTGAGCTTCCTCCCTGTGGGAGCCTGGGGGGCGGCCATGGAGGAGCAGGAGGGAGAGAAGTTGCAAGAACGTGACGCCGGCGTCACCCACCCTTGCCACACGCTGTCTGAGACGTGGGGGCGGTGGCACAGATGCCCAGAGAGCCCACGGCCCTGCCCGTCCGGCCTCTACACACCGCATGGCCGCCACGTGTCCCTTGTCTGTGTAGTGTGCCTGGCTACACATTTTCACATCGCTCTGATCCCCACACCGTCCTCTAGTGGGGGCAAAACAAATGCCGTCACCTGTGTTGTGCTGGGGGGGACTGCGGCACCAGGAGGTGCAACAGCGTGCATGGCACTCAGCGGAGGTCTGTCCCCAGGGTGTCCCTTCCCAGCCGGGGTGCTGTTTCCCCGGGTGTGGTCGTGGGGGTGAACCAGTTCCAGCCCGTGCCTGTCACGCTGCAGTCAGTGACACGAGATGGGCACAACGAGGACATTAATTCAGTCCCAGAGGCCTGGGACCTTTAGCAAGTGAGTCGTGCTTCCCCGGGGAAACAGCCCAAGAATTGTTCGCCAAGGTTGATCAGAGTTAAGACCAAAAGTTGGGCCAGGAGATGTGGATCCGGGCCTTGCAGATGTCTGACGAGAACACACTGACAAGACTGAGTTCCGTTATGGAAGTGAAAAACCCAGCCTGCTGCGCAGGTCTCGTAGAAGCTCCACAGGGCAGCACTGCCGCGCGCCTCGCCGTGCGGCAGTGAACGAGACCACGTGTGGCCTCTGCTGAAGCTGAACCGGACCGAGTCCGAGGCTGCTTCGGTGACAAAGGCTCCTGGTGACAAGAAGAGAGTGGAGCGCGTAGCTTGCACGACTTCTAGGTCGCAGTGGATTCTTAGCGCCAGTTTTTTGAAAAATGAAATTACGGACAATACTAAATTTGCACTGCATCATGGGAAAGTCACACCCAACTGCGAAGAAGCAACATGGAAGAGTTGCTGTTTGGTGTGAAATCGTCAGAAGATGCCCGGGCTGCTCGCGCGCGCCCAGCACCAGTCTGCTAGGATCGTTAGCTGTGCGGCTCTCAGCCTGCTCTGTAGCTGGAGTTACAAACTGCACGCGGTGTTCAGGCCTTCTCTGGGGGCTCAGGCGTCCGTCACAAGCTGTCACTGTCGGCTGCTGCAGGTGACCGGCCAGTCCGCGTTCTGCCTGCCCTGGCTCGGCACCGCCGGCACAGCAGAGGTGCAGCCGTGGCTTTGGGTCTCTCACTGAGCGCCCACCGCACAGCTTCTCACAACCCCTTCTTCCCTCCATGTCCCCTCACTCTCCCTCTCCTGCCCTTGACCTTGCTCCTTCCTCCTCCCCCCCACCCCGGGAATTGGGCCCTGGCCTCACTCACACTGGGTCGGCTATGCTGGCCTGGGGAAGGAGCGCTTTGGTGAAACCTGTCTCTAAACCGAGCCGAAAAGAGCTTTCCATGTCATCGTCTGCCAGGTGACGTCCCCAGAAGCTGTCGTGTTTTGCTTCCCAGCCGCGTGTGACGTGTAACGTGACAAATGTCTCTTGCCAGGACATCGTCGCGAAGGTCACAGAAGAGCACATCCGGGAGAAGATGTGGTCGGCGTCCCAGGAGTCGCTCCTCGGCTTTCAGAGCACGAGCTTCGGGCCCCGCCTCCGCCAAGAGTTTGAAGCCAGGAAGTCGTTTCTGAGTGAACAGGAAGGGAGTGTGGTCAAAATCCAGGTAGGTGAGGCTCCTCCCGCTGCTTAGTCTGCTTAGCGCAGGCGTGCCCGGCCCTGGAGGCGGCCCACTGGCCAAGTTTAGGGATGCCAGCCTCTTGAGCATCAGGGCAGGGCTCCCTCATTCAGCGCCCCCAGGCACCTGCTGTCTACCTCCAGAGCAGTGGCGTCTTGATGATGGGACACAGAGCCAGGGGACAGCTCCCGTCAGAGTCCGCATGCTCTAAAAGGCTGTGTGTCCGTGTCGCCCCCACTGCCTGGGGTGCTGTGCCGTTTGCTGTCCGTGGCTGTGTGTGGCGTCGTTTGTTGTCCGTGGCTGTGTGTGGTGAGTGGCGTCTGAGTTTCCAAGCCTGCCTAGCCTGTAGGAAAAGAAGAGCAAATTAAACAAAGGCGGCGAGTGCCCCGTGCCATCTCCACGCTCCCGACGACGCTGGCGCTTTACTGGGGCCGGCGGGGAAGTCGCCGTTCCCCTCTGCGTGGGCAGGCGGGGAGCCCGCCACGCCCACAGGCGCCTGAGCCCACAGTGATGCCATCACTGGCCACCGACTGCCTGCACGTGACGGGGTTTGCTTTGCTCGATAACCGTGGAATTCCTGGAGCCCCTCGGGCGTGCGCTGAGGCCTCTGTCCTGCCGTCCGTCGGCTCCCTGCTCTCGCCGCCCAGCTGTCGTGTCCAGGCGGAAGTGGGCTTTGCTGACCGGTGTCGTCTTGTGTCTTGTGTATAAGACAGGCGCTCATGTGTTTGAATTTGCCCACAGCCCAAGATGTCAGCGAGGCAGAGCGAATGTTTAAAGGAGTGTGCGCCCGCCCGGCACACACCGGGTGTTTCTAGGCGGGTCAGTGAGTTTTCCAGTTTATTCCTTCACACGCCGGCTCAGCAGACACACATGGCGTGAACACGACCCTGAAGTGCCGTCGTCCACAGCGGCGGGAGGGCTCTGGTTCACGGAGTCCCCGGTGTCCTGGCGACACCCTGAAGAGCCTTGGGGGCAGGGGTGAGGCACAGGAGAGCAGTGGAGGAGGGCTGGTCCCCACCCTGCCCCTGCATGTGTCCATACCTTTCCTGATGCACACAGCCCGGATCTCACCAGACGCTGGCTGCACAGGCATGGGCCAGGAGCCTCGGGCAGGAAAGGACCAGCGAAGGCAGGCTTCAGGCCGTCCTGCGTCTGCTCACCCTGCTCCGGGGAATGTGCCGGGGCCCAGGGAGCACCCCTGCCCTGGAGCAGTCCAGCCTGGCTGGCTGATCTGGCCCCAGACCCTGTGTTCTTAGCAGGTTTGGAGAGACACAGAGACAGCAGGCCTGGGCCAGGGCAAGCGGCCCCAGCTGTAGCCTCGGTCTCTGCCCAGGGCCTGGTTCGGGTGGGGGGTGGGAGGTGTGCAGCCTCGGCCCTGCGGTCTGACATGCTGCTGGGGCCCCCTGGGAGGTGCGAGGTTGGCAGGGAGGTGGGGAGGAGAAGTCACACAGCCAGGGTGTCCTGGCGCAGCCAAGAGCCCTGATGGGTTTAAGAAGGAGCGAGTCAGAGAAATCTGCTCAAAAGTAAGCATAAGAGCGTTCTGCAGAAAACAGGAGGCGACCTGAACAGCAGGACCCTGATGTGGGTGGTCAGCAAAGTGAGGTCCCTGTCGGTGGTCAGCGAGGTCCCTGTCGATGGTCAGTGCAGCGAGGTCCCTGTCGGTGGTCAGTGAGGTCCCTGTCGGTGGTCAGCGAGGTCCCTGTCGGTGGTCAGTGCAGCGAGGTCCCTGTCGGTGGTCAGCGAGGTTCCTGTCGGTGGTCAGTGCAGCGAGGTCCCTGTCGGTGGTCAGTGCAGCGAGGTCCCTGATGTCGGTGGTCAGTGCAGCGAGGTCCCTGATGTCGGTGGTTAGTACAGCGAGGTCCCTGTCAGTGCTCAGTGAGGTCCCTGTCGGTGCTCAGTGCAGCGAGGTCCCTGTTGGTGGTCAGTGCAGTGAGGTCCCTGTTGTCGGTGGTCAGCGAGGTCCCTGTCAGTGGTTAGTACAGTGAGGTCCCTGTCGGTGGTCAGCGAAGTTCCTGTCGGTGGTCAGTGCAGCGAGGTCCCTGTCGGTGGTCAGTGCAGCGAGGTCCCTGTTGGTGGTGGTCAGTACAGTGAGGTCCCTGTTGCCGGTGGTCAGTGCCGTGAGGTCCCTGTTGGTGGTCAGTGCAGTGAGGTCCCTGTCGGTGGTCAGTGCAGCGAGGTCCCTGTCGGTGGTCAGCGAGGTCCCTGTCGGTGGTCAGTGCAGTGAGGTCCCTGTTGGTGGTCAGTGCAGCGAGGTCCCTGTTGGTGGTCAGCGCAGTGAGGTCCCTGTCGGTGGTCAGCGCAGTGAGGTCCCTGTCGGTGGTCAGTGCAGCGAGGTCCCTGTCGGTGGTCAGCGAGGTCCCTGTCGGTGGTCAGTGCAGTGAGGTCCCTGTTGGTGGTCAGTGCAGCGAGGTCCCTGTTGGTGGTCAGCGCAGTGAGGTCCCTGTCGGTGGTCAGCGCAGTGAGGTCCCTGTCGGTGGTCAGTGCAGCGAGGTCCCTGTTGGTGGTCAGTGCAGTGAGGTCCCTGTCGGTGGTCAGTGCAGCGAGGTCCCTGTCGGTGGTCAGTGCAGCGAGGTCCCTGTTGGTGGTGGTCAGTACAGTGAGGTCCCTGTTGCCGGTGGTCAGTGCCGTGAGGTCCCTGTCGGTGGTCAGTGCAGCGAGGTCCCTGTCGGTGGTCAGTGCAGCGAGGTCCCTGTCGGTGGTCAGCGAGGTCCCTGTCGGTGGTCAGTGCAGTGAGGTCCCTGTTGGTGGTCAGTGCAGCGAGGTCCCTGTTGGTGGTCAGCGCAGTGAGGTCCCTGTCGGTGGTCAGCGCAGTGAGGTCCCTGTCGGTGGTCAGTGCAGCGAGGTCCCTGTTGGTGGTCAGTGCAGTGAGGTCCCTGTCGGTGGTCAGCGCAGTGAGGTCCCTGTTGGTGGTCAGTGCAGCGAGGTCCCTGTTGGTGGTCAGTGCAGCAAGGTCCCTGTTGGTGGTGGTCAGTGCAGTGAGGTCCCTGTTGCCGGTGGTCAGTGCCGTGAGGTCCCTGTTGGTGGTCAGTGCAGTGAGGTCCCTGTCGGTGGTCAGCGAGGTCCCTGTCGGTGGTCAGTGCAGCGAGGTCCCTGTCGGTGGTCAGTGCAGCGAGGTCCCTGTTGGTGGTCAGCGAGGTCCCTGTCGGTGGTCAGTGCAGTGAGGTCCCTGTTGGTGGTCAGTGCAGCGAGGTCCCTGTTGGTGATCAGTGCAGCGAGGTCCCTGTCGATGGTCAGTGCAGCGAGGTCCCTGTCGGTGGTCAGTGAGGTCCCTGTCGGTGGTCAGCGAGGTCCCTGTCGGTGGTCAGTGCAGCGAGGTCCCTGTCGGTGGTCAGCGAGGTTCCTGTCGGTGGTCAGTGCAGCGAGGTCCCTGTCGGTGGTCAGCGAGGTCCCTGTTGGTGGTCAGTGCAGTGAGGTCCCTGTTGGTGGTCAGTGCAGCGAGGTCCCTGTTGGTGGTCAGTGCAGCGAGGTCCCTGTCGGTGGTCAGTGAGGTCCCTGTCGGTGGTCAGCGAGGTCCCTGTCGGTGGTCAGTGCAGCGAGGTCCCTGTCGGTGGTCAGCGAGGTTCCTGTCGGTGGTCAGCGCAGTGAGGTCCCTGTTGTCGGTGGTCAGCGCAGTGAGGTCCCTGTTGGTGGTCAGCACAGTGAGGTCCCTGTTGGTGGTCAGCGCAGTGAGGTCCCTGTTGGTGGTCAGCGCAGTGAGGTCCCTGTTGGTGGTCAGCGCAGTGAGGTCCCTGTTGGTGGTCAGTGCAGTGAGGTCCCTGTGTCGGTGGTCAGCGCAGGCCCCGTGGGGGAAGTGAGATGCTGCTGCCCTCCCATACAGTGGAGCCGGCTGGGGGCCAGGCAGGCAGCCGTGGTGAGAATCCCTCCATGGGGCCCCCGGGTGAAGCTGGCCTTGTGCCGCCCCCTGCTGACGAAGGGCGGCACCTTCCCGCCCTCACCTACACTGAGGTGGGGGTCTGGGGTGGGATCCAGCGTCCCACAATATTCACGTCCTCCAAGTTCCAGTCTCCTGGACATTTCAGATATCTTGCCCACAATAGCCACTCATGCCCACAAGAAAAAAAATCACACTTTCAATTTTCAAAAAATGAGTGGGTGCCAAGAGAGAAATGACAGGTGTGAGAATCATCTGCAGAGATTTTTAAAGTAGCCTCACAAAAATGTCACGGCAAACAAGTGTGAACCCGTTGGAAACAAAGGGAAAAACAGACTCACAAAAAAAAAGAAAAGAAGATATAGGGGAAAACCACGTAGTCACTTTGGAACTTGAGAACAGCGATGAATGTGAAAAGATCGTGGGCGGGATGAGCAAAAGTGGGGAGTAGCAGACACCCCAAGATAGGAACCTCGGGGAGAACGGACTGGAGTGTGGCGAGCAGAGCCACCTGTGACCTAAGATCGCCCGTTTGTGTCGCCCCCGTCCCAGAGGAGCGGGGAGAGGGCCGGTGCAGGACAGGCGCTGGAGTACAGTCGGGAAGGTTCCAGCGTGCCGCAGAACGACAGACCCACAACCCCAGGCAGGATAAACCAGAGAGATTCACCCAGAGACACGTCGCCGTGACGGAGCGTGAGCCCATGCTGGCAGACAGGGCAGCCGCAGAGGAAACAGCTATGTGGCCCCGGGAGGGGGCCCCCCAGCGGGCGGGGAGAAAGCAGGGCCGGGGCTCCGAGCCCAGCAGAACCACCCTGGAGGCAGGAAGGCAGCCGCTGCGGGAACTTCTGTGCCGTGGAGGGAGCCGTGGAAGAGGAGCCGTGCACAGCCCGTGTGCAGCGGGGAAGCAGAGCTCCTGGCAGAGTCTGCCGGCTGCGCGCCAGGTGAAGCAGCAGCCCTGGTGCTGGGGCTCCACGTGTGGCCACAGGGAGTAGTGCAGGTGGAGGAAGGAGACCAAGACGTGAATATGGTGGGGGCGGCAGGCCCACCTGTCATTCACAGGTACACAGTGGAGGCGGTGGGCCCACCTGTCAGTCACAGGTACACAGTGGAGGGGGCGGGCCCACCTGTCAGTCATGTGTCCCCGATGTCCACACTGTTGCTGGCCTGGGAGGCTGGTGGGAGAGGAGGGTGCTGCCCTGGATTCTGGAGGCGTGACTACGTTTCTGGACCTGAAATCGCCCTGGTAGCCTCGTCCAGCAGTCCACCTTAAGGAGGCAAGGTTGTCCATGCGAGAAAAGACTCCGCTTCGTGTCTGTCAGCAGAGAGGTGGCAGCTGGGGTAGATCTGTGCTCACAAAGGTTGTGCAGCCTTGACTGGTAGGGAAGACGTCACACATGGACACCTGGAGATGTGCGGTGTCCCGAGTAGGGAGGTCGTCACATGCGTGACCTGCTGATGTGGGCTCAGGAAGGCTGTGCGGTGTCCCGAGGTCGTCACACGCGTGACCTGCTGATCCGGGCTCGGGAAGGCTGTGCGGTATCACGAGTTCGGAGTTCATCACACACGTGACACCTGCTGATGCTGTGTATGATTTAGAGAAGAGCACCCACCCTGCCATGCCACACACAGGGGCAGGAAGCAACCACAGGCACACCTGTCTCTAGGTCTGTGTCCTCGTGTGCTCTTCCGGTGGTGCCCTCTGTGTCCTTGTGTGCTCTCCCGGTGGTGCCCTCTGTGTCCTCGTGTGCACTCCCGGTGTGTGCATGCTCTTGCCCTGCACGTCCCAGAGGACCGTGGCGAGCTCGTGGTGCCCATGGAGAGGGACCTGGGGAAGTAGGGATGGGCGCGTGGACTCTTCCTCATACTCCCCTCTGTGCGCACTGCACTCTGGGGGCTGGTACTCCCCCTTTGAGCGCACTGCACTCTGGGGGCTGGTCCCGGTGTGCAGAATTGGCTGTTGTGTGGAAATTTGGCAATATTTCATGTTCCTGCCCCAATATCACAGTCTCTGTGCTGAGACACACCTGCTGTTTCCTCGCGGATATAACTTGGAGACCTTCCTGTTCTTCCCGGCACAAAACACTTCCCTGGTCCACGGGTGGGTCACATCAGGTGTGAGTGTGGACACTGCTGTGTGACGTCATCTCTGGTGCGTGTGGATGACGTCACCCCTGCTGTGAGCATGATGATGTCACTCCTGTGTGATGACCTCACACCTGCTGTGAGTGGTAACCTCATCCCTGCTGTGTGTTGGTCTCACCCCTGCTGTGTGATGACATCACCCCTGCTATGAGTGGTAACCTCATCCCTGCTGTGTGTTAGCCTCACCCCTGCTGTGAGTGATGACATCACCCCTGTTCTGAGTGTGGTGACGTCATCCCTGCTTGTGATGACCTCAACCCTGCTATGAGTGGTAACCTCATCACTGCTGTGTGTTAGCCTCACCCCTGCTGTGAGTGATGACATCACCCCTGCCGTGTGATGGCCTCACCGCTGCTGTGTGTGGATGATGTCACCCCTGCTCTGAGTGTGGTGACATCATCCCTGCTTGTGATGACCTCAACCCTGCTGAGTGTGATGATGTCACCTCTGCTCTGAGTGGTGGCCTCACCCCTGCTGTGAGTGTGATGACATCATCCCTGCACTGAGTATGGTGACCTCACCCCTGCTGTGTGTGGATGACCTCACCCTTGCTGAGTGTAATGACGTCACCTCTGTTGTGAGTGTGGTGACCTCAGCCCTGCTGTGAGTGGATGACCTCACCCTTGCTGAGTGTAATGACGTCACCTCTGTTGTGAGTGTGGTGACATCACCCCTGCTGTGTGTGGATGACGTCACCCCTGCTGTGAGTGTGACGGTGTCACCCCTGCCTGGTGTGTGATGACATCACCACTGCTATGAGTGTGACGGTGTCACCCCTGCTGTGAGTGTGATGGTGTCACCCGTGCTATGAGTGATGACGTCACCCCTGCTGTGAGTGTGGTGACCTCAGCCCTGCTGTGTGTGGATGACGTCACCCCTGCTATGAGTGTGATGACGTCACCCCTGCTGTGAGTGTGACGGTGTCACCATGCCTGGTGTGTGATGACGTCACCTGCTGTGTGTGCTCAGTAGGCTGAGCTGTCCTCTCTGTGTGCGGGAGCCATACCACACGCGTTTCCACTTTACGGACTGTGTGGTGACAGAAGTCCTTATGTCTGGCTTTCTACATCATTGCTTGTGTTCCCCTAGGCTGGAACACTGGACACCAGTCCCCACAGGTGAAAGGCGCGAGTAACTCTGAGTTTGCTGAATCCCCCAGAAGGCTCTGTCTTCCTCTGTTCTCTCTCCGCCCCGTGTCCGCGCCTTCTCGTCCCTGGCTGACGGGCGGCCGCGATGGCAGTTGCTCTGTCTTACTGGCTGCTGCCCGAGGCACCCCCGAATTTAGAGCCCCACGCTCTCCCCCAGACACCCCCCCGTTAGGGAGGTTTCCTCTCTGGGTCCCTCTTTCCGCCACTCCCCGGCGCCCTCTCTCCCAGGACCCCCGCCGCCTGTGTCTCCGCCTCTGGGTTCCTGGGCTTTGTGGGCGGTGCTGAGCGTGGCTGGCGTGGCTGACGTGGCCGTGGGGGAAGGGCAGCAGAACTCAGCCCGTGGCTTTGCGTGTTCCGCTGCTCCAGCTCCTTTGCACGAGCGTTTTGAACGGAGCGTCTGTTTCTGGGGTGTGGGCTGGACGCGGAGCCTGGACTTGGTTTGGCTCCGTCCTCACTGCTTGCTGTGGCCCTTGCCCTGCACGTCTGTTGTTTTTGAACTAAGAATTCTGTGGACCTTTTTGAAAAGCATGGGTGAGGTCGATTGACAGGCGCAGACCTGGAGGTTAATGCACGGATAGAGCCCAGTAGCCATGACTGTTCTTGGCGTGGAACCTGCTCTTCGCAGCGGGTGGGGGTCCCGTACAGAGACTGGGATAACCGGGGACCCTCGGGGATTGCTCCTCCTACAGACACTGGCTGTGTCCAGTCTGTGTGCGTCCCGCGGAAGTTCTCTGAGCTGCTGAAGTGTCGCTGAAGTCTGAGGAAATGCGCGAGACCGGAAGCGGCTGTCCCGGCCCTCGTGTCACAGTCCGTGGAGCTCTGCCCTCTGCAGGCTGCCCTCGCTGGGCCCCGGCAGCCAGGGCTGCTGCCCCCAGTCACCACCGCGTGAGCTTCAGAGTCCGGTTTTCACCGCTGCTGCTGGGCAGGGCCTCGGGGGAGTGATGCCCTGAGCTGACCGCCCGGCCCTGTTCCCGGGCGCGGACGAGCCTCAGCTGGGAGCTTCCGCCTGTGCTGAGCGTCCACCCAGAGGAGAGGGCCTGCCGCTGGCCGTGGCCCCATGCTCTCGGTGACTCTGCCACCCCTCTCTCGCCCAGGCCTTCTGGAAGGGACAGAAGCAGCGCCAGGCGTACACGCAGCGGCGACAGATGTTCGCCCGTAGCGTTGGTGAAATCGTGAAGGTAAACGGCACCGCCCTCACAGCCGGGCTCCGCTGGGCCTCCCCTCATGCCGTGTTGATGCTGGGATAGGGCAGGGGGAGGGGTCTGTGAGCCCCCCGGCCGCCCCGCCCCGCTCAGTCGCGTGTTCGGCTGTGAGCACCTTGTGGGACTGTGCTTTGTAGCCTGCCCACCAAGGGCTATGTATTACTCGGCCCTGGAGGGAACCCATTCACCAGTAATGCCTGGGACGCCCAGGACAACACACGGAGAGGGCACAGCCGATGTCCCAGGACCCGTGCCTGAACGTTCTAGAGTCACCCAGTGTGGCTCCCAGATGGGCAGCTCGGGGGTAGACAAGAAGGCCTCGTGGGGTCAAAGCCCAGGAGTGTGGAACCCCAGCCTGGGAGACACCGGCCACAGGGCTTTCTGCTCTGACTGCCGAGTGGACAGGACGGGGTCCCATCCATCGCACGCTTGCTGCGTGTGGACGTGGTGTCCTGTGGTCACCGGGGCGGCCCCTTCCCTCAGAAGAGCACTGGCCACTCTCGGCCGCTCACGGGCCCCTGTGGGACGTTCTCCCTGGGAGACCTAGTGGTGCTGGTACATCACCAGGGCGACGGGAGGAACCGGGCCTGGGTGTCACTCCCTCCCCCACGCAGCCTTAGCACAGCGCCCCGGCCTTCACGAGCCGGGATGGAAGCCACATGGTCTGAAGGGCCCTCACCGCCTCACCCCTCCCACCCCACCCCACTTTCCTGCCGGGCCGGCTGTGCACTCCACACAGTGTGACAGCCGGGGCCGAGAGGGGCAGGAGCTCCCTGCCACAGAAGACGTCAGTAACGGCCGCTCGGTGTTTCAGATTCAGTCCTGGTTCCGGATGGCGGCGGCGAGGAAGAGGTACCGCTCCCGGCTGCAGTATTTCAAAGACCACGTAAGCCACGGCGCGCGGACGGCCGAGTGAGCGCTGTGCTCAGTGTGGGCGTGGGACGTTGTTGTTTTGTTTTGTTTTGTTTTGTTTTGTTTTGTTTTGTTTTTTCACACAAGGTGGATTGACATATTTGAAAGACAGAGTTACAGAGAGGAGAGACACAGAGGGAAAAGGGAGAGATCTTCTGTCCGCTGGTTCACTCTCCAAATGGCTGCAACGGCCAGGGCTGGACCAGGCCAAAGCCGGAGCCTGGAACTCTTGCGGGTCTCCCATGGGGGTGGCTGGGACCCAAGCACCTGGACCGTCGTCCACTGCCTCCCCAGGCATGTTAGCAGGGAGCTGGGTCAGGAGTGGAGCAGCTGGGACTGGAGCCAGCACTCTGGGGGTGCCAGTGTTACGAGCAGCTGCGCCACCCACTGCCCGCACGGCAAGCCCTGGAAGGATTTTACTAGATGCTGGCCGTGAGCGCTTGGGAGAGAACAGCTCCCAGGCCTCGGTGCGGTAGTGCTTGGACGTTTGCGTTTTCTGCTCAGCGGCGTGTTGGAAGCTGCCGCAAAAGCCTGAGCGCTCTCCCTCGTGGCCTGTGCGGCTCGTCTCGCCGATAACTGACGGCCTGGGAGGAGCCCACGGGAGGATACTTCTCAGAGGATGTAAGGAAGGGATAAGCAAACAGAGCGATGGGGCTAAGTTCTGCACAGATTCGCTTCCCTTTTTAGATCGGTTTGCTCAGGTAGTGCCCCTCTGGTCCCGTTTGTGCTTTGAGCTAATGTACCTGACCGCTGCTTCAAAGAGAGAGACCAGCGTGGAATACGCGAGGTTCAAATCTCGCAGCGTCAGCTCCCTAGTGTCCTGAGCTCTAGACGCTGTAGCAGACAGGACACACTGGGAGGTCGCAGCCCATCTCCATCTTTTGCAGAACAACGAAATCGTGAAGATACAGTCACTGTTGAGAGCCAGCCGAGCCCGGGGCGACTACAAGACGCTAGGTGAGTCAGAGCTGTGCTGCAGCCGGGACGCCCCGAGAAGCCAGCCCCGGCCAGCCCCCTTCAGAGCGTCTCAGAGGCCGCTCCAGGAGCAGAGGCCGCCCACCAGTGCTGGCAGCATGATCCACACAGCCCTGGGTTCTGCCTGGTGCCGGGTGGTGTGCGGTGACAGGCAGCAGGCTCCCTGTGGGCAGAGGGGTGTGCACAGTGGGCCAAGTGCTGCTATCTCTCTGTTGAGTCCCTGCGGGAGGCAGGAATCCAGCAGGGTTGTCCCGGAGATAAACTAAGTTGTGTAAGTTGTCAGCAGGCCTGTGAGTTCCCCCACACTTGGAGGATAAGATGTGTTGGTGGGACTGCAAGGGGTGAAGCCCTCAGCCTTCTCTGGGCGGTGGGGGCTGCACCCTCTCAGCCTGGCAGCTTCCCCAGCAGAGACCCTCAGAGGTGGCCAGAGCGCGAGGTGCTGGGTGTGGGGGCTGGTGCTGGGTTTGTGAGCTGTTATGTTACCGATTTGCCTGTTAATATTTCCACATGAAGCCATGTGGGCTCTTGCCATGAATTCAGAGAATTCTGAATACTGGCACAAATAAAGCAGGCAATATGGTAAGTTTTAAGCTTTTTATTTAGTGAGAGAAATGCATAGGAGAGTGAGGGCTCTATCTAAGAGAGAGGGAGATCTGGATTCATACCGAGCACCAGGAGCCAGCCCCGTGGAGGAGCGTGCAGGCCGGGAAGCATGGGGCAGGTGGCTGGATGGCCATGCGCCCCGAAGGCGTGGGGCAGCAAGGGGACCAAGGGCAGGGAGGAAGAAGGGCGGGGCCCACCTTGCGTCAGGCCTTTTATCCACTTCCAAAGGGGCGTGGTTAACTAGCCTGACTGGCAGGTGGGCACACAGGTGGGGTCAGGTAGGGGCAGGAGATCACACAGGGGGCGTGGTGAAGGCGTGGTCTTCCAGCTCACAAATCTGATCAGTTTTATCCTGGATGCCTGCCTCAACAGTTACAGACGAACCCTTCCTGCGCCTGGCGTCACGGCCCCCCAGGGCACCTGGGACAGAATAGACAGCCTTGGAGGTCGCCAGGCCTGCAGGGTCTCCCCAGTTACTTCGTGTACCTCTTTCCGAGCATTTATCCCAGAGGGTCCACATGATTTATTCTGTCTTTAAAGTTTTTTAAATTTTCATTTTTTTGCTTTCATGTTATTTGCAAAATGGAGAGAGAAGGAAAGACAGAGAGAGATCTTCCATGTACTGACTCACTCCCCAAATGCCCACAACAGCCAGGGCTAGCCCAGGCCAAAGCCAGGAGCGGGGAACTCCACCCAGGTCTCACATGCAAGTGGCAGGGACCCAGGCACGTGAGCCACCCCCTGCCGCCTCCCAGGGTGTGCATTAGGAGGGGGCTGTGCAGGAACAGAGGAGCTGGGGCTCGAACCAGGCACTCTGACCTGGGGCGCAGCCGTCCTGGGTTGGCCTCACTAAGCGTGTCTGAAAAAGACGTCTTCAGGAGTCAGAGTGCTGGGGACTAAAGCACGGGGGTGCAGGTGCGAGGGGAACCCTTTCACGAGTCACGAGACCACCCCCCTCCACCCCTGCATGGCCCAGGCCTGTGTGCACACTGCAATGTCTGAATGCCCATCACTGGAGAGCGTGGGCACGCTCGCCGCCGGGGCTCCCACCTCACACCTTTCTAACCCAGCTCTTGCCGGGCCCGGCTCCTGCCCGAGGTCCTTGGGGCTGGAGAAGTCTCCTTCTGCTTCGCACTCCAAAGGCTTTGTGTGCCCCACCTGGCCCAGGTCCAGGCCCCAGCAGGGCTCTGAGCAGGGCTCAGGCCGCCGCCTTCTTTCCCAGGCCCCCGAAAGCGGGGCACATACTCTGTCTGCCTGGGGCATGCGTCGAGGGTGGCATGGCTCCTCTGGGGTGATGCCTTTGTTCGCACGATCTGTGTCCTGCCCAGATTCTGAACCGGGCTGGACAAGCCCGCCTCCGAGCAGACGCCTCCGTGGCCGTGTGTGCCGGGAGCCCCGACACTGATGGCTCCGGTTCTTCCCTGTGCGGAGTCCTTCTGAGCTCTCACGCTCGCCCCTTCCTCCCCTGCAGTGGGCTCCGAGAACCCGCCGTTGACGGTCATCCGCAAGTTCGTCCACCTGCTGGACCAGAGTGACCTGGACTTCCAGGAGGAGCTGGAGGTGGCACGGCTGCGGGAGGAGGTGGTGACCAAGATCAGGGCCAACCAGCAGCTGGAGAAGGACCTCAACCTGATGGACATCAAGATCGGCCTGCTGGTGAAGAACAGGATCACGCTGGAGGTCAGTGGGGCAGGGGGCGGGGCTCCTGCAGTGCAGGGGGCGCTGCCCCGAGGCCACGTCCTGCTGGTGGCCGGTTAGTGTTTGTAGGCTGCAAACTCCGTGCCCCCCTCTCTAACACTTTGTAAGGCTCCTTTCACGTTCAGAAACCGCAGTGCAGAAAATCAGACCTGCTCACCTGTGTGCCTTCACTAGGAGACCCAGGCCTTTGACCGATGAGGGCAGCTACGCACTCAGGACTGTGCTGCACCTGCCGCCCCCCCCACTCAGAGCCCAGAGGCCCTGCTGCCTCGGAGACCCTCTCCCGGGCCCTGCAGAGCAGCCCTGCCCCGTCCCCGGCTTGAGTGCGTGCTGCTGCCGTTCGCTCTCCAGGAGGCTGTCGGGGCCAGTGCTCCGTACACAGCCTGGGCAGGGTCCTATGACCCAGGAGGGGTCTCTGGGGTGAGGCCTCTCCCCACCCCTGCTCCTCCCTGGCATATCGCAGCACTGTTGAGAAAACCGACAGGTCACAAGGGCTGTGGCCCTTCCAGAGATGAGCACAGGGGAGGCACCGTCACCAGGGCAGGCAAGGGCCCCACTCTACCCCGCACACCCCTCCAGCGCCGCGGGAGCGAGGGAAGACGGCAGCCGAGTGGTGCGAGGCCGCGGCTCGAGTGCTGAGCGGTGAACTCCATGTTGATTTTGTCCAGGAAAACGGCAGGACTTTGCTCTTTCAGAAAGAAAATCATGTTTGTTTACGTTTTTATTGCTTAACTTTCTATTATTTGAAAAACAACAGAGGAGAAACAGAGACAGACCTGCGGCCAGAGCTGAGCCAGGTCGAAGCCGGGAGCCAGGAACTCTGTCCAGGTCTCCCACGTGGGGCTGAGCCGTTGCCTTCTGCCTCCAGGCTGTGCGTTGGCAGGAAGCTGGCGTTGGGCGTGGAACCAGAACTTGAGCTCCTGGTCTTAGACACAGGATGGGGGTGTCCTAAGCGACATCTTAGCCACTCCCCCTAGATTTTTAAAAATTTTTTTTAAATTTTTTTATTTTTTGACAGGCAGAGTGGACAGTGAGAGAGAGAGAGAGAGAGAAAAAGGTCTTCCTTTACCATTGGTTCACCCTCCAATGGCCGCCACAGCCGGCACACCACACTGATCCGAAGCCAGGAGCTTCTCCTGGTCTCCCATGGGGTGCAGGGCCCAAGCACTTGGGCCATCCTCCTCTGCACTCCCGGGCCACAGCAGAGAGCTGGACTGGAAGAGGGGCGACCGGGACAGAATCCGGCACTCCGACAGGGACTAGAACCCGGTGTGCCGGCGCCGCAAGGCGGAGGATTAGCCTAGTGAGCCGCGGCGCTGGCCTCCCCCTTGATTTTAAAGTATTTTTCCTTATTTATCTGAAAGAGCGAGAGCTGTTGAATCTGTGTGTTCCAGGGGGTCTTTGGAGACTGCCCTTGCACACGGCACGCGGCACACGGCACACGGCTCGCCTGGGAAGTGCGGGGCTGGTGCGAGCAGGTGAACAGCGGAGGACCTGCGGAAACGCCGTCGGCCGGGCTCCCCTGTCCACCTCAGGGCTGGAGCTTTGGTTTCGAGGGCGTGTGTCACACAAACTGGCAGTGCCGTGAAATAAAGCTAGATTCCAGTTGTGTTCTCGGACCCGAGAACGTGGCCAGCATTTGCTGCGAGTTAAGCTACTGAAGATTAAACGTGGTGTCTTCAGTCCCATCACTGACGGTCGCGTGTTTAGTTGGATGGGCAGGATAGCACAGCCCCGGGGGCTGGCGCTGCGCAGTGTGTTCAGCTGCTGCTTGGGGTGCCTGCGTCCCACATCGGAGCGGAAGCTCCCCCACGCTCCCGATCCAGCCTCCTGCTAACGTGCCTAGGAGGCAGCACATGATGACCCAGGTACTTGGTCCCCTGCCACCACCTGGGAGACCTGGATAGAGTTCCTGGCTCCTGGCTTCGACCTGGGCCAGTCCTGGCTTTTGCAGGCATCTGGGGAGTAAACCAGCGAATAGAAGATAACTTTTATTTCTCTCTCTGCTGTGGTGTATGTGTGTGTATGAGAGAGAGACTCTGCCTTTCAAACAAATAAATGATTTTTTAGAGAAATTATTTATTCAAAAGGCATAGAGTCAGAGAGAGAGAGAAAGAGACAGAGAGATCTTCCGTCTGCTGGTTCACTTCCCAAATGCTTACATCAGGGCTGTTCCAGGTTGAAGCCAAGAGCCTGGAACCTTACCCAGGTCTCCCCTGTGGGTGCAGAGACCCAAGCACTTAAGCCACCTTCCGCTGGCTTCCCAGGCCGTTAGCAGGGAGCTGGCTCGGAAGCTGATGAGCCAGGACCCAAGGCGTTGCTCTGATACAGGTTGCCCCACCACAGTGCCTGCCCCAGCAAGTGGGTCTTAAAGGAAACACAGGGGCCTTACCTAGAGTCCTGCGGATAGGGGGAGGAACCTTGGCTGGAGTGGGGTTTGGGGGGGGGGGCTGTCTTTGACAATGAAAACTTGTGTAGTGAGAAGGGGCGTGACTCAGCTTCGGCACGGCAGCACCAGCGCCCTCGCGACCTCACAGCCCTCCCCAAGCCCGTGGGTTAGCGGTGAGCTCCGTCTGACATAGAAGCAGCGCCACCCCGTGCCCTCACGCCCCCCAGAGCCAGCCACCAGTCACGCCGCAGCGTGCATGCCTGAGTCAGGATTCCCTGCCCATGCGGGCAGCTCCTGGACTCCCAGGGTCAGCCCCCTCCTGTGCTCTGCCTCCAGCTGGCCTGTACCACATCATTCCATCTCCATGGCGCAGGCGTTCAGCTCTGCCCGGAGCTTGCTGACGTGCCGCCCTATGGGACAGGCGCCGGAGATGATTTTGTTCTGAAATCGAAGCACAGTGTTGCAGTGCGCGCGTCCCCTGAACTTGTTGAAGGACCCACATAGTGGCTGAGATGTTTCGTGGTGGATGTGAAATCGGGGTTGTGCACTTGTTCCGTGCGTTTGAGGCAGCTGGTTTTCCTGGCACCCAGTATCTGCGGAGCCGGGATTATTGGCCCTGGGAGCCAGGCTGGCTCTAGTGGTGTCTCAGGGCTGCTGACAGCCGCCTCCCAGACCTCCCCTGAGCTCCCTGGGCGGCAGCTGCACCCCCTTTCTCTGTGTTGAACGTACTTTATGCTGCTTTAAATACCACGGACCTGCCCGTTGGGTCCCCGTTCCCTGCAGGCGTCTGGGGTGACTCAGGGTGGGTGAGCTCAAGGCGAGAGATAGCATCCCAGCCCTGGACATCCTGGGAGTGACCACGTGCAGTGCTGTCACCCAGACATGGGTGGGTCCATGTCCCCCTGGGGTGCTGACCCCAAGCTCTGGGCAGCTGGGAGGTGAGCTGAGTGACGATGGCCCTCCTGCCAGGGGCAGGCAGAACGAGCAGCTGCCCCCTGGTCTTTGGCAGGGCGGGGCCAGGGATGCCGAGGGCAGGGCCTGAGCACAGCGAGACGCTGTCTCTCCCAGAACGCCTACCGTGCCCACCCTCCCGCACCCCAAGTACACGACTGAGGGGTGGTGCTGCCATCCGTTCTCCCAAATTCCAGAACGTTTCTTTAGTCCCGAGAGCCACCAGAGAAAATGTCCCGGGTGAGTGCGTGGGGTCGGGTGCACAGCCCGTGCGGCCGGCAGACACCACCGACTCGCACTTGCTGGCGTGTGAGCTGCATTTCAATCCAGAGTAAGAAAGGCCTTCGAGTTGTTAACAGCGAATCTTTGCTCCCCGCCGTAGCCATGACAGCCGTCAAGGGTTGCCTGTGCTAGAGCCTGGTGAATGCAGTCTCACCGTGGGTGCCGTGCCGACGGGCCTCTCACGCCGCGGAGGTTGCAGGCTCATCTGCCTGTGGCGCGAGCCAGCCCTTTGTCCCCTTCTGTCGTGCCTGAGGTTGTGTGGCATGGACAAGCCATGCTTTGTTCCTCCATGGGGCAACGGAGCTGCTGTGTGTGACACTGCTGTGAACACGCAAGCCCAGGTGTGTGTGGTCTTTTCCTGCGGCTGTATACCTAGGAGTGGTCTTTTCCTACAGCTGTGTACCTAGGAGTGGTCTTTTCCCACGGCTGTGTACCTAGGAGTGGTCTTTTCCCGCGGCTGTGTACCTAGGAGTGGTCTTTTCCCGCGGCTGTGTACCTAGGAGTGGTCTTTTCCCGCAGCTGTGTACCTAGGAGTGAGGTTGCAGGTCGTGTGTGGCAGCTCCATCTCACCTCTGAGTATGGCCACACGTCACACCGCCCGCAAGGCGTGGAGCTTCGGATCCCTGCATGTCCATGCCCATGTTGTGTCTGTGTTGTTCTCATAGCTTGTGTGATGTGTGTCTGCCCACGCCTGGGACGTGCAGGCCCGGTGCTCACTGGGAAGCCTCTTCCTCTCTCCTCAATCATTTGTATTTGTGCTTTGGCAAAGTGACTGTTCACACCCTTGGCCCATTCTTTTCTGCTGGGTGATTTTTTTTGAAAGGTTTATTTATTTGAAAGGCAGAGTCACAGAGAGACAAAGTGGGGAGGCGGGGGGAAGGTCTTCCATCTGCCGGTCTACTCCCCAGTTGGCCATAACAGCTGGAGCTGCGCCGATCAGGAACCAGGAGCTTCATCCAGGTCTCCCACATGGGTGCAAGGGCCCAAAGACTCGCGCCATCTTCTACTGCTTTCCCAGGCCACAGCAAGAGTTGGATCGGAAGAGGAGCAGCTGGGACTTGAACTGGTGCCAATATGGGATGCCGGTACTGCAGGTGGCAACTTTACCCACACAGCGCCAGCCCATGATTTGTGTTTTTGTTTTTCAGCTGTAAGGGTTCTTTACGTGTCCTGGACATAAGCCCTCTGTGCAGCGTGGAATCTGTGAATGTTTTCTCCTGCCCTGGGAGTTCTGTGTCTGTCACTTCACCACGGGTTTTGGTCCTGACGAAGTCCAGTTTGCGTAGTTTGTCTTTGTCATTCGTGCTGTGGAGTCACAGCTAAGAGCGCCGTGCCTGATCCGAGGCCACAGAGGTTCATCCCAGGTTTCCTCGCCCTCGCGTCACGGCTTTTGCTCTTCCGTTCAGCTCTTTGATCTCTTTGGGGCGAGTTTTGTCTGCGGTGTGAGGTGGGGGCGGCTTTCTTTGGAACGCGGCCGTCCAGTTGTCCCAGCGCCGTTTGCTGACCGTTCTCCCCATCGGATGACTTGGCGCTGCGTCACGTTTCCACAGCTCTGGAGAAGCCCCTCTCAGAGGCTCAGACTCGCCGGAAGCATTTCTGTGCTTTGTAACGTTCTTGGTTTCCTCGTGAGAGATGGGAGAGAGAAAGTGCCGTTGCATACCATTTCGTAACGTCTCTTACAGGACGTCATTTCGCACAGAACCAAGCTGAACAAGAAAAAGGGGGGAGAGACGGAGATGCAGAATAACGTCGACAACCAGGGCATCAAGAGCCTGAGTAAGGAGAGGAGAAAGACCCTGGAGGCCTACCAGCAGCTGTTCTACCTGTTACAGGTGAGTGCCCGGGCTGTGCCTGTCGGCCCCGCCTGGCCTTGGTGCGTGTTTCACAGGCCTGCTGAGCACCACGTGCTGCTGTAAGGAACCCAGGCCCAGAAGGGGCCAGCACTGTGGGAACCGCGTATCTCAGAGGGAAAACCGGGGCACGGCCAGGCAGTGGAGAGCCAGAGGCTTGGCCTCCTAACTGCTCTTCGTGTGCTCCGCCGTGTGCAGCCACAGTGTGACTCCAGCAGTAACCGAGCAGGGCTGCCCCCACCACCCTGCAGGGGAGAGCCAGCGGGCGCGGTCAGGCGGGGTGTGCTCACGCTGTCAGCGAGCAGCAGCTTCCGTTGCCTGAGTGTGGTGGGCGCAGTGGCCGTATGAGGCCGTGTCTGGACGTGGACTGGATGGGCACTTACTCTTTGCCATGTTGAGTCACCCCTGCACCTGCTGGCTCCATAGTCCATCTAGGAGAAGGCCGGGATGTCGTGTGCACAGCCCCTCCTGGGCAGGAAGCGTCCCCCGTGAGAGAGGGCCGCTGCTCTGGTGACTCCTCCAAGGCCTGGACGTGCCACGTGTTGTATGGAGGACTTGAGGGAACCACGGAGGGGACCAGGCTCCTCACACAGGTGTGGCTGCCACGGAGGGGACCATGTTCCTCCTGCTCGAGGGAACCATGGAGTGGACCACGCTCCTCCTGCTCGAGGGAACCACGGAGGGGACCACGCTCCTCCTGCTCAAGGGAACCACGGAGGGGACCACGCTCCTCCTGCTCGAGGGAACCACGGAGGGGACCACGCTCCTCCTGCTCATGGGGACCACGGAGGGGACCACGCTCCTCCTGCTCATGGGGACCACGGAGGGCCAGGCTCCTCCTGCTCGTGGGAACCGCAGAGGGGACCACGCTCCTCCTGCTCATGGGGACCACGGAGGGGACCACGCTCCTCCTGCTCGTGGGAACCACAGAGGGGACCACGCTCCTCCTGCTCGTGGGAACCACAGAGGGGACCACGTTCCTCCTGCTCGAGGGAACCACGGAGGGGACCACGCTCCTCCTGCTCGAGGGAACCACGGAGGGGACCACGCTCCTCCTGCTCGTGGGAACCACAGAGGGGACCACGCTCCTCCTGCTCGAGGGAACCACGGAGGGGACCACGCTCCTCCTGCTCGTGGGGACCATGGAGGGGACCACGCTCCTCCTGCTCGTGGGAACCACAGAGGGGACCACGCTCCTCCTGCTCATGGGAACCACAGAGGGGACCACGCTCCTCCTGCTCGTGGGGACCACGGAGGGGACCACGCTCCTCCTGCTCGAGGGAACCACGGAGGGGACCATGTTCCTCCTGCTCGAGGGAACCACGGAGGGGACCACGCTCCTCCTGCTCATGGGGACCACGGAGGGGACCACACTCCTCCTGCTCATGGGGACCACGGAGGGGACCACGCTCCTCCTGCTCATGGGGATCACGGAGGGCCAGACTCCTCCTGCATGTGGGTGCTACAGGGCTGGCACAGACAGCAGCATGTGAATCCCTAGAATTGCCTGGAGACTTCCAGGAAGCAAGGTCTCCTGGTGCTTGATTCAGGTCGGTTGTCAGCAATGAGGTAGAAACGTAGACACCGAACTTTTTCTTTTGTGTAAGATTTACTTATTTGAAAGGCAGAATTACAGAGAGAGGGAGAGACAGAGAGAAAGAGATGGATCTTCCATCTGCTGGTTCACTCCTCAAATGGCCACAACAGCTGGGGCTGGACCAGGCTGAAGTCAGAAGCCAGGAGCTTCCCCCTGGTCTTGCACTGGGCCATCCTCTGCTGCCCTTCCCAGGCCATTAGCAGGGTGTCGGATTGGAAGTGGAGCACTTGGGATAGGAACTGGCACCCACATGGGATGCCGGTGTGGCCAGCGGTGGATTTACGGCTTTACCCACTGCGCCACAGTGCCGGCCCCACGCTGACTGGTTTTGGGTTCTTGAAACCTTTAGGGCTTCGTTTCCCACATGCCTGGCACAGAGGAGTTGGACTTGAGTCCCAGCCTCACACTACACCGTTTGCCCTGCTCTGCAAGTGGAGACCCCTCGGGAAAAGGAAAGAAAGCCAGGGAGCTGCTTAGAAAAATCCCACCTTGAATCATGCCAGCAGCCCACGGCCCACGCACGGCCACTCGGCCGTGTCTGCTGAAGGGGCCCAGAGTCACACGCATTTCCCCCTTGTCGTTCATCCTCCTTTGTTCGTCCAAGAGCCGTGGAGAAATCACAGAAAATCCAGCAGCCTGGGATTCCTGCTCCCTTCGATTCCAGCTGAGCAGGCTTCTTCCCTGAGTGGCAGGTCCGCCGCTGTAAGCTTTGCCCAGGGTGGTGTCCCTGGCCTGCGCCTCCATTCAGTCTCAGGCCGCCCGAGGGGAGTGATCTGTGGCCTCCTTCCGTGGCTCAGCCACACCCCTGGGCAGTGCTGGGAGACGATCCCCGCGGGCCACAGCGTAGAAGCACAGCAGTGCAGGCGATCACCACGAACAGGAAACGCACCCAGCACGTGAAGTCAGCCCAGAGTCTGGGGGTCTGAGGATGTCAAAGCAAACTGCCCAGTGTGGGGGACGGCGTGAGCTGGGGATCCCAGCCCCCTGCAGCTCAGCTTCTGTGTGGCCTCTCCCCGCCACCCCAGCAAGCCCTCGGGGCTCCCACATTGTCTGCCAGTCTGTGTCCTGGCCGTCTGGGTACTGCTGCTCTGGGTCCCCCTCCTGGCAGCCTCCCTGGTGTGGAGTGTTGTGCCCGCCATGCATCTCCACACCTTTCCTTCTGCTTTCTGGGCTCTGGGGAGGGCACGGCCCCTTCTGCACATCCATCAGCCCTTCCTGTGGGCCTGGGTTCCTTGTCCACTCCTGCCTGTCTGCTCTATATCTTATGGTGACCCCTGGCTGCAGAAGGTCAGTGGGGAAAAGCTCGTTAGCCTGAGTTTGTCAAGGGTGACATCCATGACACGACACTCAAACGTGACTCTGTCCTGTGACACGATGCTCGCATGTGACCATGTCCTGTGACATGCCTGTGAGATGATGCTCAAACATGACTGTGTTGTAGGAGACACATATGACACCACACTCAAACATGACTGTGTCCTGTGACACTCCTGTCACACGATGCTCACGTGACCATGTCCTGTGACATACCTGTGAGATAACGCTCAAACATGACTGTGTTGTAGGAGACACATATGACACCACATTCAAACATGAATGTGTCCTGTGACATACCTATGACAACACTCAAACATGACCGTGTCTCGTGACACACCTATGACATGACACTCAGATTTTTTTTTTAAAGATTTTATTTATTTATTTGAGAGGTAGAGTTACAGACAGTGAGAGGGAGAGACAGAAAGGTCTTCCATCCGTTGGTTCACTCCCTAGATAGCCACATCGGCTGGAGCTGCACCGATCCGAAGCCAGGAGCCAGGAACTTCTTCCCTGTGTCCCATATGGGTGTAGGGGCCCAAGCACTTGGGCCATCTTCTATTGCCTTCCCAGGCCATAGCAGAGAGCTGGATTGGAAGAGGGACAGCCGGGACTAGAACTGGCACCCATTTGTGATGCCAATGCCACAGATGGAGGATTAACCTCCTGTGCCACGGGGCCGGCCCCTCAAATGTGACTGTGTCCTGTGATGCCCTGTGATGTGAAGCTCAAACATGATCATGTCTTATGACATGATGCTCCAACATGACTGTCCTGTGACACAGTGCTCAAATGTGACCATATCCTGTGACACACCTGTGACATGAAACTCAAACATGACCATGTCCTGTGACATGTGACACGATACTCCCAACATGCCATGTCCTGTGACATGCCTGTGGCACGACACTGAAACATGACCGGGAGCTGGGAGGCATCTGTGGCCCGGCTTGCTTCCCTAGCGTCCTGAAGGACCATGGTGGTGTCAGCTGGAACTCTGCAAGTCTCACTGTGCCAGGCCCTTCGGTGGCTGTCAGCAACACGTGAGGGTCCGCGACACGTGAGGGACACACTGCCTTCCAGCGGACGACTCGTTAACCTGAGCTCTGTGGGCTCTGCTTCCCCTCCCCCGCAGACCAACCCCTCGTACCTGGCCAAGCTGATCTTCCAGATGCCGCAGAACAAGTCCACGCGGTTCATGGACACCGTGGTGTTCACGCTGTACAACTACGCCTCCAACCAGCGCGAGGAGTACCTGCTGCTGAAGCTCTTCCAGACGGCGCTGGAGGAGGAGGTCAAGTACGTGGGGGCGGGGCTGGGGGAGAGACCGCAGGGCGGGCCGGCGGAGGGTGGGTGAGACCCGGGGCGGGCACGCGGAGGGTGGGTGAGACCCGAGGTGGGCTGGCGGAGAGGTGGGTGAGACTGGGCCGGGGCTGCTGGTGGTGCTGGCCTCCGACTCACTGACCGGTGTTGGAGTCGTGGTCAGTTACTCACCTGTGTCGAAGCACAGTGGCTCCTTGAGAAAGCCTGCCTCCCTGGGGCTGCACTCAGGTGCGGCTCATCCAGGTCCACTTGGGGGTGTGCGCGTCCACTACAGCTTCCTTCCGTGGTCAGGGTGGAGTGTGTGAGCTGTAATGGATGGGGCGTGCACGAGGAGGACCCCTGCCCTGGGGCGCTGTGCCTGCGTCCGCACCTCCTGGGCCCTGGCGCCCTGCTGGCTCCCGTGGGTTTGCAGAGCACACGAGCTGCACCTGTGCCCTGAGCTGTGCGCCCCGAGGGGGTGACGTGGATGGTGCCACCTGAGGGTGGGCTGACGGGAAGATGGGTGCCAGAGGAGGTACTTGGCCCCCGGCCTTGGAGGGGAGCCGGAGATTAAGAAAAATAAGGACCACGGCGGGTGGGGGGGGGGGGCGGGCGGGGAGAGGCGACAGGCATAATACAGTAGATTGGCCTGGCCAAGGACTGAGCTCCTGGCACCAGCAGACATGAAGCTGGGGAGAGGGGCTGGGCGGGAGCTCTGGAGCCCCCAGGGTACAGGCGCCAGGGCTGTGCCATTCACGGCTGGGAGCCGTGAGGGTCTCTGTGCTCTGCTGCTGTGCAGCACCCATGTGGGCGCCCTGGGGTTTCCGGCCACAGCTCTGTGCGCCACCACGGACAAGGTCAAAGGCAGAAAACATGGTTTGGGTTTCAACGCTGTGAGTCGCAGCTGTAGGTGTAGACATGTGAGTGAAGAAGACGGGCAACAAGACCAGGGAACTTCCAGGCTGGACCAGCGAGGTTGGAGCTGCGCTGTGCTGGGGGCCCGAGGGGCGAGCGTGGGTCACGTGGGGCAGTGCTGCCAGCTGGGCCTTGGTCTGACCTTGCACTTGGCCTGTCTGCCCCGCCCCACTCACCGGGACACTTTGGACAGCTCATGGAAAATTGACTTTAAGCTGTTTATTTTCAGGCAGAACTGTCCTGCAGCCCAGGCTTTTCATGATAAGGTCGTCCACACGTGACTGCGGGAAGTGTATGTCGTGTGAACGTGCCCGGTGGTGTTTTTCAGATCCAAGGTGGACCAGGTGCAGGACATCGTCACGGGAAACCCCACGGTCATCAAGATGGTCGTGAGCTTCAACAGAGGGGCCCGGGGGCAGAGCTCCCTGCGGCAGCTGCTGGCGCCCGTGGTGCAGGAGATCATCGACGACAAGGCCCTGGTCATCAACACCAGCCCCGTGGAGGTGTACAAGGCCTGGGTGAACCAGCTGGAGACGCAGACCGGGGAGGCCAGGTGAGGCGGGGGCGGCTGCCGCGTGTGGCTCTGCTAGGGAGGAGGGTGGCTGTGTGCCCAGTTCTCAGTGAGGACGCTGCCGCCCTGTGCACCCTGTGGGTCACCTTCCCAGACCCTCGGCCATCAGCGGTCCCAGCTCCCGGTGCCAGTGACCCCCCCCAGGCCACAACTTCTGCCGTTCTCCCTCTCGTTCTTTGTGTTTCTAAACCTACACTGGAGGCCGGCGCCGTGGCTCACTAGGGTAATCCTCCGCCTGCGGCGCCGGCACACCGGGTTCTAGTCCCGGTCGGGGCGCCAGATTCTGTCCCCGTTGCCCCTCTTCCAGTCCAGCTCTCTGCTGTGGCCCAGGAGTGCAGAGGAGAATGACCCAAGTGCTTGGGCCCTGCACCCACACGGGAGACCAGGAGGAAGCACCTGGCTCCTGGCTTTGGATCGGTGCAGCGCCAGCCATAGCGGCCATTTGGGGGCTGAACCAACAGAAGGAAGACCTTTCTCTCTGTCTCTCTCTCTCACTGTCCACTCTGCCTGTCAAAAAAAAGTCCCTACACTGGAGATGGTGGACGTGTTCTCTCTGCTCTTATGGTCCAGGCAGGGCTGGCTTCCCTCCACGGTGCGTGTGGGTCATGCAGGACCAGCATTCCCTTCCTGCAAAGGCGGCCTCGTGTGGTAATGAGAGGCTGAGGGAGAACAGCGCAGGTGGCTGTCACCGCTCTGGGTTACCGAGAGTAGCAGTAAAGACTCCGGGAAATGGATACACTGAGCTTTCAGGGTCTGCGCAGCACACACAGGGCCGCAGCCCTTTGGGGAGGCGTCATGGACAGACTACTTGTCCTGTGTTCCCAGCTGCAGTTAGGAATATTTACCCACGTTCTCACATATAATAGGGTGGGTGTGGACACCCTGTTATACCCACACATGCACACACACAGGGTGTGTATGGGGCGTGCACACTGTGTGACACCCACACATGCACAGACACACACACAAGGTGTGTATGAGGTGTGCACACTGTGTTACACCCACATATGCACCAATACACACATGGGGTCTGTATGGAGTGCACACTGTGTGACACCCTCATATGCAGACACATGCACAGGGTGTGTATGGGGTGTGCACACGGTTACAGCCTCACATGCACAGACACACACAGGGTATGTATGAGGTGTACACTCTGTTACACCCTCACATACACAGACATACATGGGGTGTACACTGTTACACTCACACATGCACACAGAGTCTTATGGGGTGTACACACTGTTATACCCTCATTTGCACAGAGACACAGGGTGTGTACAGAGTGTGCACACTGTGTTACACCCTCACATGCACAGACATACAATGTATGGGGTGTACACACTGTTACACCCACACATGCACACGCACACAGTCTCATGGGGTGTACACACTGTGTTATACCCTCATTTGCACAGACACACACAGAGTGTGTACGGGGTATGCACACAGTTACACCCTCACATGCACAGACATACAGTGTATGGGTGTACACACTGTTACACCCATACATTCACATGCACACAGAGTCTCATGGGGTGTACACACTGTGTTATACCCTCATTTGCACAGACACACAGGGTGTGTACAGAGTGTGCACACTGTGTTACACCCTCACATGCACAGACATACAGTGTATGGGGTGTACACACTGTTACACCCACACATGCACACGCACACAGTCTCATGGGGTGTACACACTGTTATACCCTTATTTGCACAGACACACACAGGGTGTGTACGGGTGTGCACTCTGTGTTACAGCCTCACATGCACAGACATACAGTGTATGGGGTGTACACACTGTTATACCCTCATTTGCACAGACACACACAGGGTGTGTACGGGGTGTGCACTCTGTGTTACAGCCTCACATGCACAGACACATACAGGGTGTGTATGGGGTGTGCAGTCTATGTTACATGCTCACATGCACACACAGTCTGTGTGGGATGTGTACACTGTGTCACACCCACACATGTACAGACAAACGTGCACACTGTGTCACACCCACACATGTACAGACAAACGTGCACACTGTGTCACACCCACACACAGGGTGTATGTGGGTGTATGAGGCTCGGCTGGTTGCACACGTGAAGCACCAGGAAAGTTGTGCCCTGAGGTACGAGAACTGACAGTCCTTGTGTTGGTGAGGGTTTCTTTTTGCAGATATGTACTTCCTTCTGTGATGGACAGATTGCTTTTTGTAATCAGAACAAATGACCAGTCCAGCTCTCTGCTGTGGCCCTGGAGGGGGCAGTGGAGGATGGCCCAAATGCTTGGGCCCCTGCACCCGCGTGGGAGACCAGGAGGAAGCATCTGGCTCCTGGCTTCGGATTGGCATAGCTCCAGCCGTAGCAGCCAGTTGGGGGGTGAACCAATGGAAGGAAGACCTTTCTCTCTGTCTCTCTCACTGTCTAACTCTGTCAAATAAATTAAAAAAAAAAAAAATGAAAAGAAAGCAAGTTGGCTGGGTCTCCGTTAGCTGGGTGTGACCCTTCTGCTCGAAGGCCCCAGCAGGGAGGCCTGGAGCCCCTCCCACTCCCCTCAGAGCAGGAGGCCCTGTCTGCTCAGGGTGTCCTTGCACTTGGCGATCTTGTCTCTGGAGTCGGTGGGCAGAATCCAGGCCCTGTAGGAAGCTGGGTGTGGAGCCCACTGGCAGGAGCCCCCATGCACCACCCCTGGGGGCCTGTGTTTCAGCAACCTGCCTTACGACGTGACCACCGAGCAGGCCCTGACACACCCGGAAGTCCAAGCCAGGCTGGAGACGTCCATCGAGAACCTGCGCCGGGTCACGGACCGCGTCCTCGGCTCCATCGTCTCCTCCCTCGACCTCCTGCCGTGAGTTGTGTTTGTGGCCACTCTCACCTTTGGGCGGAAAGGTCTAGAACACCGTGTGACGTAGGCACTGGGTGAAGACTGGCGTCTTCCGTGGGTGCTCTCTAAAGATTCGGCTGTGTTTGCCTCTGGAGCATACGGCCGCCGTCCGCGGAGTCCTGGGGTTCCATCTCCATCTCGCCTTTTGTTTAATTTGTAGGCGGCTGCTGCGTCCCCTCCTCGCGTAGCCTTTTCCATGATTTTCTTTTGTCATCTGTTTTACATGTAGTTATGGATTGAGGTATGTAGCCAAAGTGCTGAAGAACTCCATCCATGAGAAATTCCCCGAGGCCTCGGAGGATGAGCTGTTGAAGGTAGACTTCCGGGGGTGGCCCTGCCTTAGCTCACCCGGGGAGGAGCCACCACGTCGGGAGACGACCGTGGTGACTGGTGGTGCAGTGGCCATCGGGACTGCTGCTCAGCTGGGGGTAGTCTGGAGAGCCCAGGCACCACTGAAGTGCGTTGCCATGGAGCGCCTGGGGAGAGAGGCCGCATTTCTCACCAGAAGCTTCCGTTAGCTCTCCTGGTGCTGTGTGGTCACCTCCACGGCCTGCCCAGTGTGTGGCCACCTCCACAGCCTGCCTGGCTACGTGTGGTCACCTCCACGGCCTGCCCAGTGTGTGGTCACCGCCATGGCCTGCCTGGCCATGTGTGGTCACCTCCACGGCCTGCCCAGTGTGTGGCCACCTCCACAGCCTGCCTGGCCATGTTTGGTCACCTCCACGGCCTGCCCAGTGTGTGGCCACCTCCACAGCCTGCCTGGCCACGTGTGGTCACCACCACAGCCTGCCCAGTGTGTGGTCACCACCACAGCCTGCCTGGCCATGTGTGGTCACCTCCCTGACCTGCCCAGTGTGTGGTCACCGCCATGGCCTGCCCGGCGGTTTGTGGTCATCTCCATGGCCTATGCAGTGTGTGGTTACCTCCACGGCCTGCCCAGTGTGTGATCACCTCCATGGCCTGCCCGGCGGTTTGTGGTCACCTCCATGGCCTGCCCAGTGTGTGGTCACCACCACGGCCTGCCCAGTGTGTAGTCACCTCCGTGGCCTGCCCAGTGTGTGGTCACCTCCGTGGCCTGTGCTGAGCTCCTTGTTAGGGATCGTATCAGAAGTGGTCTGATTTCTCCTGGAAATGTAACTAAGATAAGATTATGTAACAACAAAACAAAACGCCTACAGTGTACGTTTCTGCCTCACAAACACTCTGGGCAGGTCGTGGGGAACCTGCTCTACTACCGCTACATGAACCCCGCCATCGTGGCCCCTGATGGCTTCGACATCATCGACATGACCGCCGGGGGCCAGATCAGCCCCGACCAGCGCCGGAACCTGGGCTCCGTGGCCAAGGTGCTGCAGCACGCGGCCTCCAACAAGCTGTTCGAGGGGGAGAATGAGCACCTGTCGTCCATGAACAGCTACCTGTCGGAGACGTACCAGCAGTTCAGGTGACAGGGCCACTGCGAGGTGGTGGGCGGGCAGGCAGGACGAGCGTCTGCCAGAGCTGGGTGCATTCTGTGGTTGCCACCAGGCATGGGAGGGGAGGGGAGGGAGAATGGGCCCGGCCGCCTCCTGGTGCCACCCACCACATGCAGTCCATGTCTTGTGGGTGACTTATGTTCTGTGTGTGAACAGGTCCCCTCTGCCCTGTCCTGAGTGAGCAGGTCCCCTCTGTCCTGTGTGAGCAGGTCCCCTCTGTCCTGTGTGAGCAGGTCCCCTCTGTCCTGTGTGTGAGCAGGTCCCCTCTGTCCTGTGTGAGCAGGTCCCCTCTGCCCTATCCTGTGTGAGCAGGTCCCCTCTGTCCTGTGTGTGCAGGTCCCCTCTGTCCTGTGTGAGCAGGTCCCCTCTGTCCTGTGTGAGCAGGTCCCCTCTGCCCTGTCCTGTGTGAGCAGGTCCCCTCTGCCCTGTCCTGTGTGAGCAGGTCCCCTCTGTCCTGTGTGAGCAGGTCCCCTCTGCCCTGTCCTGTGTGAGCAGGTCCCCTCTGCCCTGTCCTGTGTGAGCAGGTCCCCTCTGTCCTGTGTGTGCAGGTCCCCTCTGTCCTGTGTGTGAGCAGGTCCCCTCTGTCCTGTGTGTGAGCAGGTCCCCTCTGCCCTGTGTGAGCAGGTCCCCTCTGCCCTGTCCTGTGTGAGCAGGTCCCCTCTGCCCTGTCCTGTGTGAGCAGGTCCCCTCTGTCCTGTGTGTGCAGGTCCCCTCTGTCCTGTGTGTGAGCAGGTCCCCTCTGTCCTGTGTGTGCAGGTCCCCTCTGTCCTGTGTGAGCAGGTCCCCTCTGCCCTGTCCTGTGTGAGCAGGTCCCCTCTGTCCTGTGTGAGCAGGTCCCCTCTGCCCTGTCCTGTGTGAGCAGGTCCCCTCTGCCCTGTCCTGTGTGAGCAGGTCCCCTCTGTCCTGTGTGTGCAGGTCCCCTCTGTCCTGTGTGTGAGCAGGTCCCCTCTGTCCTGTCCTATGTGAGCAGGTCCCCTCTGTCCTGTCCTATGTGAGCAGGTCCCCTCTGTCCTGTGTGAGCAGGTCCCCTCTGTCCTGTGTGTGCAGGTCCCCTCTGTCCTATGTGAGCAGGTCCCCTCTGCCCTGTGTGAGCAGGTCCCCTCTGTCCTGTGTGTGAGCAGGTCCCCTCTGTCCTGTGTGAGCAGGTCCCCTCTGTCCTGTCCTGTGTGAGCAGGTCCCCTCTGCCCTGTGTGAGCAGGTCCCCTCTGTCCTGTGTGTGAGCAGGTCCCCTCTGTCCTGTGTGAGCAGGTCCCCTCTGCCCTGTCCTGTGTGAGCAGGTCCCCTCTGCCCTGTGTGAGCAGGTCCCCTCTGTCCTGTGTGTGAGCAGGTCCCCTCTGTCCTGTGTGAGCAGGTCCCCTCTGCCCTGTCCTGTGTGAGCAGGTCCCCTCTGCCCTATCCTGTGTGAGCAGGTCCCCTCTGTCCTGTGTGAGCAGGTCCCCTCTGTCCTGTGTGTGAGCAGGTCCCCTCTGCCCTGTCCTGTGTGAGCAGGTCCCCTCTGCCCTGTGTGTGCAGGTCCCCTCTGTCCTGTGTGAGCAGGTCCCCTCTGTCCTGTGTGAGCAGGTCCCCTCTGCCCTGTCCTGTGTGAGCAGGTCCCCTCTGCCCTATCCTGTGTGAGCAGGTCCCCTCTGTCCTGTGTGAGCAGGTCCCCTCTGCCCTGTCCTGTGTGAGCAGGTCCCCTCTGCCCTGTCCTGTGTGAGCAGGTCCCCTCTGTCCTGTGTGTGCAGGTCCCCTCTGTCCTGTGTGTGAGCAGGTCCCCTCTGTCCTGTCCTATGTGAGCAGGTCCCCTCTGTCCTGTGTGAGCAGGTCCCCTCTGCCCTGTCCTGTGTGAGCAGGTCCCCTCTGCCCTGTCCTGTGTGAGCAGGTCCCCTCTGTCCTGTGTGAGCAGGTCCCCTCTGTCCTGTGTGTGCAGGTCCCCTCTGTCCTGTCCTATGTGAGCAGGTCCCCTCTGTCCTGTCCTATGTGAGCAGGTCCCCTCTGTCCTGTGTGAGCAGGTCCCCTCTGTCCTGTGTGTGAGCAGGTCCCCTCTGTCCTGTCCTATGTGAGCAGGTCCCCTCTGTCCTGTGTGTGAGCAGGTCCCCTCTGCCCTGTGTGAGCAGGTCCCCTCTGCCCTGTCCTGTGTGAGCAGGTCCCCTCTGTCCTGTGTGTGAGCAGGTCCCCTCTGTCCTGTGTGTGCAGGTCCCCTCTGCCCTGTCCTGTGTGAGCAGGTCCCCTCTGTCCTGTGTGAGCAGGTCCCCTCTGTCCTGTGTGAGCAGGTCCCCTCTGTCCTGTGTGTGAGCAGGTCCCCTCTGTCCTGTGTGAGCAGGTCCCCTCTGCCCTGTCCTGTGTGAGCAGGTCCCCTCTGTCCTGTGTGTGCAGGTCCCCTCTGTCCTGTGTGTGAGCAGGTCCCCTCTGTCCTGTGTGTGAGCAGGTCCCCTCTGCCCTGTGTGAGCAGGTCCCCTCTGCCCTGTCCTGTGTGAGCAGGTCCCCTCTGCCCTGTCCTGTGTGAGCAGGTCCCCTCTGTCCTGTGTGTGCAGGTCCCCTCTGTCCTGTGTGTGAGCAGGTCCCCTCTGTCCTGTCCTATGTGAGCAGGTCCCCTCTGTCCTGTGTGTGAGCAGGTCCCCTCTGCCCTGTCCTGTGTGTGCAGGTCCCCTCTGTCCTGTGTGAGCAGGTCCCCTCTGCCCTGTGTGAGCAGGTCCCCTCTGTCCTGTGTGTGAGCAGGTCCCCTCTGCCCTGTGTGAGCAGGTCCCCTCTGCCCTGTCCTGTGTGAGCAGGTCCCCTCTGTCCTGTGTGAGCAGGTCTCCTCTGTCCTGTGTGAGCAGGTCCCCTCTGCCCTGTGTGAGCAGGCCCCCTTTGTCCTGTGTGAGCAGGTCCCCTCTGCCCTGTCCTGTGTGAGCAGGTCCCCTCTGTCCTGTGTGAGCAGGTCCCCTCTGTCCTGTGTGTGCAGGTCCCCTCTGTCCTGTCCTATGTGAGCAGGTCCCCTCTGTCCTGTGTGAGCAGGTCCCCTCTGCCCTGTCCTGTGTGAGCAGGTCCCCTCTGTCCTGTGTGAGCAGGTCCCCTCTGTCCTGTGTGAGCAGGTCCCCTCTGTCCCGTGTGTGAGCAGGTCCCCTCTGTCCTGTGTGTGCAGGTCCCCTCTGTCCTGTGTGTGAGCAGGTCCCCTCTGTCCTGTGTGAGCAGGTCCCCTCTGTCCTGTGTGAGCAGGTCCCCTCTGCCCTGTGTGAGCAGGTCCCCTCTGTCCTGTGTGAGCAGGTCCCCTCTGCCCTGTCCTGTGTGAGCAGGTCCCCTCTGTCCCCTGTGTGTGGGCAGGTCCTCTTCTGTCCCAACCTTGCCCTAAGCACAGACGCTGTGACCTTGTGTTGCCCCGGGGTAGTGGAGCATCCAGGCAGGTTGTGGGAAGGTGAGCAAAGTTGGTCTCTTTCCATGTGCACGTCAGAGTCACTCCCTATTCCTTGGTGCCCCCTGGTTAGGGACTGCTCTGTGGACAAAGGTGTGGCTGTGGTGACATCAGCATGGGACTATGGGAATCGCCCGGCTCCCCTGGCCCAGGGTGTGTGACACTCGGGATGCTGACGTAGCTCCTGCTCTCGGCTGCCATCGGTTCCCACGTGGCCTGCGGGGGCTCAGGGCCCTCAGAACTCCCTGCCTCCCCAACCCCATCCGTCTGTCGGCGGCCCGAGACCCCAGCTGTCAGTCATCTACAGAGAAACAAAGCCCCAGCCCACCCCATCTCTGAATTTATACTTGGGTCCCGGCATCCTATGCACAGGCACTGCCAGGTTAGGGCAGGAAGGACCTGCTCACCTGCTGTGCCCAGCTCGGGGGGGAGGGGTTGAGCTGTGGAGAGAGCCCCGGGGTGACTTCAGGCCTGTGAGATGGCCACAGCTTTACAGAATGGACACGCCTCCCGGTGGTCACAGCACCTGGCTTTTCACACTTCCATCTGTTTGCGTTAGAGTGAGCAGTAGTCCGAGCACTGGCCGTGGTTGTCGCCGGCCTCAGCACGGCTTCCCTCAGCCACAGCTGCCACCGTGTGGGCTGAGAAGGGAGCAGCGTGGCTCCCATGCTTGTCAGAGGGGCCCGGAGCTCTGCAGGCCCAGGGCTGGGCCACTCAGAGCAGCAAGCCTGGCGAGTTTCCCTCCAGCAGGGTCTCAGAGGCTGCCCTCCCAGACCAGGCATTAGCAGTCTTGACGTTCGTATCTGAATTTCAGAGCCCATTTCCTAGGGATCAGCCTCTCTGAGATGACCTGCCCAGAACTAGGTGACCACGAGTCGCAGACGGGACCTGGGGCCCTTCCAGCTCTGTCCAGTCCCGTGGGAGGGGCGGGGCCGGGTGCAGAACCATGGACGCGGCTTCCACGGTCAGGGCCGGGCCAGACGGAGCCACAGCAACTGCAGAACGCACCGCTGGCCGTCACTCAATTCCCTGCCTTGGTTTTGCTTCCTTAATTTTATTTCTTTGAGAGGCAGAGAGAGAGAAATAGAGGGAGGGCTCTCCCACGTGCTGGTTCCTTCTCCAGCTTCCTGCCACGGCCAGGACTGGGCCAGGCCTCTTCCCCAGCACAATCGCCTGGCTCCCAGGTGCGCCCCCCCCCCAGCCAAGACTGCGTAGCCCACAGCTGCGGCTCTGTCTGAAGGCCTTTCCGGTCTTAGGAAGTACTTCAAAGAAGCGTGTGACGTCCCCGAGCCCGAGGAGAAGTTCAACGTGGACAAGTACACAGACTTGGTGATGGTCAGCAAGCCGGTCATCTACATCTCCATCGAGGAGATCATCAGCACACACTCGGTACGGGCGCAGGACCACGCGTGTGAGGGTCAGGGGTGTGTGTGCAGTCACACGTGTGTGTGCAGTCAGACGTGTGTGAGGTCACACGTGTGTGAGATGTGTGGGTCACACGTGTGTATGTGCAGTCAGATGTGTAGGTCAGATGTGTGTGCAGTCAGACGTGTGTGCGGTCACACATATGTGAGATGTATGGGTCACACGTGTGTATGTGCAGTCAGATGTGTGGGTCAGACGTGTGTGCGGTCACACGTGTGTGAGATGTGTGGGTCACACGTGTGTATGTGCAGTCAGATGTGTGTGCGGTCACACGTGTGTGAGATGTGTGGGTCACACGTGTGTATGTGCAGTCAGATGTGTAGGTCAGACGTGTGTGCGGTCACACGTATGTGAGATGTGTGGGTCACACGTGTGTATGTGCAGTCAGATGTGTGGGTCAGACGTGTGTGCGGTCACACGTGTGTGAGATGTGTGGGTCACACGTGTGTATGTGCAGTCAGATGTGTGTGCGGTCACACGTGTGTGAGATGTGTGGGACACATGTGTGTATGTGCAGTCAGATGTGTAGGTCAGACGTGTGTGCGGTCACACGTGTGTGAGATGTGTGGGTCACACGTGTGTATGTGCAGTCAGATGTGTAGGTCAGACGTGTGTGCGGTCACACGTGTGTGAGATGTGTGGGACACACGTGTGTATGTGCAGTCAGATGTGTAGGTCAGATGTGTGTGAGGTCACACGTGTGTGTGCAGTCAGATGTGTGGGTCAGACGTGTGTGCGGCCACATGTGTGTGCAGTCAGATGTGTGTGGGGTCACACTTATGTGAGATGTGTGGGTCACACGTGTGTATGTGCAGTCAGATGTGTGTGCGGTCACACGTGTGTGAGATGTGTGGGACACACGTGTGTATGTGCAGTCAGATGTGTGGGTCAGACGTGTGTGCGGTCACACGTGTGAGATGTGTGGGACACACGTGTGTATGTGCAGTCAGATGTGTAGGTCAGATGTGTGTGAGGTCACACGTGTGTGTGCAGTCAGATGTGTGGGTCAGACGTGTGTGCGGCCACACGTGTGTGTGCAGTCAGATATGTGTGGGGTCACACTTATGTGAGATGTGTGGGTCACACGTGTGTATGTGCAGTCAGGCCTGTGTGAGGTCACACGTGTGTGAGATGTGTGGGACACACGTGTGTATGTGCAGTCAGATGTGTGGGTCAGGCCTGTGTGAGGTCACACGTGTGTGAGATGTGTGGGTCACACGTGTGTATGTGCAGTCAGATGTGTGTGCGGTCACACGTGTGTATGTGCAGTCAGATGTGTAGGTCAGACATGTGTGAGGTCACACGTGTGAGATGTGTGGGACACACGTGTGTATGTGCAGTCAGATGTGTAGGTCAGACTGTGTGAGGTCACACGTGTGAGATGTCTGGGTCACATGTGTGTATGTGCAGTCAGATGTGTAGGTCAGACTGTGAGGTCACACATGTGAGATGTGTGGGACACACGTGTGTATGTGCAGTCAGATGTGTGGGTCAGGCCTGTGTGTGCAGTCACACATGTGTGTACAGTCAGATGTGTGGGTCAGGCCTGTGTGAGGTCACACGTGTGTGTGCAGTCAGATGTGTGTGAGGTCACACGTGTGTGAGATGTGTGGGTCACACGTGTGTATGTGCAGTCAGATGTGTAGGTCAGACGTGTGTGTGGTCACATGTATGTGAGATGTGTGGGACACACATGTGTATGTGCAGTCAGATGTGTGGGTCAGGCCTGTGTGTGCAGTCACACATGTGTGTACAGTCAGATGTGTGGGTCAGGCCTGTGTGAGGTCACACGTGTGTGTGCAGTCAGATGTGTGTGAGGTCACACGTGTGTGAGATGTGTGGGTCACACGTGTGTATGTGCAGTCAGATGTGTAGGTCAGACGTGTGTGTGGTCACATGTATGTGAGATGTGTGGGTCACACGTGTGTATGTGCAGTCAGATGTGTAGGTCAGACGTGTGTGAGGTCACACGTGTGTGAGATGTGTGGGTCACACGTGTGTATGTGCAGTCAGATGTGTAGGTCAGACGTGTGTGAGGTCACACGTGTGAGATGTGTGGGTCACACGTGTGTATGTGCAGTCAGATGTGTGGGTCAGGCCTGTGTGTGCAGTCACACGTGTGTGAGATGTGTGGGTCACACGTGTGTATGTGCAGTCAGATGTGTAGGTCAGATGTGTGTGAGGTCACACGTGTGAGATGTGTGGGTCACACGTGTGTATGTGCAGTCAGATGTGTGGGTCAGACGTGTGTGCGGTCACACGTGTGTGAGATGTGTGGGACACACGTGTGTATGTGCAGTCAGATGTGTGAGGTCACACGTGTGTGTAGTCAGACGTGTGTGCGGTCACACGTGTGTGAGATGTGTGGGTCACACGTGTGTATGTGCAGTCAGATGTGTGGGTCAGACGTGTGTGAGGTCACACGTGTGAGATGTGTGGGACACACGTGTGTATGTGCAGTCAGATGTGTAGGTCAGACGTGTGTGAGGTCACACGTGTGAGATGTGTGGGACACATGTGTGTATGTACAGTCAGATGTGTGGGTCAGGCCTGTGTGTGCAGTCACACATGTGTGTGCAGTCAGATGTGTAGGTCAGACGTGTGTGAGGTCACACGTGTGAGATGTGTGGGACACACGTGTGTATGTGCAGTCAGATGTGTAGGTCAGACGTGTGTGAGGTCACACGTGTGTGTGCAGTCAGATGTGTGTGAGGTCACACTTGTGTGAGATGTGTGGGTCACACATGTGTATGTGCAGTCAGATGTGTGGGTCAGGCCTGTGTGAGGTCACACGTGTGTGTGCAGTCAGATGTGTGTGCAGTCACACGTGTGTGAGATGTGTGGGTCACACATGTGTATGTGCAGTCAGATGTGTAGGTAAGATGTGTGTGAGGTCACACGTGTGAGATGTGTGGGACACACGTGTGTATGTGCAGTCAGATGTGTAGGTCAGACGTGTGTGAGGTCACACGTGTGTGTGCAGTCAGATGTGTGTGAGGTCACACGTGTGTGAGATGTGTGGGTCACACGTGTGTATGTGCAGTCAGATGTGTAGGTCAGACTGTGTGAGGTCACACGTGTGAGATGTGTGGGACACACATGTGTATGTGCAGTCAGATGTGTAGGTCAGACTGTGTGAGGTCACACGTGTGAGATGTGTGGGTCACACGTGTGTATGTGCAGTCAGATGTGTGGGTCAGGCCTGTGTGTGCGGTCACACATGTGTGTGCAGTCAGACGTGTGTGAGGTCACACGTGTGAGATGTGTGGGACACATGTGTGTATGTACAGTCAGATGTGTGGGTCAGGCCTGTGTGTGCAGTCACACATGTGTGTGCAGTCAGATGTGTAGGTCAGACGTGTGTGAGGTCACACATGTGAGATGTGTGGGACACATGTGTGTATGTACAGTCAAATGTGTGGGTCAGGCCTGTGTGTGCAGTCACACATGTGTGTGCAGTCAGATGTGTAGGTCAGACTGTGTGAGGTCACACATGTGAGATGTGTGGGTCACACGTGTGTATGTGCAGTCAGATGTGTGGGTCAGGCCTGTGTGTACAGTCACACATGTGTGTGCAGTCAGATGTGTAGGTCAGACGTGTGTGAGGTCACACATGTGAGATGTGTGGGACACATGTGTGTATGTACAGTCAGATGTGTGGGTCAGGCCTGTGTGTGCAGTCACACGTGTGTGCAGTCAGATGTGTAGGTCAGACGTGTGTGAGGTCACACGTGTGAGATGTGTGGGACACACGTGTGTATGTGCAGTCAGATGTGTAGGTCAGACGTGTGTGAGGTCACACGTGTGAGATGTGTGGGACACACGTGTGTATGTGCAGTCAGATATATAGGTCAGACTGTGTGAGGTCACACATGTGAGATATGTGGGTCACACGTGTGTATGTGCAGTCAGATGTGTGGGTCAGGCCTGTGTGTGCAGTCACACGTGTGTGTACAGTCAGATGTGTGCGGCCTGCACAGGGCTCACTGTACAGATGCGCTCCAGCTTCCAGTCAAGTCTTTCAAACTCCCCACTGTTTTATTCCCCACCCCTCCCCCAAACAAGAAGCCCGGCTGGGCGAGATCCGGGCACAAAGCCAAGCGGTCCGTGAGGGTGGGGGCTTTGTCCACCTGCCGGAACCAGGTGCGTCCTGCGCCCACGGGAATCCCCCGGCTTTTCCCGTCCTATTCTGGGAGGTGAGGCCGTTCGCTCCGTGTTGGGGCCGACAGCAGGAAGAAGGCTTCCTGCCTGAGCTGGAAACCCCACTGCTGAGGAGCAGGCCACTCCCCCCAGTCCTGGGTGTGGGCAGACTCTGCTGTGGCCGGGGCCAAGGGCTGGGGGGAGGGGAGGCCTGGCTGGGTGTTCCTGCATTCACAGTGAAGAGAGCAGCTGAGCACCCGGGGCGTTCGTTTTTAAGTCCAGTTGGAATTTGGTTTCTGAAGACGGTTTTTAAAAGCTGACGGCGGGATTGTTTCAGTACTTGCTCATCAGAGCGGGGTCCGTGTGACGGTGAGAGGGCCTGGACCCGGATTCGGAGCGGCGTCCTGGCGAGCGCCTGGGGGCTGCTAGACTGCAGCTCTGGGCCCCCGGCTCTGGGTCTCACAGAGCACAGTGGAGAGGCGCCTCTCAGAGGTCCTGCACATGCTGTGTGGAGCACATGTCGGCAGGCAGCAACCCGCCGCTCTCCCAGACTCTCACCGAGCTGCTGCACAAAACCAAGGCCTCAGTGTGGCCCGGGAGGAAAGATCACAGCCGGCTTTTTTAAGATTCATTTACTCGTTCCTTCACTCAGTCATTTGGAAAGCAGTTAGAGAAAGAGAGCGAGAGACAGAGAAGGGTCTGCCGTTGTTGGTTCACTTCCTAAATGCCCACAACAGCCAAGGCTGGGCCAGGCCGAAGCCAGGAGCCTGGAACTCCATCCGGGTCTCCCACGCGGGTGCAGGGGCCCAAGCACTTGGGCCGTCCTCTACTGCTGGATCAGAAGTGGAGCAGCCGGGACTCGAACCAGCGCTCATATGGGATGCAGGTGTCCCAGATGGCAGCTTCACCCCCTGTGCTACCACGGCGGCCCCTGGATGTAGCTTTGGCTTCTCTGATATTTGCAACAAGCTCTCAGTGCATCTTCATCGATGAGACGACTGACCTCCCTTCCACTATACACGTGTATGAAGAAACGCCCAAAATCACAGGGAGGCGGGCGCCATGGCTCAACAGGCTAATCCTCCGCCTGCAGCGCCGGCACACCAGGTTCTAGTCCCGGTTGGGGTGCTAGATTTTGTCCCGGTTGCCCCTCTTCCAGGCCAGCTCTCTGCTGTAGCCCGGGAAGGCAGTGGAGGATGGCCCAAGTGCTTGGGCCCTGCACCCCATGGGAGACCAGGAGAAGCACCTGGCTCCTGGCTTTGGATCAGCGCGGTGCGCTGGCTGCGTTGCGCTGGCTGCAGCGGCCATTGGAGGGTGAACCAATGGAAAGGAAGACCTTTCTCTCTCTCTCTCTCACTGTCCACTCTGCCTGTCAAAAAAAAAAAAAAATCACAGGGAAAACTGCCTGCCAGTGCAGGATTCGCAAAATAATTCTCGACGGGTGAGCAGAGTCCCAGCAGTCAGATTCTGTGGCGCCTGGTCCGTCCCCAAGCCCAGCACCCGCGCGTGCAGAAGGCGTGGTCGGAGTCCACGTGTGCCGGGAGAGACTGTGTCCCGTGAACGGCATGGAGAGTGTTCCTGTAGCGGCTCCCCTGCTGCTCTGTGGCTCCGGCTCCTTTTGTCTACAAGAGTTGAAAACAGAGCCCAGCCCTGGGAACGGGGCTTGTGGCTGACTTGGAATTCTTTGATGCACTGGGTTGGGAGGAGAGGTGCGATGGGGCCGCGTCCCCAGCCGTCAGGCTGTGCAGCACTGTCACTCGGGCCACACGCCTGCCTCTGTCTGTGAGGAACGTGAGAGCCGTGTCTGGATGGGTCTCTAGTCTGTGATCTTCAGAGCAGGCGTAGAAGCCGCCCGAGGCACACGTGTGCAGGTGGCCAGCATCGTGCTCTCGTCTGAGTTACGTCCTCCCAAAACGCCGCATGCCCCGCCCATCCCAACATCACTCTTTGTCACCTCCGTCACCCGTTTCCCATTGTTGTGTGAACCCACTCACCTTTGTGACAGCAGCACGTATTTCTCAGCTTTGAACCGAGTACCTAGCTGTAGTGGAGACTCCCCGCTGTGCCGTCCGCAGGGGCTCTGGGGAAGTCTAGCAAGCAGCAGAGCCACACATGGGCACTGCTGGGCTCGGGCTCTGCGAGGGGCTTTCCCCTGTGGAAGCTCCAGGCAGCAGGTGTTGGGGGAGGGGTCCGGAGCATCTGTTGTTTTTAATTCCTGCCGTTAGACAGATAATGCTGCCCTTTACAGTCACAAAGATGGCGGCGATGCTGTGGCATAGCAGGTAAAGCCACCGCCTGCAGCGCCAGCATCCCATATGGGCACCGGTTCAAGTCCTGGCTGCTCCACTTCTGATCCAGCTCTCTGCTATGGCCTGGGAAAGCAGAAGAAGATGGCCCAAGTCCTTGGGCCCCTGCATCCACGTGGGAGACCTGGAAGACGCTCCTGGCTCCTGGCTTCGGAACGGCTCAGCTCCAGCCGTTGTAGCCAATTGGGAGCGAACCAGAGGATGGAAGACCTCTCTCTCTCTGCCTCTCCTTCTCTCTCTATTTAACTCTGGTTCTCAAATAAGTAAATAGACTTTTAAAAAAAATCACAAAGATGGAAAGAGGACCCAGAAGCTGTTGTCCAGGCAGCACTGTACTGGGGCGCAGGTGGACACTCAGGGCCTCAGCAAAGATGCGCTGTGTGTGGCCCGTTTGTTCTCAACAGAGGCTGAAACAGCTCGATGGGAAAAGAACAGCAGCAGACGGAGCTGGGACAAGCAGATCACCACATGGGAGACAGAGTGGGGCCCCTGTCCCACTCCTATGAGAAATGAACCCAAAGTGCGTCATGGACCTAAGAGTGAGAGCTGAAGCTGAAAATAACAACAAAACTCTGAGTGAACCGCAGACGTAGATCTTTGTGACCTGGGCTTTGGCAGTAGATTCTTAGATATAAACACCAGAGTCAGCAGAAGAAGGAGAGAAGTAACATTTCATCAACACTGAACACATTTGTGCCATAAACCGTGCTGTCTGGAAATTGAGGGGACCCCGAGATGGACTGTGAGAAAGTAACTGCCAATAAGCTGGTAAGGAATTTGTATCCAGAGCACGGAAAAAACTCCTACGGCTCAGTGCAGAATTAATAGATACATAATTCCGCGTGAGATCGAGCCGTGCCCCCCACAGGGCACAGCCACAGGGCACAGCCACAGGACAGGCAGCCAGGGCACGGGGGGAAGGGAAAGCGGTAAGAGCTCTGCTCTGCAGGGAACCCTGCGTCTCAGCAGCCACGCCCCGAGCCTCTCCCAGGCGTGCCAGCAGTGCACGGCACGTGACGGATGTGCCGCCTCTCGTGACCGGGCGCTTCAGGTCAGAACCACAGCAGGACGAGGCGACCGCTGACAGTACAGCAGCAGCAGACAGTAACAAGCGTGGGCAGAGGAACAGGAGAATGGAGCCCCCCACGTCCATCCGAGGGGGCGGTACTGCTGCAGGCACAGTGGAAGACAGCATGCCAGCTCCTCGGAAGTCATGAAGGACGTTGTCACGTGACCCAGCAGTTCCACTTCTGGACGTGTCTCCATAGAGTTGCAACCAGAGTCCAAGGGGTAGGAGTGCCCCCGTTCACACAGCGTCACTCACAGTAGCCCACGTTCAGTGGCAGAAGCACGGATGCACTGTGGTCAGCCCAGACGGGGGAGATCAGCCAGCCCAGACCGGGGGAGATGCTCACACTTGCCACGCACAGATGGCCCCTGAGTAGCATGAGGTGGTCACAGAGCAGGCACACACTGGCAAAGTCCACTCCTATGAGACACCTGGGACAGCTGGATCCACAGAGCTGGCAAGTCGTGGCTTCCAGAGGCTGGGAGGAATGGGCAGCAGGTGGTGACTGTGAGGGACACGCGTCCTGTCAGGGAGGGACAACAGGCGGTGGCCGTGAGGGACACGCGTCCTGTCAGGGAGGGACAACAGGCGGTGGCTGTGAGGGACACGCGTCCTGTCAGGGAGGGACAACAGGCGGTGGACATGAAGGACACGCGTCCTGTCAGGGAGGGACAACAGGCAGCAGGTGGTGGCTGTGAGGGACACGTGTCCTGTCAGGGAGGGACAACGGGCGGTGGCCGTGAGGGACACGCGTCCTGTCAGGGAGGGACAACGGGCGGTGGCTGTGAGGGACACGTGTCCTGTCAGGGAAGGACAACAGGCGGTGGCCATGAGGGACACGCGTCCTGTCAGGGAGGGACAACAGGCGGTGACCGTGAGGGACACGCGTCCTGTCAGGGAGGGACAACAGGCGGTGACTGTGAGGGACACGCGTGCTGTCAGGGAGGGACAACAGGCGGTGGCCGTGAGGGACACGCGTCCTGTCAGGGAGGGACAACGGGCGGTGACTGTGAGGGACACGCGTCCTGTCAGGGAGGGACAACGGGCGGTGGCCGTGAGGGACACGCGTCCTGTCAGGGAGGGACAACGGGCGGTGGCCGTGAGGGACACGCGTCCTGTCAGGGAGGGACAACGGGCGGTGGCTGTGAGGGACACGTGTCCTGTCAGGGAAGGACAACAGGCGGTGGCTATGAGGGACACGCGTCCTGTCAGGGAGGGACAACAGGCGGTGACTGTGAGGGACACGCGTCCTGTCAGGGAGGGACAACAGGCGGTGGCTGTGAGGGACACGCGTCCTGTCAGGGAGGGACAACAGGCGGTGGACATGAAGGACACGCGTCCTGTCAGGGAGGGACAACAGGCAGCAGGTGGTGGCTGTGAGGGACACGTGTCCTGTCAGGGAGGGACAACGGGCGGTGGCCGTGAGGGACACGCGTCCTGTCAGGGAGGGACAACAGGCGGTGGCCGTGAGGGACACGCGTCCTGTCAGGGAGGGACAACGGGCGGTGGCCGTGAGGGACACGCGTCCTGTCAGGGAGGGACAACAGGCGGTGACTGTGAGGGACACGCGTCCTGTCAGGGAGGGACAACAGGCGGTGACTGTGAGGGACACGCGTGCTGTCAGGGAGGGACAACAGGCGGTGACCGTGAGGGACACGCGTCCTGTCAGGGAGGGACAACAGGCGGTGACTGTGAGGGACACGCGTGCTGTCAGGGAGGGACAACAGGCGGTGGCCGTGAGGGACACGCGTCCTGTCAGGGAGGGACAACGGGCGGTGACTGTGAGGGACACGCGTCCTGTCAGGGAGGGACAACGGGCGGTGGCCGTGAGGGACACGCGTCCTGTCAGGGAGGGACAACGGGCGGTGGCCGTGAGGGACACGCGTCCTGTCAGGGAGGGACAACGGGCGGTGGCTGTGAGGGACACGTGTCCTGTCAGGGAAGGACAACAGGCGGTGGCTATGAGGGACACGCGTCCTGTCAGGGAGGGACAACAGGCGGTGACTGTGAGGGACACGCGTCCTGTCAGGGAGGGACAACAGGCGGTGGCTGTGAGGGACACGCGTCCTGTCAGGGAGGGACAACAGGCGGTGGACATGAAGGACACGCGTCCTGTCAGGGAGGGACAACAGGCAGCAGGTGGTGGCTGTGAGGGACACGTGTCCTGTCAGGGAGGGACAACGGGCGGTGGCCGTGAGGGACACGCGTCCTGTCAGGGAGGGACAACGGGCGGTGGCCGTGAGGGACACGCGTCCTGTCAGGGAGGGACAACGGGCGGTGGCCGTGAGGGACACGCGTCCTGTCAGGGAGGGACAACAGGCGGTGACTGTGAGGGACACGCGTCCTGTCAGGGAGGGACAACAGGCGGTGACTGTGAGGGACACGCGTGCTGTCAGGGAGGGACAACAGGCGGTGGCCGTGAGGGACACGCGTGCTGTCAGGGAGGGACAACAGGCGGTGGCCGTGAGGGACACGCGTCCTGTCAGGGAGGGACAACAGGCGGTGACTGTGAGGGACACGCGTCCTGTCAGGGAGGGACAACGGGCGGTGGCCGTGAGGGACACGCGTCCTGTCAGGGAGGGACAACGGGCGGTGGCCGTGAGGGACACGCGTCCTGTCAGGGAGGGACAACAGGCGGTGACTGTGAGGGACACGCGTCCTGTCAGGGAGGGACAACAGGCGGTGGCCATGAGGGACACGCGTGCTGTCAGGGAGGGACAACAGGCGGTGGCCGTGAGGGACACGCGTCCTGTCAGGGAGGGACAACAGGCGGTGGACATGAGGGACACGCGTCCTGTCAGGGAGGGACAACAGGCAGCAGGTGGTGGCCGTGAGGGACACGCGTCCTGTCAGGGAGGGACAACAGGCGGTGGCCGTGAGGGACACGCGTCCTGTCAGGGAGGGACAACAGGCGGTGGACATGAGGGACACGCGTCCTGTCAGGGAGGGACAACAGGCAGCAGGTGGTGGCCGTGAGGGACACGCGTGCTGTCAGGGAGGGACAACAGGCGGTGGCCGTGAGGGACACGCGTCCTGTCAGGGAGGGACAACAGGCGGTGGACATGAGGGACACGCGTCCTGTCAGGGAGGGACAACAGGCAGCAGGTGGTGGCCGTGAGGGACACGCGTCCTGTCAGGGAGGGACAACGGGCGGTGACTGTGAGGGACACGCGTCCTGTCAGGGAGGGACAACGGGCGGTGACTGTGAGGGACACGCATCCTGTCAGGGAGGGACAACGGGCGGTGGCCGTGAGGGACACGCGTCCTGTTAGGGAGGGACAACGGGCGGTGGCCGTGAGGGACACGCGTCCTGTCAGGGAGGGACAACGGGTGGTGGCCGTGAGGGACACGCGTCCTGTCAGCGAGGGACAACGGGCGGTGGCCGTGAGGGACACGCGTCCTGTCACGAGGGACAACGGGCGGTGGCCGTGAGGGACACGTGTCCTGTCAGGGAAGGACAACAGGCGGTGACTGCTCAGTCAGGGACATGTGTCCTGTCAGGGAGGGACAACAGGCGGTGGCTGTGAGGGACACGCGTCCTGTCAGGGAGGGACAGCAGGCGGTGGCTGTGAGGGACACGCGTCCTGTCAGGGAGGGACAACAGGTGGTGACTGTGAGGGACACGCGTCCTGTCAGGGAGGGACAACAGGCGGTGACTGCGAGGGACACGTGTCCTGTCAGGATGGGGCAGCAGGCGGTGACTGTGAGGGACATGCGTCCTGTCAGGGAGGGACAACAGGCGGTGGCTGTGAGGGACACGCGTCCTGTCAGGGAGGGACAGCAGGCGGTGGCTGTGAGGGACACGCGTCCTGTCAGGGAGGGACAACAGGTGGTGACTGTGAGGGACACATGTCCTGTCAGGGAGGGACAACAGGTGGTGACTGCGAGGGACACGTGTCCTGTCAGGATGGGGCAGCAGGCGGTGACTGTGAGGGACATGCGTCCTGTCAGGGAGGGACAACAGGCGGTGGCTGTGAGGGACACGCGTCCTGTCAGGGAGGGACAACAGGCGGTGACTGTGAGGGACACGCGTCCTGTCAGGGAGGGACAACAGGTGGTGACTGCGAGGGACACGTGTCCTGTCAGGGAGGGACAACAGGTGGTGACTGAGGGACACGTGTCCTGTCAGGGAGGGACAACAGGCGGCGGCTGTGAGGGACACGTGTCCTGTCAGGGAGGGACAACAGGTAGTGACTGAGGGACACGTGTCCTGTCAGGGTAGTGACAGTTTCTGAAGTCAGCGGTGATGGCTGCACAGCTTGAGAATGTCTCAGAAACCATTGCATATGGTTTTTTAGATTTATTTCTTTTTTTGCGAGGCAGAGTTACAGATAGAGAGGGAAAGACAGAGGTCTTCCAAAATCCGCTGACTCACTCCCCAAATGGCCGCAACGGCCAGAACTCGGCCAATCAGGAGCAGCAACTTCCAGGTCTCCCACGCAGATGCAGGACCCAAGGACTTGGGCCATCATCCACTGCTTTCCCAGGCCGTAAGCAGAGAACTGAATCAGAACAGGAGCAGCGGGACTTGAACCAGCACTCATATGGGAAGCCAGTGCCGCAGGCGGAGGCTTAACCTACGAGGCTACAGTGCACATACATTTAAATGCACTAATGGATTTAGTGGTGTGTGAATTGTATCTCAGTAAAGCTGTTGGGAAAAAAAGATTGAAAATAGAGAACAGACTTAGTCGTGATTCAGAGCCTGATGACATAGTTGCTCAAACATCTACGGTTGTGTCTCCTCTGAGGAGAATCCTTGGCCCTGTGGTTTGGAACATTGTTTGAGTGTCTTTATGAATAAGAAAAGAAGCTTTTTCGTGCTAATCCTGGAGACTGAGATGCGCCCCCGCCCACCTCTGCCCTCAGCCCTGACCCAGCCCTGAGTGTTTGGGGTCCACGCCATGGGAAGCCACCCACCCCGTCTGGGTCCTGGGGAAGAAATTCTAGGGCTTCGCTGCCATCCCCACCCGGAGCCCTGTCCAGCACCAGGCCGTAGGTGGAAAGAGCTGCTGGCAGAGACAGACACGCGCAGGAGAGAAGTGTGATGACTCCCTGCTCTGCTCCGGAGAGAACAGGCCCCACTGCGGCACTGCGGCCTCCTCCTGGCCTCTCTTGCCCCGGTCCTTGTCTGCGCACGGTGAGCGCAGAGGTTAGGCGGGAGACACGATGCAGTCTCACTGGATACGGGTTTCGGCACACCTCAGGCTGTGGTTTCTTGAGGAGAGGAAGCACTTCACTCTGGGGAAAACATCGCTTTGTTCCCTCTTGTATTAGATCTCAGGCTTGTATTTGAGACTCAGACGGTACCAGGAGGAAGCTGTGAACACGGACGTGTCTGTCACCCTGTGCTCTGTCTGCCGAGTCAGTCACAATGGCAGAGCTGACTGTGCTCCCCTCTGTGAGCTGTGTGAGCCGATGTGTGTGACCACTGCAGAGCTGACTGATGGTGTCGCTACACAGACTGAGAGCTGACTCACCTGTGTGGGCTGTGTGAGCTGACGGGTGTGACTACAGCGGAACTGACTGTGCCCACTGTGTGAGCTGACGGTGTCCCTACACAGACTGAGAGCCGACTCACCTGTGTGGGCTGTGTGAGCTGACGGGTGTGACTACAGCGGAACTGACTGTGCCCACTGTGTGAGCTGACAGTGTCCCTACACAGACTGAGAGCTGACTCACCTGCGTGGGCTGTGTGAGCTGATGGGTGTGACTACAGCGGAACTGACTGTGCTCCCCTCTGTGAGCTGTGTGAGCCGATGTGTGTGACTACTGCAGAGCTGACTGACGGTGTCTCTACACAGACTGAGAGCTGACTCACCTGTGTGGGCTGTGTGAGCTGATGGGTGTGACTACAGCGGAACTGACTGTGCCCACTGTGTGAGCTGTGTGAGCCGATGTGTGTGACCACTGCAGAGCTGACTGACGGTGTCCCTACACAGACTGAGAGCTGACTCACCTGTGTGGGCTGTGTGAGCTGACGGGTGTGACTACAGCGGAACTGACTGTGCTCCCTTCTGTGAGCTGTGTGAGCCGATGTGTGTGACCACTGCAGAGCTGACTGACGGTGTCCCTACACAGACTGAGAGCTGACTCACCTGTGTGGGCTGTGTGAGCTGACGGGTGTGACTACAGCGGAACTGACTGTGCTCCCTTCTGTGAGCTGTGTGAGCCGATGTGTGTGACCACTGCAGAGCTGACGGTGTCCCTACACAGACTGAGAGCTGACTCACCTGTGTGGGCTGTGTGAGCTGACGGGTGTGACTACAGCGGAACTGACTGTGCTCCCCTCTGTGAGCTGTGTGAGCCAATGTGTGTGACCACTGCAGAGCTGACTGACGGTGTCCCTACACAGACTGAGAGCTGACTCACCTGTGTGGGCTGTGTGAGCTGACGGGTGTGACTACAGCGGAACTGACTGTGCTCCCTTCTGTGAGCTGTGTGAGCCGATGTGTGTGACCACTGCAGAGCTGACTGACGGTGTCCCTACACAGACTGAGAGCTGACTCACCTGTGTGGGCTGTGTGAGCTGACGGGTGTGACTACAGCGGAACTGACTGTGCTCCCTTCTGTGAGCTGTGTGAGCCGATGTGTGTGACCACTGCAGAGCTGACGGTGTCCCTACACAGACTGAGAGCTGACTCACCTGTGTGGGCTGTGTGAGCTGACGGGTGTGACTACAGCGGAACTGACTGTGCTCCCCTCTGTGAGCTGTGTGAGCCAATGTGTGTGACCACTGCAGAGCTGACTGATGGTGTCCCTACACAGACTGAGAGCTGACTCACCTGTGTGGGCTGTGTGAGCTGACGGGTGTGACTACAGCGGAACTGACTGTGCTCCCTTCTGTGAGCTGTGTGAGCCGATGTGTGTGACCACTGCAGAGCTGACGGTGTCCCTACACAGACTGAGAGCTGACTCACCTGTGTGGGCTGTGTGAGCTGACGGGTGTGACTACAGCGGAACTGACTGTGCTCCCCTCTGTGAGCTGACGGTGTCCCTACACAGACTGAGAGCTGACTCACCTGTGTGGGCTGTGTGAGCTGACAGGTGTGACTACAGCGGAACTGACTGTGCCCACTGTGTGAGCTGACGGTGTCCCTACACAGACTGAGAGCTGACTCACCTGTGTGGGCTGTGTGAGCTGACGGGTGTGACTACAGCGGAACTGACTGTGCTCCCCTCTGCTCTGTAAGCTGTGTGAGCCGATGTGTGTGACTACTGCAGAGCTGACTGACGGTGTCGCTACACAAACTGAGAGCTGACTCACCTGTGTGGGCTGTGTGAGCTGATGGGTGTGACTACAGCGGAACTGACTGTGCTCCCCTCTGTGAGCTGTGTGAGCTGATGTGTGTGACCACTGCAGAGCTGACTGATGGTGTCCCTACACAGACTGAGAGCTGACTCACCTGTGTGGGCTGTGTGAGCCGATGTGTGTGACTACTGCAGAGCTGACTGATGGTGTCCCTACACAGACTGAGACCTGACTCACCTGTGTGGGCTGTGTGAGCTGACATGTGTGACTACAGCAGAACTGACTGTGCCCACTGTGTGAGCTGACAGGTGTCCCTACAGCAGGCTGAGACCTGACTCACCTGTGTGGGCTGTGTGAGCTGACATGTGTGACTACAGCGGAACTGACTGTGCCCACTGTGTGAGCTGACAGGTGTCCCTACAGCAGGCTGAGACCTGACTCACCTGTGTGGGCTGTGTGAGCTGACATGTGTGACTACAGCGGAACTGACTGTGCCCACTGTGTGAGCTGACGGTGTCCCTACACAGACTGAGAGCTGACTCACCTGCGTGGGCTGTGTGAGCTGACGGGTGTGACTACAGCGGAACTGACTGTGCTCCCCTCTGTGAGCTGACGGTGTCCCTACACAGACTGAGAGCTGACTCACCTGTGTGGGCTGTGTGAGCTGACGGGTGTGACTACAGCGGAACTGACTGTGCTCCCCTCTGTGAGCTGTGTGAGCCAATGTGTGTGACCACTGCAGAGCTGACTGATGGTGTCCCTACACAGACTGAGAGCTGACTCACCTGTGTGGGCTGTGTGAGCTGACGGGTGTGACTACAGCGGAACTGACTGTGCTCCCTTCTGTGAGCTGTGTGAGCCGATGTGTGTGACCACTGCAGAGCTGACTGACGGTGTCCCTACACAGACTGAGAGCTGACTCACCTGTGTGGGCTGTGTGAGCTGACGGGTGTGACTACAGCGGAACTGACTGTGCTCCCTTCTGTGAGCTGTGTGAGCCGATGTGTGTGACCACTGCAGAGCTGACGGTGTCCCTACACAGACTGAGAGCTGACTCACCTGTGTGGGCTGTGTGAGCTGACGGGTGTGACTACAGCGGAACTGACTGTGCTCCCCTCTGTGAGCTGTGTGAGCCAATGTGTGTGACCACTGCAGAGCTGACTGATGGTGTCCCTACACAGACTGAGAGCTGACTCACCTGTGTGGGCTGTGTGAGCTGACGGGTGTGACTACAGCGGAACTGACTGTGCCCACTGTGTGAGCTGACAGGTGTCCCTACAGCAGGCTGAGACCTGACTCACCTGTGTGGGCTGTGTGAGCTGACATGTGTGACTACAGCGGAACTGACTGTGCCCACTGTGTGAGCTGACAGGTGTCCCTACAGCAGGCTGAGACCTGACTCACCTGTGTGGGCTGTGTGAGCTGACATGTGTGACTACAGCGGAACTGACTGTGCCCACTGTGTGAGCTGACGGTGTCCCTACACAGACTGAGAGCTGACTCACCTGCGTGGGCTGTGTGAGCTGACGGGTGTGACTACAGCGGAACTGACTGTGCTCCCTTCTGTGAGCTGTGTGAGCCGATGTGTGTGACCACTGCAGAGCTGACGGTGTCCCTACACAGACTGAGAGCTGACTCACCTGTGTGGGCTGTGTGAGCTGACGGGTGTGACTACAGCGGAACTGACTGTGCTCCCCTCTGTGAGCTGTGTGAGCCAATGTGTGTGACCACTGCAGAGCTGACTGATGGTGTCCCTACACAGACTGAGAGCTGACTCACCTGTGTGGGCTGTGTGAGCTGACGGGTGTGACTACAGCGGAACTGACTGTGCCCACTGTGTGAGCTGACGGTGTCCCTACACAGACTTAGAGCTGACTCACCTGTGTGGGCTGTGTGAGCTGACAGGTGTGACTACAGCGGAACTGACTGTGCTCCCCTCTGTGAGCTGTGTGAGCCAATGTGTGTGACCACTGCAGAGCTGACTGACGGTGTCCCTACACAGACTGAGAGCTGACTCACCTGTGTGGGCTGTGTGAGCTGACGGGTGTGACTACAGCGGAACTGACTGTGCCCACTGTGTGAGCTGACGGTGTCCCTACACAGACTGAGAGCTGACTCACCTGCGTGGGCTGTGTGAGCTGACGGGTGTGACTACAGCGGAACTGACTGTGCTCCCCTCTGTGAGCTGACGGTGTCCCTACACAGACTGAGAGCTGACTCACCTGTGTGGGCTGTGTGAGCTGACGGGTGTGACTACAGCGGAACTGACTGTGCCCACTGTGTGAGCTGACGGTGTCCCTACACAGACTGAGAGCTGACTCACCTGTGTGGGCTGTGTGAGCTGACGGGTGTGACTACAGCGGAACTGACTGTGCTCCCCTCTGCTCTGTAAGCTGTGTGAGCCGATGTGTGTGACTACTGCAGAGCTGACTGACGGTGTCGCTACACAAACTGAGAGCTGACTCACCTGTGTGGGCTGTGTGAGCTGATGGGTGTGACTACAGCGGAACTGACTGTGCTCCCCTCTGTGAGCTGTGTGAGCTGATGTGTGTGACCACTGCAGAGCTGACTGATGGTGTCCCTACACAGACTGAGAGCTGACTCACCTGTGTGGGCTGTGTGAGCCGATGTGTGTGACTACTGCAGAGCTGACTGATGGTGTCCCTACACAGACTGAGACCTGACTCACCTGTGTGGGCTGTGTGAGCTGACATGTGTGACTACAGCAGAACTGACTGTGCCCACTGTGTGAGCTGACAGGTGTCCCTACAGCAGGCTGAGACCTGACTCACCTGTGTGGGCTGTGTGAGCTGACATGTGTGACTACAGCGGAACTGACTGTGCCCACTGTGTGAGCTGACAGGTGTCCCTACAGCAGGCTGAGACCTGACTCACCTGTGTGGGCTGTGTGAGCTGACATGTGTGACTACAGCGGAACTGACTGTGCCCACTGTGTGAGCTGACGGTGTCCCTACACAGACTGAGAGCTGACTCACCTGCGTGGGCTGTGTGAGCTGACGGGTGTGACTACAGCGGAACTGACTGTGCTCCCCTCTGTGAGCTGACGGTGTCCCTACACAGACTGAGAGCTGACTCACCTGTGTGGGCTGTGTGAGCTGACGGGTGTGACTACAGCGGAACTGACTGTGCCCACTGTGTGAGCTGACGGTGTCCCTACACAGACTGAGAGCTGACTCACCTGTGTGGGCTGTGTGAGCTGACGGGTGTGACTACAGCGGAACTGACTGTGCTCCCCTCTGCTCTGTGAGCTGTGTGAGCCGATGTGTGTGACTACTGCAGAGCTGACTGATGGTGTCGCTACACAGACTGAGAGCTGACTCACCTGTGTGGGCTGTGTGAGCTGATGGGTGTGACTACAGCGGAACTGACTGTGCTCCCCTCTGTGAGCTGTGTGAGCTGATGTGTGTGACCACTGCAGAGCTGACTGACGGTGTCCCTACACAGACTGAGAGCTGACTCACCTGTGTGGGCTGTGTGAGCCGATGTGTGTGACTACTGCAGAGCTGACTGATGGTGTCCCTACACAGACTGATACCTGACTCACCTGTGTGGGCTGTGTGAGCTGACATGTGTGACTACAGCGGAACTGACTGTGCCCACTGTGTGAGCTGACAGGTGTCCCTACACAGACTGAGACCTGACTCACCTGTTCGGGCTGACGTGTGTGACTACAGTGGAACTGACTGTGCCCACTGTGTGAGCTGACGGTGTCACTACACAGACTGAGACCTGACTCACCTGTGTGGGCTGTGTGTGCTGACGTGTGTGACTATAGCAGCGCTGGCTGTGCTCACTGTGTGAGCTGACATGTGTGACTTCAGCGGAACTGACTACGCCCACTGTGTGAGCTGACAGGTGTCCCTACAGCAGGCTGAGACCTGACTCACCTGTGTGGGCTGTGTGGGCTGACAGGTGTGACTACAGCAGGGCTGACTGCTCACCTGTACTTACTGTATGAGCTGACGGGTGACTACAGCGGAACTGACTGTGCCCACTGTGTGAGCTGACAGGTGTCCCTACAGCAGGCTGAGACCTGACTCACCTGTGTGGGCTGTGTGAGCTGACATGTGTGACTACAGCAGAACTGACTGTGCCCACTGTGTGAGCTGACGGTGTCCCTACACAGACTGAGACCTGACTCACCTGTGTGGGCTGTGTGAGCTGACATGTGTGACTACAGCGGAACTGACTGTGCCCACTGTGTGAGCTGGCGGTGTCCCTACACAGACTGAGACCTGACTCACCTGTTCGGGCTGACGTGTGTGACTACAGTGGAACTGACTGTGCCCACTGTGTGAGCTGACGGTGTCACTACACAGACTGAGACCTGACTCACCTGTGTGGGCTGTGTGTGCTGACGTGTGTGACTATAGCAGCGCTGGCTGTGCTCACTGTGTGAGCTGACATGTGTGACTTCAGCGGAACTGACTACGCCCACTGTGTGAGCTGACAGGTGTCCCTACAGCAGGCTGAGACCTGACTCACCTGTATGGGCTGTGTGAGCTGATGTGTGTGACTACTGCAGAGCTGACTGACTGTGTTGCTACACAGACTGAGAGCTGACTCACCTGTGTGGGCTGTGTGAGCCGATGTGTGTGACTACTGCAGAGCTGACTGATGGTGTCCCTACACAGACTGAGACCTGACTCACCTGTGTGGGCTGTGTGAGCTGACATGTGTGACTACAGCGGAACTGACTGTGCCCACTGTGTGAGCTGGCGGTGTCCCTACACAGACTGAGACCTGACTCACCTGTTCGGGCTGACGTGTGTGACTACAGTGGAACTGACTGTGCCCACTGTGTGAGCTGACGGTGTCACTACACAGACTGAGACCTGACTCACCTGTGTGGGCTGTGTGTGCTGACGTGTGTGACTATAGCAGCGCTGGCTGTGCTCACTGTGTGAGCTGACATGTGTGACTTCAGCGGAACTGACTACGCCCACTGTGTGAGCTGACAGGTGTCCCTACAGCAGGCTGAGACCTGACTCACCTGTGTGGGCTGTGTGGGCTGACAGGTGTGACTACAGCAGGGCTGACTGCTCACCTGTACTTACTATATGAGCTGACGGGTGACTACAGCGGAACTGACTGTGCCCACTGTGTGAGCTGACGGTGTCACTGCACAGACTGAGAGCCGACTCACCTGTGTGGGCTGAGAGCCGACTCACCTGTGTGGGCTGAGAGCCGACTCACCTGTGTGGGCTGTGTCCCCTCACAGCTCCTGCTGCAGCACCTGGCCGCCATCGCCCCCGAGAAGAATGACTCCCTGGGCGAGCTGCTGGCGTCGCTGGGAGAGGTGCCCAGCGTGGAGTCGTTCCTGGGTAAGAACCGTTCCTTCCTCTGTGCCCCTGCTTGGGTTCGTTTGGGGGTGTCCTGTCCTAGAGCAAAGGGGCGCTCTGGACCTGGGGAAAGCGTCGGGGCTCCGCAGTGCGCACACCGGGCTATAAAGGGGCTGGGAGCTGGGCTCGGACCACGGACGGCGCCTGCCAGCCTGTCTGAACACCGGGGCCCCCGCCTAGGTTTCCTAAGGGTTTCTGTGGCCACGGCTGTGCTGTGAACCACGTTTGGAGGATCTGTGTCCCGTGTTCTCATAACGTCCACAGGTGTGGGGGACACTCAGGTTGTGAAGACCACGGCCTCCCCTCCCACGCCTGAGCTCCCGTGTTCCCACACAGCCTCTCTCGTGTGGTGAGGTCGTCCTCGCGTGGGAGCTGGACCAGTGACCCCCTTGCCATCTCCCTGCAGGAGAGGGAGCCGTAGACCCCAACGACCCCAACAGGGCAAACACACTGAGCCAGCTCTCCAAGACGGAGATCTCCCTTTCCCTGACGAGCAAGTACGACGTGGGGGACGGCGAGGCTGTGGACGGCCGGAGCCTCCTGATCAAGTAAGTGCCCGCCGCAGGGCGCGGGGCCCGGCGCCGTCCCACACCAGAGAACCCACGCAGCGCGTCTCAGAGCCGGTGACTAGTGAAATACACTCGCGCGTGAGACGCTGACCAGAGCAGAGCTGACTGCAGCTCGGAGGAGGGAAAGCCACGCCACGGTGGCCTAAGTTCTCCGTGCACTGTGCGGTTTCTTCCAGAAGTCCCCGGAGGCTGCATGTTGTGCGGCTCCTAGGCGTGAGTGTCGGGTAAACCTGTGTTAACCCCTGTGAGCGTCTCAAGGGGCCGTGCAGGTTCATTCCTTAAAGTGCTGACTCAGCCTGGGACAGTCCCAGCTGACAGAGAGGCCGAGAGATGGGCGGGCCGCCCTCACCCTCACCCTCACCCTCACCCTCACCCTCACCCTCACCCAGTGCAACAGCTATGACGTGGAAGCCGCACACGCGTGTAAGATGGGTGGCGCCCACTCACCCTTCACACCTGGGACCTTGAGGGTGCTTAGGTCTTTCCCTGCATCCAGGCCTTGCTCCGGCCCCCGAGCTGTCCTCAGGGCGTTGGCCCCGTGTTTCTCCCCCGAAGGTCTCATGAGTACCCGTCAGCCCCTTGCTCCCAGCGGAAAGAGTGGGACTCCCGAGGAAGCGCAGGCGCACATGTGTGCTTCCAGAGGGTGGGGATGCAGCACCTGAGCGGCTGTGTCTGGGGCAGGCGGACCCCTGGGAACGGGGCGGAAAGTCGGTGGGGTGGAAACAGCTGGACGCGCTCCTTGCCAGCTGCCTGTCGTGTGCTGAGCCCGTTCTGGCGACGAGGGCTGCCCCTGCCTGGCGTCCAACAGTGGTCATGCCCACGATTTTCCCCGGATACTCAGTGGCCCAAGGAAGCAGCCCAGAGCCCTCTCCGTGGGCGCTGCTTCCTTGGGGCCCACGTGCCCTTCCCACAGGTCCCCCACACTCCCTCCCCCAGGAGCAAGTGTGTGTCCCCACTCGGGCACCGAGGCAGGACGCAGCAGGAGCCTTGGGCAGCCTCTGTGTCCCAGGGGCTCCCAGCGTCCCGGCAGAGGGCACGGCTGGACCGCAGGTGGCCTCAGCCTCGCAGGGGTGAGGGTTTTGCAGTCACGGTCACCAGCCAAGCCGGTCAGGACACAGTGCAGGGCGGGCGTGAGAAGGGGAAGGTCTGCCCTCACACGCTCGCTGAGCAAGTGCCAGTCACGGGCGAATGTGAACCAGGACGGCGGCTCCGCGGTGCGCGCCACGTGCTCCTGCCCTCGTCCTCAGAAGTGCGGAACAGACGGCGCCTTCATCGGCTCTGTCTGTGGCTGAGCTCCGGTTGCTGGATGCGTGCAGTCTACTCAAATATCTGCGTTAGTGAGCGGGCATCACAATTTGGGTCTAAAACATCAGATGATCTGAATGTCGTGTTTTTAGTATTTCCCAGCAAGTTCTCAGAAGTTACGTGTTAGACACAAAGCCATAAAAGGCAGGCGTTCTGGCCAGGACTGCGCCTGAGCCTGGGACCCCGGCACCCCCCACTCCGGCCTCTGCAGCCCAGCCCCCGCCTGGTTCCCTCCTGCTCCGCCTGGGGCTCCCTACTCCCCAGAGCTGGCCAGTGGGCTTCTTCGTGTTTTATCGTGAAACACATGTGATGCACCACGTCCCACATACAGCCCAGCGGCCTGCAACCCACGCGTAGTGTTTCACTGGCACTGCCGTGCTGCCATGCACAATATCCCATCCTCCCCCGAGGGAACCCCTGCGCGTCACAGAGCCACTGCCCGTCCCCACCTCTCCCAGCCCTGGCGGTCACTCCTCTGCCTCCTGTCCCTGTGAACCTGTGTGTTGTGATCCATGTGGACGACCCTCGGCCTGTGGCGGTGGCCTCTCCTCGGCTCATGGTTCCTCAGTCTCCTGCGTGTTGTGGCTGACTGGGGCCTCACTCCACTTTGTGCCTGGCTGGTGCTTTGTTCCACATATAGGCCACGTTTTACTGATCCTCTCGCTATGGCGTGGACATCTGGGTTGTGTCCACCTCGGCTCCCACGCGTGGTGCCGCTGTGTGCATTTCTTCGTGAGGTTTCTGCTTTGTTTTGTTTTGTTTTTAACGTATGTTTATCTGAAAGAGTTACAGAGAGGGAGGGAGAGACAGAGGTTCATCTCCCTGATGGCCACAATGGCCAGTGCTGGGCCAGGCTGAAGCCAGAATCCAGAAGCTTCTTCCAGGTCTCCCACATGGGTGCAGAGCCCAAGCGCTTGGTCCATCCTCTGCTGCTTTCCCAGGCCATAGCAGATAGCTGGATCGGAAGTGGAGTAGCCGGGACTTGAACCGGCGCCCATATGGGATGGTGGGCCTGCAGGCGGCGGTGCTGTCAGCTGCACACTGCCGGTCCCTGCGCGCAGGTCTCTGTCTGGGCGCCTGTGTGCGGGACGTGGCCGTGTAGGAGAGAGTGGGTGGCAGGTTGGGTCATGATTCTGGGCACACTTCTCCCAGGAGCCACCAGGCTGTTTTCCACAGCCACTGCACGATCGCGTTCCCCCAGCAAGGTGGGAGACGTCGTTTCTCCACGTCTCTCCAGCTCGCTCCCTTTATGTAACTGTGTTTATTTGTCATTATTTTATAATCGCCGCCCCTGGGTTTTGGTTGGAAGTCACTCGTGCTCGTCCACCCTGCCTGTACGTCCCATGGAGACGCCCACTCTGGTCTTTGCGGTTTTCAGTTGGGTCACAGTTGCTCCACATTCTCACTGACAGTTTTTGCCTTCTTTTTCTGTGATAGCTCTTCTAGCGGCAAGAAGTGGTTTTGAGTTTTTATTTATTTGAAAAGCAGGCAGAGTAGCCAGCTGGTCATTCCCCAGACGCCTGGAATACAGGGTCTCAGCCGGGTCAAAGCCAGGAGCCTGGAACTCCATCTGGGTCTCCCACATGGGTGGCAGGGGCCCGAGCACTTGGGCCAACTTTCACTGCTTTCCCAAGCGTATTAGAAGGGAGCTGGATCGGAAGTGGAGCGGCGGGACTTGAACCAGCACCCTGGGAGACGCCAGCACTGCAGGTGGCAGCGTACCCAGCTGTCCACTGCCCCCCAACCCAAGCTGATGGTTTTGCGTGAGGACGTCCTGTTCTTGTTGAAGAGACTGTGCCCTCCCCAGGGGCTGGTCTTGGCTCCCTTGTGAGAAACAACAGACTGTGCACGTGTGTCTCCATCTGAAAATCTGGGTACAGCCAATAACCGAAGTGTGGCACTGACCGGGCCTCCGGGCTGCCTGTGCGTCTTCATCTTTGATCCAGGAAACTCCGTTCTGAAATTCAAGGCAGAAGCAGTCTCTGGCAGGCGTGAAGGGCCTGTGTCATGGGCACTCGTTGGAGCTCTCAGCAATACTGGCTTGAAAGCTCTCGAGGGAGGGACTTGTTTTGAAACTGCTGAACCAGGCTCCTGTCCCTGCCCCAGGCAGCCAGAGGTCACGGCAGCCAGACAGCCGCTGTCCCACGCCCTCGGGAGTGGACGACAGGAAGTGCAGGGCCGTGGGGGAGAGCGAGCCCTGGCGGAGCCCGACACTGGCTTCCGTGTGAGACGAGCAGCTTGGGCGCTCCCTCTCAGAGGCTGCCCAGCCCCTCAGGAGCACAGCTGCCGGGGCTCCCACAGAGCAGGGCTGCTGCCTTGAGCGTCCTGCACTAGCCAGACCCTCTCCTCAGAGGAGCCGGCGGTGCTGACACACGCCTGTGCAGTGCCTCCCGTGCTGTCGTTCCCAGCGACGGCTCTGGACGACACCTGTGGGTCCCTGGAGAGACGGCAGCCTAGGGTGTGTGGTGTGACATAACGACACATGTCATGGATATAATGCACCTGTCATGCGTCGTGTGATTTAGCAAAACGCATATTGTGTGCTGTGTGGAATAACATGTATATGCCATGTGATTTAGTGGCGTGTATATCATGTGTTGTGTGACATACTAATGCAGATAGCATGTCTCGTGTGATCTAATACATTTATCATTGCTGTGTGATACAGTGACATGCATATCATGTTGTGTCACCCTGTCACACATGTCATATGTTGTGTGGCATAATACAAGTCATGTGTCGTGTGATACAACACATGTATTGCATGAGCCCTGTGCTACAACAGCACCTGCAGCACATGTCGTGTGGTGCTGCCCCCAGCCCCAGGAGGGCTGCTGACTGCCAGTGTTGCGCGGACAAAGACCCTGGGCCCAGAGCAGACCCAGACATCGTCCGGGGTGATTTAGCTGGAAACAGGAGCGGAGACGAACGCCGGCAATGCTAAGCCCTCTGGAGCCCACGCTGACCGCACTCCTGGGAGTCTGGGATAGGCCATGACCACCGCAGGGTCGCTGCCTAATGGGTGTCGGAGCCACGCTCTGGGCCAGACGGGTGATGGATGGGCTGAGGGACACACAGGGCACGTGCTGAACCTGGAAGACCCTGACTGCCCCCTCCCTGTGCGGGGTCACAGGCAGGCTCCTAATCCCTCCTTACGTGAGGTCATGGGCGGGCTGCTGCCCCCTCCCTGCGTGGGGTCACGGGCCGGCTGCTCCCCCCTCCCTGCGTGGGGTCAGGAGGGGGCTGCTCCCCCCTCCCTGGGTGAGGTCACGGGCACACTCCTGCCCCCTCCCTGCGTGGGGTCACGGGCCGGCTGCTCCCCCCTCCCTGCGTGGGGTCAGGAGGGGGCTGCTCCCCCCTCCCTGGGTGGGGTCACGGGCACACTCCTGCCCCCTCCCTGCGTGGGGTCACGGGCCGGCTGCAGGCTCGGCAGTGTGAACAGACAGAAAACCTGGGTTGGGGAGTGGGGGCACAGCGCTGTCCATCAGGCAGTAGCCTTGGAACCCAGCGAGGAGCCCAGCCACGGTGTCCTCAGAGCGGGGGGGGCGGTGCTGGGAGGGTCTCATGGTGCCCGTGTTGCGGCCCCAGACGTCACAGCTCCAGTGTCAGACCCCAGCAGCAGGCTCTGCCTGTCCTCCCTCGGTCCATTGCTGTGGGGGTCCCTGAGGGGTCCCTGTTTTATCAGTGAGAGGGACGGCCCCGTAGGAACACATGACATGTGTGAATCACGCGTCAGCGAGCCACAGCCAGATGCAGCCTCAGGTCCTCTGACCCTGGGCAGGAGCAGGGCTGGGTGGCGCACACGGGTGGGACCGGGCAGAGAACTCCACAGCGCTCCGAGGCAGACGGCCGTTTGGCTAGGTCCTGCAGCAGCTCCAAAATGAAACACTGTCCCCCGCGGCCGAGAGCTGCGCCACTCCTTTGAGGCCCAGCGCAGCGGGCCTTGCTGCAGCCTCACGCAGGGGGGCGGTCAGGGTGCTCAGGTGGCCCTGCCACTGACTTGGCGTCCTGTGGAGCACACTTACGTTGGAGGAGGGGCTGTCCAGGGAGGAAACGGTGTCCTGGGTGTGACTGGCTGTGTGCTCGCCCCTGAGTCTCAGGCCGGTTCCCCTGGGCTTTCCCACACAGCCCCCGGGGCCCCAGGGCCAGGGCCAGCGGAAATGGTTCTCCTGCAGCTTTGGGGACAGGAAGCCCTCGAGCACTCGTGTGGTAACTGGGAGTGAGGAGGCCGGGGGATGGCGCGTTGGATCGCAGCCTGGAGAGCTCATTTGGGAACAGGTGCTCTTGAGCGTCGGCGTGTGGAGGCGTCGTTGCGTCCCAGGTCTCCCCGCCCGCAAACCTCCGCTGCCACAGTCCCGGGAGGAAGTGGGGCCGGGGGAGCCAGGCCAGCACCTGGCTGAGCTGAAGCCGAACCCAGCGAGCTCCGCACTCAGCCCATCCCCCTGGCCCAGGGCAGCTCCTGTGTGTGTCATACCAGCAGTGCTGCTCCCCCCTGGGGTGACACCCGTGGGCAGACATGACCAGTGACCTGTTCTCTTCAAATCTGTTTCCGTCACCCTGCCCCATGCCCACTGGGAGCAGCTGGCTGTGCTGTCGGAGGTCCCCAGTACTGGCATCCAGGGGCAGGGCTCCGGCCTCTGCCTGCCGACCAGGTGTGCTCACCCCCCAGGCCCCCGGACACCAGCCTCCTGCACTGCATCCGACAGCAGCTCACGGCCTCGCACGCCCCCGGCTGGTGTGGAATCAGCTCACGGCCTCGCACGCCCCCGGCTGGTGTGGAATCAGCTCACGGCCTCGCACGCCCCTGGCTGGTGTGGAATCAGCTCACGGCCTCGCACGCCCCCGGCTGGTGTGGAATCGCCTCCCAGCAGGGGGGTCCCAGCTGCCCGGCTCCCGAGGGCTTGAGGCACTCTAAGCAGAGTCAGAGAAGCACATGGGCTGTGGCTCCTGCTCCCTCGGCAGTAGCTGCCCTAGAGCCAGGCAGGAAGTAGCCTGGAGGACAGAGCCTGCAGATGAGGGGTCGCAGGTCGCTCCTGTGTGTGGTGTGGACAGCGTGGCCCAAACCCAGTCACGGATCCTCACGAGCTTGCGGGGTCCTGGGCCGGGCCTGGTCAGTCACTGAGCGCCGTCTGTGAGTGACGGCCCTGGCGCCCCACCCTGTGTGTGAGGCCCGTCTGAAGGTCTCTCTCCCATCTCTCTCGTAAGGACCAAGAAGCTGATCGTGGACGTGATCCGGAGCCAGCCGGGGAACACTCTGATGGAAATCTTAGAGGCCCCAGCCACGGAAGAGCAGGTAACTTGTCTTTCGGTACAGAACGGCCAGGAGCCGACGTTGGCTGTCCTCTGTCCTGTGGCGGAAGGGGCCTCCATCTGGGATTGAGGCCCACTGTGTGCCGTGTGCTCAGAGCCCGTGTGGGGAGCCGTGGGAGCGAGACGGGAGCCAGCCGGAGGCGGTTCCGGGAGACAGGATGTGGAGGGATGCCTCTCATTCCTCGTGTGTCTGCTGACGGCCAGCACAGTGCAGCTGTCCTCACGCTGCAGTCTGTGTCTGGAGTTCCCCGCCAGAGCCCACGGCGTCCCTGCCAGACGCGAGCCCCGTGGGACTTGTGATTCACCTATGTAAAATGTGTCGCTGTGCAGCCAGTGCAGCCAGTGCCACTCCCGACACGCAGCAGCCAAGCTACATGTGATTCTCCTGAGTATTCCCTCGCGGTCCGGGCTGCCGGGGGATCGCCGTGCCGGCTTTGAACTTTAGAAATGTCAGACAGGACGTGGGATCGTCAGGGGTTCGTCAGTGAGCGCGTCTCAAGCTCTGTGGGGGGACAGCGTACTGATCTGCCCTCGGAGGCTTTGTCCTTGTTCCGTGTTTCGGTCCTGCCCGGATGCAGCTGCGCCGTGACTAGGAGCCCAGGCTCCTGGGTCAAGTGTAGCATCGCGCCTCCCTGGCAGTCACCCTGGGCCCTCAGGGCTGCTTCTGTGCCTCGGCTGTAAGATGGCAACAGTGAGAGTGTCCCCGATGGACAGGCACTGTTCAACGAGCTATGGCCTGGGGATCAAGACGCCTACATCCGGTGTCAGGGGGCCCGGGGTCAACTCCCAACCCCAACTCCAGTCTCCAGCTTCCTGCTAGCAGACGCTGGAGGGGCAGCGACGATGGCTCAAGTAGTCGAGCGCCTGCCATTTACATGGTAGACCTGGCTGGAGTTCCTGGCTCCTGGCTTTACGCAGCCACGGCCAGCATCTGGAGAGTGACCCAGTGGACGGGTGCACTCGCTCTCTGTCCCTCAAATAAGTAAGAACAGTGGAAACCCATGTTAAGTGGGCTGAGTGCTTCCTGGCATGTGGTCAGTGCCCTCTGAACAGCACTGGACCTGCTGTGTCTAAGAGCACTCGTGGTTTGTGGTCCATGGTCCGGTGTGTACCACACTGAAACGGGAGGATCGCCACCATCCGTGTACGGGACACTGATCTCGGGACTTGCCGTGTGCAGAGTACCCCAACTCCCTCTGGTGCACTGACACCTGCGGGCTTTGCGGAGTGGAACCCTTGTCGGGGTGGGGCGCCCGGACGCCCCCGTGGGGTCCCGCAGGCATCTGCGCACGGGTGGATGGGGCTGTGCTGGCTTCTGGACCTCAGGCCAACGTAGCTGCTGTTGGCCGATGGTCTCTGGCTTTTCAACGGAAGTGGGAAGTAGCACTGGTCCTGCGAGCCCCGCCCATTTGTGATCGCCACCTGGCAGGCGTCAGGCGTCCGCCCTGGAGGCCGATGAGGTGACAGGAAGGGCAGGTGCTGGCTGCGGCCTGGGGGCTGCTGCTTTCCTTTCTTTCCTTTTTTTCTTTTTCTTTTTTTTTTTTTAAGATTCAGTTATTTAAAAGGCAGGGCAACAGAGAAGGAGGGAGAGGGAGAGACAGAGAGAGAGAGAGATCTCCCATCTGCTGGTTCACTGCCCAGACACCCACTGTAGTAGGACTGGGTCAGGCCACAGCCAGGAGCCAGGAGCTCCACGTCTGGGTCTCCCAGGTGGGGGCCGGGGCCATGCTCTGTGCCTCCCAGGAGCATCAGCAGGGAGCTGCTTCCGAAGCCGGGCGGATCCAGGACCTGAACTGGCACCCATGTGGGACGCTGGCACCCAGGCTGCCCCCACACCGCCCTTGAGGGTTTCCTTTTGATGTTAAATGGCGGCTGTGTCAGGTGGGGGTGCGGCTCCTGCGACCAGGGTCAGAGAGAAGTGGATGCCTCGCTGTGTCCTTGCAGGAACAGGACCATGCCGCGGACATGGCGAGCCGGGCGGCCAGGACCGCAGGAGACCAGGGGCAGAGCCAGCCCCTGGTGGAGGACGCCCAGCTGCCCCTGGAGCAGAAGAAGAGGAAGATCCAGAGGAACCTGCGGACGCTGGAGCAGACCGGACTCGTGTCCTCCGCCAACAAGTACCAGGACATCCTCAACGAGATCGCCAAGGTCGGGCGCTGTCGCTTTGCGCCGCTCAGCGGGCGTCTGCGAGCCGCCAGCCAGGGCTGGAGCTGGGCACCCTGAGGGGCACGGGAGCCGCCAGCCAGGCTGCAGCTGGGCACCCTGAGGGGCACGGGAGCCGCCAGCCAGGCTGGAGCTGGGCACCCTGCGGGGCATGGGAGCCGCCAGCCAGGGCCGGAGCTGGGCACCCTGCGGGGCATGGGAGCCGCCAGCCAGGGCTGCAGCTGGGCACCCTGCGGGGCATGGGAGCCGCCAGCCAGGCTGGAGCTGGGCACCCTGCGGGGCATGGGAGCCGCCAGCCAGGGCCGGAGCTGGGCACCCTGCAGGGCATGGGAGCCGCCAGCCAGGGCCGGAGCTGGACACCCTGCGGGGCATGGGAGCCGCCAGCCAGGCTGGAGCTGGGCACCCTGCGGGGCATGGGAGCCGCCAGCCAGGGCCGGAGCTGGGCACCCTGCGGGGCATGGGAGCCGCCAGCCAGGGCCGGAGCTGGGCACCCTGCGGGGCATGGGAGCCGCCAGCCAGGGCTGCAGCTGGGCGCCCTGAGGGGCATGGGAGCCGCCAGCCAGGCTGGAGCTGGGCACCCTGAGGGGCACGGGAGCCGCCAGCCAGGCTGGAGCTGGGCACCCTGCGGGGCACGGGAGCTGCCAGCCAGGGCCGGAGCTGGGCACCCTGCGGGGCACGGGAGCCGCCAGCCAGGGCCGGAGCTGGGCACCCTGCGGGGCACGGGAGCCGCCAGCCAGGGCCGGAGCTGGGCACCCTGCGGGGCACGGGAGCCGCCAGCCAGGGCCGGAGCTGGGCACCCTGCGGGGCACGGGAACCGCCAGCCAGGGCTGCAGCTGGGCACCCTGCGGGGCACGGGAGCCGCCAGCCAGGGCTGCAGCTGGGCGCCCTGCGGGGCACGGGAGCCGCCAGCCAGGCTGGAGCTGGGCGCCCTGAGGGGCACGGGAGCCGCCAGCCAGGCTGGAGCTGGGCGCCCTGAGGGGCATGGGAGCCGCCAGCCAGGCTGGAGCTGGGCACCCTGAGGGGCATGGGAGCCGCCAGCCAGGGCTGGAGCTGGGCGCCCTGAGGGGCACGGGGGCCCAGCTGCCTGCTCCCCTCTGCAGAGATCATTCAGGTTTCCCATGGGCCGTAGCTTTGAGCTGAGACTAATCGCAGTTCCGGGATGTGAGGAGAAGGTCGCACACTAGGAGGGGACCGGAGGGGCGGCAGGGCCTGCTCCCCGGGCCAGGCCCCGCCCCCACCCCCAGCCTGCCAGCACCAAGCTCGGCGTGCCCTCGGGACTGCCCTGGCCAGGGTGGTGAGAGGGCTGGGGCCTGCTCCCAGCGGCTGACACTGGGAGACTGTTTCTGGTTTTCTCATCCCGTGAGTCCGTTCTTGAGAAACTTCCCCAGAAAAGTCTCCAGTCTGTACAGGAAACAGGAAGTGGCGGAGGCCTGCCTGCCAAGGATAAGCACGTGTGCGTTTGGGACAAAAGCATGTTTCATTCTTTTGTTCCAAACTTGCTGGCTGGGGCAGGGCTGCAGGCTAAAGGCGGCTGAATACTCGGAAAAACAGGCTCAGGACTCCGGCCGATTCCAGTAGGTTCCGGCCATCAGTGCCTCCCCCGGCCAGAGTGACGCTGGGGCCGGAAATGTTTCTCTTTGGGCCTGGGAGATAGAGAAGTCAATGCTTTTGATTAAAAAGTCCTTTTTAAAATACGCACTCTGAAAAAAGAACAAGGCTGCTTTGAAGGCACCCCCAAGGGGTTCTGTTTCATGAAGGCTTGCTCTGTGGAGAGGGCGTGGGGGTGGGGGTGCCCCGGGAGGGTGGGGGTGCCCCTCGGGTCTGCGGGGACGGTTCTGGGCACGAGGGGGACGCGGTGTGGCAGAGGCCTGATGTTCTCCAGGGAAGCGTCCTGGGAACTTATCAGGGAGGCCCGCGGGACAGGCGCGTATCTGCCAGCTCACATGGAGCGTGGCTCTTGTCAGCGGTGAGCAGCCCCCTCAGCTCTGTGTTCTGGGAATTCTATCTGCATCCAAACACAGCCACTTCTCGGTGGCTGGGGTTCCAGGAACCACCCCCCCCCCGCCACCCCCACCTCCACAGATGCTCCTGTCCCCTCTGAAATGGCAGAGTAGGTCGGTGACTCGTAATGCGTGACACAGCGAGACACGAGACCCGGCACCAGTGCTGGGAGTGCCGTCCTGCACAATGGCTACCAGACAGCCCGTGCTGCTCCCACACAAGCAGATCCTTGCAGTTCGGCGCGCGCACGGGCGCAGTGCCCAGGGCAGAGGGCAGCCGTGACGGTGAATCCCTCCGTCTCCTCCATCGGTGCCGAATCTCCCAAGCCCAGCTGCCGTCTTCACAAGCCTCGCGCAGTATTTGCCAGATGCGGGGTTTGTTACGGCTAACGTGAACCCAGCAGTTAGCTGCGGGCCTTCTCGGCCAAAGGCAGGGGCTCACAGATCACCTGCTCACTTCCTGGCGGTACCTCTTGGGGAGCGCTTCTTCCCTAAAGAGTGCTTGTTCTACAGTCACTTCCGAATTCCGCCCAGAGAAGCAGCCTCAGCGGGTTCTTACGGACCCGGGATAGGATCCCGCCCCGTCCTCACGTGGAAAGAACGGGGACTCGCGGGCAGAGCGCAGCCGGAGCCCGAGCTGAGTGCCAGCGACAGCCGCTCGCCGCGGGGCAGGCGTCCCCCTCGGCCTCATGCCTTCTCTTGTCGTTTCAGGATGTTCGGAATCAAAGAATCTACCGGAAGCTTCGGAAAGCTGAGCTGGCCAAGCTGCAGCAGACGCTGCTCGCCCTGAACAAGAAGGCGGCGTTCTACGAGGAGCAGATCAACTACTACGACACCTACATAAAGACCTGCCTGGACAACCTCAACAGGAAGTGAGTGCGCGCCCCCCCGCGGCCCGCGGCCCGCGGCCACGTGCGTGTCTGTGCCAGCCCCCGCGGTCTGTGCTCACGTGTGTGGTCACGTGCGTGTCTGTGCCAGCCCCCGCGGCCCGTGGTCATGGTGTGGTCACGTGCATGTCTGTGCCAGCCCCCCCGCGGTCTGTGGTCACGTGTGTGGTCACGTGCATGTCTGTGCGAGCCCCCGCCCCCGCGGCCCGTGGTCATGTTGTGGTCACGTGCGTGTCTGTGCGAGCCCCCCTACGGTCCGTGGTCATGTTGTGGTCACGTGCATGTCTGTGCGAGCCCCCCTGCGGTCCGTGGTCATGTTGTGGTCACGTGCGTGTCTGTGCGAGCCCCCCTGCGGTCCGTGGTCATGTTGTGGTCACGTGCGTGTCTGTGCGAGCCCCCGCCCCCGCGGCCCGTGGTCATGTTGTGGTCACGTGCATGTCTGTGCGAGCCCCCCTGCGGTCCGTGGTCATGTTGTGGTCATGTGCGTGTCTGTGCGAGCCCCCCTGCGGTCCGTGGTCATGTTGTGGTCACGTGCGTGTCTGTGTGAGCCCCCCTGCGGTCCGTGGTCACGTGCATAGTCACGTGCGTGTCTGCAGCGCTGGCCAGTCTGCCGAGCTGAAGGCCATGCCGTGGCCAGGAGCTCCCTCCGCTGTGTCGTTTGTGAACTAAGACGTGGGGCGCGGATTCCGGCTCTCTCACCCTGGCAGCGCCGGGACTGCAGTAGCTCAGCCCCGAGTGTGGCAGGCGAACAGATCAGCACTCGGAGACGCCCTCCACTGCCCCCCGGTCTCAGTCCACGGTGCTTCCAAAGCACCGGTAAAACCATCCCGTCTCGTATTTGGAGTGTGTACGGAAAGCAGTGTTTGATCGTGTCAGGTGACACCAGGTGTGTACAGGTGGCCCAGAGCCACTCTGCGGCTTTAAATTGCTGTGTGGTTTAAAAAAAAAAAAAAAAAAAACTCACACAGCTGGCAAAATCCGGCAGCGCTCTGCCACCTGTTAGACACGTACAACCGATTTCTGTGTGCACTGCCACCACTTGCGTGGTCCTCTTTTTATTTTTTTTTAAAGATTTATTTATTCATATGAGAGGCAGAGGCAGAGAGAGAGAGAGAGGGAGAGAGAGAGAGGTCTTCCATCCGCTGGTTCACTCCCCAAATGCTGCAACAGCTGGAGCTGGGCTGATCCAAAGCCAGGAGCTTCTTCCAGGTCTCCCACGTGGGTGCAGGGCCCAGGCACACAGGCCATCTTCCACTGCTTTCCCAGGTGCACTAGCAGGAGCTGGATCAGAAGTGGAGCAGCGGGACTAGAACCAGCACCTGTATGGTGCTGCAGGCCATGGCCTTACCCACCAGGCCACCGGCGGCCTGCAGTAGTCCTCTTTGCTCACGGGTGTTCTTACCACCAGGCCGGGTTCGGTGCAGCTCTTTGTTACCGCTTACATGTGACATGCGGGATTCTGCCGTGATGCCACCAGCCTGGTGCGGGAAGATCCTGGGGGTCGCTGCCCCGCCACAGGTGCCCTGTGCTTGTCCTGCCAGGAACTCCCGGAGGTCCATCAAGCTGGACGGCAAGGGCGAGCCGAAGGGGACGAAGAGAGCGAAGCCGGTGAGGTACACGGCGGCGCGGCTGCACGAGAAGGGCGTACTGCTGGGGATCGATGACCTGCAGACAAACCAGTGAGTGGGGCCCGCCCACGTGGCCCTGCCTCCCGCACACACACACACACACACACACCCGGGGGCCTCCATGCCGGGGGCAGGGCAGAGTCCAGGGAGAGCCGGGCGCCGGGCCAGCAGCGCTGACTCAGTGACCCTGCCCCCTGCACGTGCCCCTGTGGCCGGGTTTTCAGCCCTCACTGGATGGGAAGCCTGCCCTGGGTCTCGGAGTCGAGTCATCTACACTCGTGGGCTGTGCGTGTGTGTGCGTGCGGGCACAGCCCACGCCAGGCACACCAGCTCCATGCCGCTTCTCCCTGTCGGCCGTCCCAGGCAGCCGGGCTCACAGCATCTCCCTGAACCTGGCGTCCACTTCCTTGTCCCAAGACCTCCTCTGGCCCACACCCCCCGGGGGGCGAGCTTTCTGCGGCGGCTCCTGGAAGAGCTCCGTCCTCCTGCTGGGGTGCGGGCCCGTGTTCGGCCCACTGCTCTGTGATTCGGCGTTCTCATGCCATCGTGTGCTCCTGGGAACAAGGCCGCGTCCTCCACCCCTTAGCCGGGCACACACGTCCCAGCTCTGTGCACTGCCCTCAGCCTGGCGTCTGGGGAGCAGAGCAGTGGACGGTGGTGTCCCCGGGAGCCACCACCATGGTCCCCTGGGGTCCGTTCCTCCCTGCAGCTCTGAGCGTGCCTGACCGTCCGTCCCTCCTTCCCAGGTTCAAGAACGTCCTGTTTGACATCGTGGCCACTGAGGACGTGGGCATCTTCGACGTCCGGTCCAAGTTCCTCGGTGTGGAGATGGAAAAGGTGCAGCTCAACATCCAGGTGAGCGGGCCGGGGCGCCCACGGTGCCGGCCCTGGCGCCCACGGTGCCGGCCCTGGCGCCCACGGTGCCGGCCCTGGCGCCGGCTCCGCAGAGGCCTGCACGAGCCTCCGATGCCGGAACTCCTCTGTGAAGGGCCTGAGGTCTTTAAGGCTGCGACTGTCCCAGTGACGGGGGTAGAATGCTTTCAGACGGCGAAAGGGAGTGGTCAGTTTTCCTGTGAGAGCAAGGAGATTTTCTAAGTTTCTGAAACCCACTTTTCCCATGGTTGGGTTCACAAGAACCAAAGAGCTGATGCAAAGCAGATGTTTAGGAAAAGAGCGGCGGCTCTGCGTGTGAACCCTCCGTCCTCCCGCAGGACGGCTGGGGACTCCAGTCGCTGTGCAGAAACAAGCTGGGGGAGGGGCGCAGCCAGATCCCACCCAGCGTCTGTCCTTGGCCCCCTCAGGCTAAAGAAGGGACTGCGATTGTGCAGCGTCTACACCAGTCACCTCGCTGGGCCGGGGCAGTGACGTCAGCCCTGGCCTCCTGCCTCCCCCACCGCCCACGCAGGCCAGAGCCCCTCCTCTCTGTCCAGCAGCCGTGGAAGGCTCAAGCCAGAAAACCAGGCCGAAATGGCCCTGAGAACGGCACGGAGATGGCAGGGTCTCGTAGGGTGCAGCGAGGAAACTGAGACACAGCGTGGCCGTGGCCGTGCCGAGGGTACTGCAGTCACGTGCTGCCTTCTGCCCTTGGGGGACTACACAGTGCAGCTGGCAGGGGTCTTCCATGCTCCCTGTCGCTGTGGGGGGTAAGACAGCCTGCAGGACGCCCCTCAGGGGCGGCTGGCCCCCGGCAGACACCGTCCGGGCTGCTTAGACCCGAGGCCCCTGCCGTCACCCGCTCCCACAACACCATCTGTTCCCATGACAGCTGACCATTGGCAGATGGCCACGGACCCCCGGGGGCTCTGTGATTCACAGGCACCACGCAAGATACACATGTAGGGCCCCTCCTCAAAATTGTGAAAGATTTTGGGACAAGAATCCGAAAGCCTGAAACAGTACAGGGCTCCTTCTGAGCGTGGCCCCGGGTCGCTGGCAGCCTGAGCCTCAGAGGGGCCAGATGGCCGTGTCAGGCAGCGTGTGCCTCCACGCGGGCTGGTCGGTTAGCCAGGACGAGACGGCCAGGTCTTCCGTGGAAGACAGTGGGGAGCCCGAGGGGGTCCCGTGCTCCCAGGTCCTCCCTACCTGGTCCTCTTCCTACCTGCAGAAAACACTAGGGCGGGGTCGTGCCCAGTGGAGAATTCTGTGTCCTGCAGGCCAGCACGGTGTCCTGTGTCCGAGCTGACACACACCTCCTGAGGGCTCTCACACCCGCCCAGCAGGGTGTGTGGCTTGTGTGGCAGGCGTTGTGCGTGTAGCATTCAGGCCCAGTGTCCTTCGAGCTCTGCCAGGGCCCCGCTCCCCCACCCCCATGGCAGGTGAGGCTCCCGGGGCCGTCATGGCCGGCCGGTGTGAGGTCTTCCTGGCTCTGCCCCACGGCAGACGCCTCCAGCAGCGGTTCCTGCGGCTGCGCCCGCCCGGCGCCGTGTCCTCACGCACGGAGAAGCTGGAGACACCGTGCGGGTCACGGCGGCTCCGCGCCCCGTGCTCACCGCAGCCTGTGTGGACGCTGCTCCCTCCCTTCCAGGACCTGCTACAGATGCAGTACGAGGGCGTGGCCGTGATGAAGATGTTCGACAAGGTCAAGGTGAACGTGAACCTGCTCATCTACCTGCTCAACAAGAAGTTCTACGGGAAGTGAGGCGGCCGCGCCCTCGCACCGGGCCCTCACCGCACAAGGGATGTGTTGAGTATTTTTTTTAAACACGATCAAAATCACTGCTTAGAAACGTGTGATTTTTTTTTCAAAGACCAAAACTGTCCTGGAAAATGTACCCATGTGCCTTCTTGCCAAATCCGTGCCACAGTGGAGTGAGACGTGGAGCTGGTGGGTGTGAGGGCGCCAGTGGTGCCGTGGCGGCACCGTGGCCGCTGTCAGCAGGAGATGCGCTGACTGGGCCCCGTGTCGGCCCGGCCGTGAGCAGTCCGAGCGCCCTCCTGAGTCCCGGGACGCTTCCTGGATTTCTTGTTTTTCTCAGCCTTGGGGAAATAGAAACCTGATGATTTGAATGAATTATTTAGACCGTTCTAAGCCCTGTCTTCTGGGAATTACTGATTTTAAAGAGAAATTTTGTGCAATTCAAAATGGGGTTTCCCGAGTGATTGAAGGTGACGATCACCCTGTGCGTGCTGAAGCCTGCGTTGTACGTGGTCCGTTCCTGGAGGGGAAAGCACTACTGGCCGGGCCAGGGCCCAGGGACGACCCCTGCCTCGCCCGGCCCCGCCCCCCCGCCCCACCCCCACAGCTCAGCTCAGCACTTCAGCTGTGACGCTATGAAATCGGTGTCTAGATGGCTCTAAGTGTATTCTCTGCAAATTGTTTTCCATAAAATAAACATTACTTAATTACATTGATTTCATCTTAAATCCAAATCATTTCATGGGCACAGGATTCCTGATGGAGCATAGCTGGTAAAGACACTACCTCAGGCCGGCGCCGCGGCTCACCGGGCTAATCCTCCGTCTGCGGCGCCGGCACCCCGGGTTCTAGTCCCAGTCTGGGCACCGATCCTGTCCTGGTTACCCCTCTTCCAGGCCAGCTCTCTGCTGTGGCCCGGGAAGGCAGTGGAGGATGGCCCAAGTGCTTGGGCGCTGCACCCGCATGGGAGACCAGGAGAAGCACCTGGCTCCTGGCTTCGGATCAGCGCAGTGCGCCAGCCGCAGTGGCCATTGGAGGTTGAACCAATGGAAAAGGAAGACCTTTCTCTCTGTCTCTCTCTCTATCCACTCTGCCTGTCAAAAAAAAAAAAAAAGACACTACCTCGGGCACTGTGCTGATTGCCCTCTCGCTGTACCTATTAACCTGGTCACTGTACTAGTTACCCCAGTACTAGTTATCCCAGTCACTATACTGGTTACTCTGGGTGCTGTACTACTGACCCTAGTCACTGTACTGGTTACCCTGGTCACTGCACTGGTGACCAGTCACTGTACTAGTTACCCCAGCACTGTGCTACTTATCCTGGGCATTGCACTAGTTACTCCAGGTGCTGCACTAGTTACCCCGGTCACTGTACCAGTTACCCCTGGTGCTGTACTAGTTATCTCAGCCACTGTACTAGTTATCCCAGGCACTGCACTAGTTACCCCGGGTGCTGTACCAGTTACCCCAGGCACTTTACCAGTTACCCCGGGCGCTGTACTAGTTAGGGCACAGAATAGCTGCTGTGAGTAAGAGACTGGAAACACTGGTGGCTGAACAGGACAGAATGGGTTTTTCTGTGAGGTCCCCGGGGTCATCCGGGATCAGGCTGGCCAGTCGGCTGGAAGGGAGGAAGGGCGGGGCAGGCGGGGCTCACAGGTGCCTCCCGCTGGCATCCCGTGGGCCTGGCCGTCGCCGCAGGCTCCCGGCTGGCTGCATGGACCGAGTCCTGCCCTGGTACGTTCCGTGACAGAACCCACAGGGCGGCTGTGAGAACGTGGGTTCAGCCGCGGCCCAGGCGTGGGAGCAGAGCACCTGCCTGGGGCTGTGAGGCCCCCGACACTTGGCACAAGGTGTATGAGGAAGAGATACTCGCCGAAGACTGCCGTGGCTGCGTGAGCTCTGCAGGGCAGGGTCAGTGGGTGACCCAGGGGAGGCTGGGTGACGGAGAATGGCAGTGTCAGGGCCCCGTGGTCCCAGCGGGACTTGCTTCCCACTCGGTCCCAGCAGCACTGGTTGATGGCACGGATCAGGTCTGACCCACTCGTGCTGTCTGGGAGGCGGGCCAGTGGGGGGTGGCGGCAGCGGCAGCTGGGGGGGGGGGGTGCTTAGGTGGCTGGTGGGGAGCAGTGCTCATGGGCAGGCTGGTTGTCCACGCCTGGGTGGGCCTGCGGTTCTGTGTCCTGGCTCCCCACGTGGTCCTCTGCACACAGCGTCCACACCCTGGTCACACCCAGACCAACGGGGTCACCCAGCCATGGCCCGGGAGCTGCGGGATCCAGGAGCTGGGTATACCTGCTGCCTTCCTGAGGGGCCCGTGGTGTTGGACTGTAGAAGGGACAAGCTGACCGCGGGTAGAGCAGACAGCCGGGGAGCCCCAGCCCCAGCACTCCTAGGAGGCAGCCGTCCGACCCCCCTGACCCTGCCCCACCCCCGAGCTCTCGGCTGTCTCACCACGGGGTGGGGGGTTCACTTATGTATTTGCTTTTAACCCGCTGAGCAATCTGGGAGTCCAAGTCAGCGGGCTACGTCCTGGTAGCCGCCACGCATGTTGGGGTGGGGCCTGGGGGCTGCCATGCATGGGCACGACAGAGACGTTTAGGACTTTGGCCATGGGAGCAGGCGGATGGAGGAGGCTGGCCGTGCCTTGGCCGACTGTGTGTGTCTCACTGCCGCTGAACTCAGGACTCCATTAAAGCAGTGGTCTGTGCTCCAGGGCCCAGAGCTGGGTTTCAGGAGCTCTGAGCCCAGGGCCTGGCCGTGGCCTCTGGCAGGGGGCGGACCCAGGATGAGGTCATCGGTCCTTGGCAGGGCTGTGTGAACGTCCTAACACTGAGAGACCCTCGGTGCGGCCTCACTGTGACCGTATGTGCAGCCAGCAGCTCCCAGCTGGGACGTGTCCATCAGAGGTGCCGGCTCATCGCACACAGTGGAGACGGAAGTTTCGGAGTTTCATTTCCTTAACAGACACTGAGCATGGCCTTGCTCAGCACCCCAAACCCCAGGGGTGGCCTCTGATTCTGTCCACGGCACGACAGGTGGAACAGAGCTGTTGACCCATTGTGAGAGACAAACTTGACTTCCGAGTCCAGAACACCGGTCCAGGTTTGTGCAGCACAGGCCAGGGACAGGCCTGCTGGTGGTCAGCGGGCCACTGCACGGCCGCCCACTGCGGTGCTGTCTGCGCTGGCGTGGAGGGCCTCACGCCTGCGTCCAGGAGAACCCGCTGTCCTGCGTGTGAGCTGCAGGGACAGGTTCTGCGGGCACACTCTGGGGAGCCTTGGGCAGGGGGCGCAGGGACCACCTAACGGGCCAGAGGGAACTGCCTCCTCTCACCTGGGGTTACAGCTTTCGGCACAGGACGTCGTGTTTGTATGCAAACTCCGCCAGCAGCAGGCACCCTGGGGCCCGCACTCCTAGGTGACAGCGACACAGAGAGCCAGCGAGCACCACCAGCAGCACCGGGCTCCCACAGGACGCCGCCCTCCCGGGAACCCAGGGGACATCAGGTCTGGGAACGCGGAGTTCAGCGCCGCCTGTTCTGCTCTTCACAGCACACAGCTGCGGAGCGAGCGCCCTGGTCCCAGCTCCACCTGGGGGAGTTCTGCTGCGCAGGAGCTGGCCTGGGGCTGCCAGCACGGCGGCAGAGCCACTGGAGACACTCACGCCTCCCCCACCGGCTCCCAAGAGCACACGGGCTCCCCTGGGACTTCCTAGTCTGGGGACAGAACGGGAAAGGAGGAGGGCGTCACCCACAGACCACACACGGGGCCAGAAAGTGCTGGGAAAATGCCCCTCTGAACTTGCGGGTGGTCCATGGGGCCATGGCTTAATGAACTTGACCACACTAGTTAGGCCCAAACTACATGCATATGTGTCTCAAGATCCGCACAACGTGGCTGTGGTGGACGAGCAGGTGAACATCGAGCCGTCAGTCCCCGTTAGAAGATTAAAGAGCAACACTAAAGCAGCCACAGAGAATTACCAACCCGGGTGAGGGGCCGGCGCTGTGGCCTAGCGGGTAAAGCCACCGCCTGCAGTGCCGCATCCCATAGGGGCGCCGGTTCAAGTCCCGGCTGCTCCACTTCCCATCCAGCCCCTGCACCCGCGTGGGAGACCTGGAAGAAGCTCCTGGCTCCTGGCTTCTCTCTGGCCCAGCCCTGCTATGGTGGCCATTTGGGGACTGAACCAGCAGATGGAAGATCTCTAATAAAATTAAAATCCATAAGAAGGAATTGTTTAGACACCGTGAACAATAGATGAGCCGACGGGCGGCAGCGCTCAGGAGCACCGTGTCCACTTCGCCACGTGCAGCCCTGCACACGCGGGGCTGCTTCGGAGCCGGAGCCGCGTCCGCGCCAGCAACCCGCGGTCTGGGTCCCCAGGGCCGCGCGCGTCAAGGGCGCCGGAGCGGCCTGGGGGTTGGGCAGCGCCGGTCTCAGTGGGCGGCGACCCAGGGCCAGCGGCGGCACAGGGGTGCGCCCCCCGGGCTCTCTCGACCCCCGCCCGTGCGCCCGCGCTAGCCCCGCCCCCGGCCCCGCCCCCAGCGTCTCCCGCGCTCCGCCCCTCCAGCTCCGCCAGTGCCCGCGCGCCCGCAGACCCGGAGAGCGGCCGAGACTCGGGACAATGGGGCCGCGGCGGCTGCTGCTGGTCGCCGCCGGCCTCAGCCTGTGCTGGCCTCTGCTGAGCGCCCGCGCCCCCCACCGCGACCCAGGTGAGCGGCGGGAGCGGGTCGGACCCTGAGCCCGGCCCCGAGGGTGCCCGGCCGGTCCCCGGGGCCGCAGGGCGCCCCGGAAGCCCCCGGCGCCTGGCTGAGGCCGCAGCCCTGCGCGGTGCCCGCGGACGTGGCTCGGGGGCGCAGGGTGGGGCAGGGGCGTCCCGCAGCAGGAACGCCTCGCCCGCGGGTCAGGGCGGGGTCCGGCCGCCTGCCCAGGTCAACAGGGCAGACGGCGTGCTCGGCCGCGCTCCGGAGCTGCGGGCAGGGCGTCCGGCCGGTCACGCCCGCGCGCTGTGACAGACGCGGGAGCCGTCGGGGCCCGGCGGGTGGGGAGGGCGCCCCACTCCCGCCGCGTGCGCTGGGCCTTCGGGGTGGCGCGGCCGTCGGGGAGCCCGCAGGCTGGTGGAGACGCGGTGGGCAAGATCGGGGCCCCTGACCGGGTCCTGCCACGTCCCCCGCTTCCTCCCGTGAGACGGACAGCGCAGAAAGGGACTGGCCGGCGTCCGGGGGGGCTGGAGCCTCGCGGGGAGTGGGGGCTGGGGGCGGCAGGAGGGAGGCTGAGGGCAAAGCGGCCTGGCGCCGGCTGGGACTCACCGCCGCGCCATCTCCTCGCTCCCTCTGGAGTCGCCTGGTTGAGGCGGGGACTCGGTTCCTCCTGCCGGTTCTGAACGCTGGGCTCGGAGCGGACACCAGGTGCAGGAGGGGGCCTGTCCGGGGCCCACCAGCCTGCACCGGCCCCAGGGTGGCCCCTGGGCGTGCCCTGCTGAGAGCTGGTTCCTGGCTTTCCTGGGCGCCCTGGCGCCACCCGTTCTGCTCTTCGTGTGTGGGGTGCCTCTGCTGTCACTCTGGGGGGCTGACCAGGAGAACCCCCCGGGGATCCGGGTCCCTGGTACATGCATGGCTGCGCCGCTGAGGTTCAGCGCAGGCTTTCCCACCTGTTCCTGCTTTGTGGCTTCTCCCCCCTCCGGTCTCCCTTTGCCCGCTCACTCCCACCTGGAGCGCTGCAGTGCGGACCTGGCGCTGTGGCCGCGTTCTTTCTGGGGTGACCTCGGCTGGGCCCACTCCCACCCCACCCTGTGACCCGGAGACCCCCCGAGCCGGGTGACGAGGCAGCGTCTGCAGGTGCTGCAGAAGGAACTCCCTGTGAAGTGAGCGAGGTTCCTGTAGGTTTGGACAATGCGTCTGTAACTTTAGGAGGGGTGTGGTGGGACCTTCGGTCCCCAGGCGGTTTTCGGTTTTTCCTTGTGCAAACCCTGAGTGAGAACTGGAAGCCGCAGAGCTGCTGCACAGGCAGCGAGGAGAGCACGGCCCTCACCCAGGAGTTGCCCTGCCTGCTCTCCGGGAACGTCCTACACCGTCTGTGTTCCTGCTGTCGCTGTAGCTGATGTCAGGACCCCTGCTAGTCTCCCCCGGGTTCACAGCCGCCGCCGCGGCAGAACCCGGGCTCCCGGCTTTGGGAGGAAGCCGCACCAGGGCTGCTCCTGGTCGTCGCTCGGGTCAGGGGCCGCAGCAGGACAGGGAGGGGTGCAGGGACCAGCGTGGGACCTGTGGGAACGGAGGGTCCCGGGAGGCAGCAGCCGACCCCCTGCACTGAGCATCCGGCTTCGGTTCCGCCTGGCGTCTCAGACGATACAGGCAGAGCGAGACAGAGACTGATAAGACACAGAGAGAGAGAGAGAGAGAGAGAGAGAGAGAGATCGTCCACCTGCTGGCCGCAGCAGCCAGGGCTGAGCCAGGCCAAAGCCAAGATCCAGGAGCGCCATCCTGGGCTGCTGGGGCGTCACCGCGGGCTTCTCGGGCGTTAGCAGGAGCCGGGTCAGATTGGAGCAGCCAGGACCGGCAGCCTCCTGTGACCCTGCGGCCAGCGTCACCTTCCGTGCCCCTGTGGTGCTGCTCGTCCACTGGCTGCTCTTGATTCTGCCCCCTCTCTCGAACGTCGTCACCTGAAGTCACTGAGGGGACGGGGCCCTCCCACGTCGCACACTGGAGCGTCTGGGCTCGAGTCCCGGCTCCACCGCCGCCCCAGCGCCCTGCGCACGCACCCTGCCCGGTGCGGGAGACCTGGATTGGAGCTCTCTGCTCTCGGTCAGACTGAGCCCCTGGCTCTGCTGCTGCTGAAGACGGGGCTGCACCCCGAGGCCTGTGCACTTTGCTGCGCTGCGTGTGGGACCTGGGCCTGGCCCCGGCCTCTGCTCTGCTCATCTCCCAGCTTGAGCCGCACAGGGCAGCACAGAGTCCCGCCGGCTGGCGGCTGGGGGAGGTGGACTCGCTCCCAGGGTCAGGTGGGAGAGGCGTGGCCCGGCTCAGGCACTCAGGGAAGCTCCCGAGAGGGCGCCCTGTGGTCGTCCAGTCCCACGGCCCCGTGTCGTCCAGTCCCGCGGCCCCGTGTGGTCGTCCAGTCCGCGGACCCGTGTCGTCCAGTCCCGCGGCCCCGTGTCGTCCAGTCCCCCGGCCCCGTGTCGTCCAGTCCCCCGGCCCCATGTCGTCGTCCAGTCCCCCGGCCCCGTGTGGTCGTCCAGTCCCCGGCCCCGTGCCATCCAGTCCCCCGGCCCCGAGGTGCTCCGAGAAGCCGGGGAGGCTGCAGCAGGGCAGGTCAGCTGACTTGAGGACCCGCGCTGCTCTTTTTGCAGAATAACAGCAAAAGCACAGTGACTCACCGGGCACCGGGCACTGGCCCCTGACCGCAGCCCTTGACCCCTGAGCCTGGGGGAGGGCAGCGACTCCCACGGAAACCTCAGGCCGAGAGGCCGGCGGGGGAGTTTCCAGTCGCCTTGCTTGCTTTTAGCCTTCTGTGGTGCTGTGTATTTTATTTTTCTGGCGTTCTTTAATTTCACAAAAACCAGAATATCAAGCCCTGATGGGAGGAGAGGGTAACACCTTAGGCGGTGACATTCAACCAGGGGGTATGCGTTCTTCCTGGCCCTGGGCTGTGACGCTGGGTTTCCAGGGTGTGACATCAGCCGAGCTGGGCTGTGCCGTGGTGGCTGGGCCTCCCTCTCGGCTCCCATGCTCACTGTGCTGGCTGAGGCACCGGCGGAACGGGCTCGAGATGGGTGTGGAGGGGGCGTCCCCAAGGGAAGGCAGCGACCCTCGGGCAACGCAAGACTTGAAACGGATCTGCAGCTCCGAGTCTCTGGGCTGGGTGCTCTGTGACCTGTGCCCTGGGCATCGGAACATCGGAGTGCGGTGCCCAGGTCCCACCATGTCCGAGAGAGCGGGCAGACGGCTGTGTCAGTGCGTGACGTGGGGGCCGGGGAGCTGACCACGGCTGCTTTCGGGGTGTCCTCTCTGTGGTTTCCAGAGTGCCTGCGGTCCTGGGCTGCCACGCGTGGTCCGACAGGGGCTGGGTCCAGCTGCAGGCTCTGAGCGGAGCTCACAGAGGTGCCGTGAGCCCTGGCAGAGCTGTGCTGGGGACCCAGAGACTCGGGCGGGGCCAGGACTTGCCAGAGACCTCCGCAGGGGCCGTTCCTGGCGACCTGGCCCCCATCCGGAGGCAGATCTGCTGACCACCACCACCTCGGGCCCGCCCATGACCCTGCTGAAGGTCTTTGGCCACAGCCTCCCCCACAGGCTGTCCCTGAGCGGGCACTGGCCCTGCATTGCTTTCCAGGTTCCGCTTCTAGAATCCTTGTCCTTTGCTGGTGTCTCCTAGTTTTTCATTCATGTCAGTGCAATGCGGCGGCTTCAGATGGGGTCTCCCCGCTGAAGGCTCACGCTGCACCCTGCCAGTGTGCACGGCTGGGGGCCGAGTCAGCGTGCACAGCTGGCCTCCCCACCCCCACCGGCCAAGACAGTGTGCACGGCTGGGAGCGCCCTCCCCCAGGGCCGAGTCAGCGTGTGTGGCTGGGGGCGCCCCCCCACTGCCTGCTGTGAGCCTGCACCTCTGCAGCCGGCAGGCCCCCCTCACCCCCACCCCCCACCCCCCGAGCTGCTCACAGCGCTCCAGGGAAGCTGATCATAGGGCATTGGGAGGACGTGGTGACCGACGTGGGGCAGGGCGCACGTGGGACCCGGCGTGGGGCGTGGCACACATGGAGCGTGGGGTGGGGCCGGCACTTCCATCCCCGCTCTGGGGTCACCCCCGGGAACCGGCTGCTGTTTGTGTGGACACGGGTCCTTTGGGGTTTGGGGCCAGCCTGCAGCCCCTGTCCCCTGCCCAGAGGTTGGGGTGAGAGGGGCTGTCTGCCCGCCCTGTCCCGGGGAGCAGCTGCCACCATTCCACACTCTGAACTTCAGGACAGGAAGTGGGGCGAGACCCCATGCGGTCACAGGGCCAGCCTGATGCGGCCTCCTTGGCCAGGGCACTGAGACAGGAACCCCGTCCCTGGATCCAGACCGCCCCTCCTCCAGCCTCCCCTCCCGCTGCCCCCAGGCCCAGACCCACAGGTGCGTCTAGAGGCTTCCTTGCATTTGAGGCACTGGATGTGGGAGGGCCTCCCTGCTGTCCACTCTCTCAGCATCGCCGGAGCCACTTCCCTCCCCCGGCACCCAAGGCCCAGTATAGACCCCGTCCCTGTGCCAGTGGCAGCCCAGTTCCGTGGGGCAGTGTCTCCCAGCCGCTCGTCTGCCCGGTGTTCCCGTGAACCCTCGCGGGGGAGGAGGGTGGCGAGGGAGGAATGAGCCTTCTCTCCACGTCTGGTTGAATCTCCAGAGAGCCCGGGTGGCCCAGGGTAGCCTGGAGGCAGTCGTCGCTAGGACAGAGCTGGGGAGGCGGGGAACGGAAGTGGCGGCACCTTGTAGCTCTGTTGGATGGAGGTTTGGACCCAGAGGTGGCGAGGCACTTGGGACAGCTGCTGTGTAATTAACTGGAGTGCAGGGGCCGGTGCTGCTGGCCTGGGAGCCCTGTGTCCTGCTCTGAGGGTGCCTGCAGCCCCAGAACTTCAGGAGCCCCTCAACACCCCTGCGGGCTCAGGGAAGCCTGAGTAGACAGAGAGCGAGCCCTTCCACCCGCTGGGTCGCTCCCCACATGGCCGCCCGGCCGGGGCTGGGCCCGACTGAAGCCAGGAGCTTCTCTCGGGTCTCCCGCGGCAGGCAGGGGCCCAAGCACTTGGGCCGCCCTTGGCTGCTTTCCCAGGCACACTGGCAGGGAGGTGGATGAGAAGTGGAGCAGCCGGGACCCGACCCAGGGCCCATCTGGGATGCTGGCGGCATAGGCAGTGGCTTCACCTGCTGCACAGCGCCGGCCCCTCATTCACCTTTTAACTTCCGTTTTCCAGGATTCGACGCAACCAACCACACCGTGGGTCCCCGGACCTTCTTTCTCAGGGAACCCGACCACGGGTTTGAGCCGTTCCCCATCGATGAGGACCAGGAGCAGAACGCGAGCGCGCTGGCTGAAGCCAGGCTGCACCCCGCCAACCACAGCCGCCCGCCGCCGCCGCCGCCGCCGGCCGTGTTCATCTCCCCGGAGGCCGCCGGGTACCTGAGCGGCCCCTGGCTGAGGCTGTTCATCCCCGCGGTCTACACGGGCGTCCTCGTGGTCAGCCTGCCCCTGAACATCATGGCCATAGCCGTGTTCCTCCTGCGGATGAAGGTCAAGAAGCCGGCCGTGGTGTACATGCTGCACCTGGCCACGGCCGACGTGCTGTTCGCGGCCGTGCTGCCCTTCAAGGTCAGCTACTACTACTCCGGCAGCGACTGGCGGTTCGGCTCGGGGACGTGCCGCCTCGTCACCGCGGCCTTCTACTGCAACATGTACGCCTCCGTCCTGCTCATGACGGCCATCAGCGTGGACCGCTTCCTGGCCGTGCTCTACCCCATGCGGTCCCTGGCCTGGCGAACGCTGGGCAGGGCCTCCTTCGCCTGCCTGGCCATCTGGGCCACGGCCCTGGCCGGCGTGGTGCCGCTGCTCCTGCAGGAGCAGGCGGTCTGGGTCCCCGGGCTCAACGTCACCACGTGCCACGACGTGCTCAGCCAGGGGCTGCTCGAGGGCTTCTACGCCCACTACTTCTCCACCTTCTCGGCCGTCTTCTTCTTCGTGCCGCTGCTCGTGTCCGCCGCCTGCTACGTGTCCATCATCCGCTGCCTCGGCTCCTCCGCCGTGGCCAACCGCGGCAGGAAGTCCCGGGCACTGCTGCTGTCCGCCGCCGTCTTCTGCATCTTCCTGCTCTGCTTCGGACCCACCAACGTGCTCCTGGTGGCGCACTACGCCTCCCTGTCCCGCGAGCCCGCCTCCGAGGCCGCCTACTTCGCCTACCTGCTGTGCGTGTGCGTGAGCAGCGTGAGCTGCTGCCTGGACCCGCTGGTCTACTACTACGCGTCGTCCGAGTGCCAGCGGCAGCTGCGCGCCCTGCTGTGCTGCAGAGAGCACGCCGACGGTGCCAGCTACAACAGCAGCGGGCAGCTGGTGCCCAGCAGAGGGGACACCTGCTCCAGCCATCTGGCCCACAGCGTCTACAAGAAGCTGCTCACCTAGCCCGGGCTGCTGGTCGCTGACGGGGAGGACGCGCGGGGCGTGGGCGAGCTGCGGACTCGCTAGTCACCTCCAGGACACACGCGTCAGCACGAGCGAGCTCCCCCAGCCGGGCGGCCCCAGGGGCTGTGTGTGGCCAGCATCACTTTCCCAACACGCCAGTGCACTTGCTCTGTGTGTGTGTGCACGCTCGTTCTGATTGCCGTGTGTGTGTGTGCACACACTCGTTCTGCTTACCCTGTGTGTGTGTGTGGTGCGTGTGCACACGCTCGTTCTTGCCCTGTGTGTCCGTGCGTGCACACACTCGTTCTGCTTACCCTGTGTGTGTGTGGTGCGTGTGCACACGCTCGTTCTTGCCCTGTGTGTCCGTGCGTGCACACACTCGTTCTGCTTACCCTGTGTGTGTGTGGTGTGCGTGTGCACACGCTCGTTCTTGCCCTGTGTGTCCGTGCGTGCACACACTCATTCTGCTTACCCTGTGTGTGTGTGGTGCGTGTGCACACGCTCGTTCTTGCCCTGTGTGTCCGTGTGCCTGGTGGGTGCCGTTCGGCCCCGACCTGGGAGGACGTCCACGCACAGGGAGGGCTCCCTCGGCTTGTGCGGATGGGTGTGTTGAGGTAGTTCCGCAGCGGGTGAAGTTGTGGAGGGATGAGGCTCTGTGCGCAGGAGGAGGACGGCGTTCGCCTTGTAAGCACTTGGAATTCTTAACACTGACAAGAACCCTGTCTGGGCGTGAACCTCTCTGCTGTTCTGTGCGCGTGTGTGTCAGGATGGAGCCTGGGTCCCAGTGGTGGCCACGGCCAGCACGCAGAGCAGCCAGCCCTGGAGGAGGTCCCCACACTGCAAACACGCGCAGCTGGATTGGCCAGGAGCCTCCCAGAGAGCAGTGAGGCCGAGACCCCATCCCTCGCTCCCCCTGGGGCCCCGAGGGTTGTGATGTGTGTGCTGTGCAGGGGGTATGGTGCAGGTGCCACGTATGTGCTGTGTGTGAAGAGCGTGGTGCGGTGCCGTGCGGATGCCGTGCGTGTGCCGTGTGTGAAGAGCATGGTGTGGTGCCGTGCGGGTGCCATGTGCGGAGCGGCGTGGTGCGGTGCCGTGCGTGTGCCGTGTGCGGAGCGGCGTGGTGCGGTGCCGTGCGGGTGCAGCACAGAACGGGCGTTTCCAGCGGCGGTCACCGAGAAGTGGCCGAGGAACGTGGGGCGGGTGGGCGCTGCCCGGCCGGCGGAGCCGCGCCGTGGGGCCCCGGGCTCTGCGGGCGGAGGACGTGACCCTGAGCGGTTCTGACCCCGACATGAGCGGCTGTGGAGTCCTCCCGAGTCTGACTGCGTTGTCTTTGTTTCCTCACGGCAAACGGGGACATTTAAACCAGAACGGGAAGCCGCGGGGCCAGGGCTTGGCTGTGTGAGAGCAGATGCTCGGGCGCCGCGCAGTGACGTCGCACACGGCGTGGAGACCCCGTGCTCCTGCCGTGCGTGGGGAGCGGGGTGAGGAGCGGGGTCGCCTGGCCGGCAGCACCAGGTTCCACCCGCAGAGCTGGGGGCAGGGAGGCCCCGGGGAGGCGCAGTGGGGCAGCCGGCCCCGCCCTCGGCTGCTGTCCTAGCACAGAGTCCAGAGGCCACCGTCACCCTCGCCAGCAGAGGCCAGCTTCCTGGGCGGGTCCGCGGCGTGGGGGATGGGCGCTGCTGTCCCTGCCGGTCACCCCGGTGTCGCCCCCTCCCGAGTGCAGGCCCCTTGGGCGGCAGGTGCGGCTGCCTCTCTGTCCCTCTGAGCCTCCCAACCTCCCCCACCCAAAGCGAGAGCTCGCGTTCCCTCCACCCCCACCCACCAGGCAATGGCGGGCCCTGGAGGGGAGGGGCCGAGGCGGGAGCTGCGCGGTGAGCAGGGGTCGCAGGTGCGCCTGGCTTCAGCGCCGCCCCCGCACGGGCCGCGCCGCCTCGCCCCTCGCCTCCTCCGCGCCCACTGCCCCGATCCGACGGGACTGCGAGCCCCGAAACCGTGAGCCAGGACGAACCCCCTCGCCCCGTGGGTGGCGTCTCGCAGGTGCTGGTCCCGGGGAGGTGAAGCTCGGGCAGCCGGGGAGGGGGAAAAGCAAAATCCTCCCGCGCCACCGAGTTGAACACAGCTGTGGGCCGAGGGCTGTGGGCGCCGGGGGAAGTCCCCCGAGGACGTGGGACCGGGGTCTGCGGAGCGGGGTGGGCCTGGCCCAGCAGAGGGGCCCTCCCCTCCCCAGGGAGCTTGGCACCCAGCCGCTGTTCTTTTGCACAACTGGCTTGCGCTCCGAACTCACACTTGTTTGTTTCCAAATCGCCCGTTTAAGGAAATGGAACACTGGGCTCTTGAACATGGGCTGGAAGATGTTAGGCCACACTCGCCAGCTGCGGCACATCTCGCGGGAGGTCTGGGGTCCAGGGAAGGGGTCGGGGAGACAAGCGGGGGGAACACCCTGTCCACAGGTGCCGTGGGGGAGCCCGGGGAGAGACGGGGGCGGCTGAGGGAGACGTCCTGGTGCAGCCGCTGTGCCGTGTGGCTGTGCCTTAAGCCCCTGGGCCCGGTGTGCAGGGCGGGGCGAGCTGTGAGGTGCGGCGGTGACCCCCTGTGAGTGCCCGCCCGTGGCCAGTTCAGGCTCTGACCGTTCCCAAGCACGGAGGTCCTTGCTGCATCTACCCAGGCCCATGGCGTCCCCAGATGGCCTGGTCGGGTGTCCTGGGGTGGCTGGCGGGCGGGGTCTCCCGGCCTCGCTAAGTTGGAGAAGGCGGAGGCACAGGTGCCGACTGTGTTGGGTGAACACAGCTCCCAGCTGCGGGCCGCCCCATGGAGTCTCCAGCTGCCCCACGGCGGGGGCATCCGTGTCTGGAAACTGAAGTGAGCAGGTGCCGTGTGGCCCACAGGTTGGGAAGCTGTCATGAAGTCTGGTTTTCAGGCAATCACTGTGTGACACGAGGAGGGGGATTCCTGCAGAGCGCGGTCTCAGCCCGGCAGGCTGGGGGCAGGCTGGTTCCCAGCAGAGTCTCCCCAGGGTGGTCTTCCTGCCCAGTGGAGATCCGGCTCTGGGCTTGTCATCACGGAGACCACGGACTCTGCTGATCTGGAAACGGACGGAAAGCCAGGGGCCACACTGAGCAGGGCCTTGGAATTCAGATTTCACGGCAGGTGCGCCTCCCACCCTGTGGCTGTGTGGTTATCGCTGCAGGAAGTGACTCAGGAGCCCGGGAGAGGTCGGCTCCGAAGGCAGGTGGGGCCCGTGGCCGGGCTGCCGTCCGGCCGTCTTAGCACCGCGCCGCTGGCTGTGTGCTGAGCTGCCGCCCGACACGTCCAGGGCGGGAGGACACCCTGCAGAGCTGCGCCCACGGCACGAGCACACGTGTGCCTTGGCTCCTCCTTCTGAGGTAGTGGCCAGGAAAACAGAAGGGAAACGCCCATGGAGGACGCGGTGTGCGGGGGCCCGGAGTCCGCAGCCCTGGGATTTGGCCGAACCCCCAGGCCTGTGCCCAGCCCCGCCGCAGGCTGCCGGCAGCTGAACAAGGCCCACGCCGGCCCCTCGCGCAGCCCCTGCTGAGAGCCATGGGCCCGGGCAGGGAGGGTGCGATGGAGCGCAGGGCCCACACGGTGGCCCGAGGTCGCTGTGCCTCCAGTCCACGCAGCGCAGGCGGCCCGGGCATGGGCTTGGTTTGGCTGCCGGCCCAGGTGGCTCGGTGAGTCCAGCAGCTCCCCGGGGGCTGTGGGCGCAGTGGCCCTTGGGCCTCCCCGGGGTCAGGGCCCTCGGGCCTCTCCTGAGGCAGATTGGCGGCCCGCGAGGTGAGCTGAAGTCCTCGTGTCCTTGGCAGGCTCTGGGCGGCCGCGTTGCTGTCGGGAAATCCGGGCGTTTCCAGCGTGCTGGTGGCGTGGCGCAGTCAGGATTTGCCGTGGGGGCAGCGGCCTGCTGTCTGCCCCACCCCCCGCCGGGGTGAACACAGCTTGAACAGCCGTGAGCCCCTCCAGAAGCCTTGGCACAGCCCCCTGGGGGGTTTCAGCGGCGACCCTGTGGGTTAGAAGACAGCACCGGACCGGGAGTGGAGGAGGATGTGTGTTGTCCAGGCCTGGCTCAAGTGTGGTGAGCACAGGGCCTGGAGGTGGCTGGCGTGGAGCTGAGTGACCGCAGGCCCTGGTGCTGGTTAGCATGGAGCTAAGTGACCACAGGTGCAGGGGCTGGCTGACCTGGAACTGAGTGACCACAGGTGCTGGGTGACCACAGGCCCTGGCGCTGGTTCATAGGGGGCTGGGTGACCTCAGGTGCGGGTTCACGGGGGGCTGGGTGACCTCAGGTGCTGGTTCACGGGGGGCTGGGTAACCTCAGGTGCGGGTTCATGGGGGGCTGGGTGACCTCAGGCCCTGGTGCTGGTTCACGGGGGGCTGGGTGACCTCAGGTGCGGGTTCACGGGGGGCTGGGTGACCTCAGGTGCGGGTTCACGGGGGGCTGGGTGACCACAGGTGCGGGTTCAGGGGGGCTGGGTGACCTCAGGCCCTGGTGTGGGTTCATGGGGGCTGGGTGACCTCAGGTGCAGGTTCACGGGGGGCTGGGTGACCTCAGGTGCGGGTTCACGGGGGGCTGGGTGACCACAGGTGCGGGTTCAGGGGGGCTGGGTGACCTCAGGCCCTGGTGTGGGTTCATGGGGGCTGGGTGACCTCAGGTGCGGGTTCACGGGGGGCTGGGTGACCTCAGGTGCTGGTTCACGGGGGGCTGGGTAACCTCAGGTGCGGGTTCATGGGGGGCTGGGTGACCTCAGGCCCTGGTGCTGGTTCACGGGGGGCTGGGTGACCTCAGGTGCGGGTTCACGGGGGGCTGGGTGACCTCAGGTGCGGGTTCACGGGGGGCTGGGTGACCACAGGTGCGGGTTCAGGGGGGCTGGGTGACCTCAGGCCCTGGTGTGGGTTCATGGGGGCTGGGTGACCTCAGGTGCAGGTTCACGGGGGGCTGGGTGACCTCAGGTGCGGGTTCACGGGGGGCTGGGTGACCTCAGGCCCTGGTGCGGGTTCATGGGGGCTGGGTGACCTCAGGTGCGGGTTCACGGGGGGCTGGGTGACCTCAGGCCCTGGTGCGGGTTCACGGGGGGCTGGGTGACCTCAGGCCCTGGTGCAGGTTCATGGGGGCTGGTGACCTCAGGCCCTGGTGCGGGTTCACGCGGAGAACTCGCCGGCCCCGAGGCTGCTGAGTCGGCCGTGAGTCACCGTCAGGGGTCCGTGACACCACGTCTCCTGGGGAAAGCAAAGACTTTGGAAGTCAGCGCAGGAGCAGAGACTTGGGAAAGTTCAGGGAAAAGCAGAGTTCAGAGTGAGCGTGTCTTGGTGAAAAAGAGCTAAAGTCTGCTGGCTTTGTCCCCACACGTTTTTCATCAACCTTGCGAGCACCTCCGTGCCTGACTTGGAAGACGCTTCGCACCAGAGTAAACCTCTCGTAGCTCTGTTTTCCGTGCGCTTTGTGAAGGACTCCTGCGCGTGGCATGTCCGTGCCCCGGCTGAATCCCCAACCCTGGGGGCCCCCGCAAGAGGTGAGACAGCGACTGAGGGGCGCAGGGACACGTCACCTGTGGTGCTGCCCGCGGAGGCCTTGCCCTCGGGCGGCCACACAGCTGCCGCGTGCAGCAGGAACCCCGGCTCCTCCCGTGGCTGTCGGCAGCTCACCAGCAAGTGCCGGGGAAGCGAGGAGAGACGTGGCGGGGTGGGCAGTGCGGGAGGACACGCTTTAGCAAGCTGACACAACGTCATCGCTGTTAGAAACATTCGGAACTTCGGATCTCATGTACAGATTCTGGGAGCCTGGCCTTAGCTAAATAATAACAATAAAAGAGCCTTGGATGCAAGCAGGCGTCGCAGCCTCATTTGCACGTTAGCACAGGAGCAGAGTTCTCGCAGCTGCGTCCTCCGGCCGACTTCTCCCCCGGCGGCAGGCCTCTTGGAAGTGGTGTGTTACGTGTGCGCGATGCAGAGAGACGTGCTCGTGCGATTTCACTTCAGGACAAAGATTTATTTGAAAGGCAGAGTTACAGAGAGAGGGGGAGAGACATTGATCTGCCTGCTGGTTCACTCCCCGAAAGACCCCAACAGCCAGGGCCGGGCCAGCCTGGAGCCAGGAGCCTGGAGTTTCATCCAGGTCTCCCGTGTGGATACAGGGGGCCAAGCATGTGGGCCATCTGCTGCTGCTTTCCCAGGCACGTTTGCAGGGAGCTAAATGGGAAGTGGAGCAACTGAGACTCGAACCCGCGCCCATACAGGATGCCCGCATCACAGGTAGCAGCTTAACCCACTGTGCCACAGCACTGGCCTCGTACTGTTTAATTTTGTAAAAGGCTGGGACCGGCACTGTGACGCAGCGGGTTAACACCCTGGCTTGGAGCGCCGGCATCCCATATGGGCACCAGTTTAAGACCCAGCAGCTCCACTTCCGATCCAGCTCTCTGCTGTGGCCTGGGAAAGCAGTGGAGGATGGCCCAAGTCCTTGGACGCCTGCACCCGTGTGGGAGACCCAGAGGAAGCTCCTGGCTCCTGGCTTGGGATCGGCGCAGCTCTGCCCCGTTGCGGCCAACTGGGGAGTGAACCATCAGATGGAAGACCTCTCTCTCCCTCTCTCTCTTTCTCCCCCTCCCTGCCTTCCTCCCTCCCTCCCTCTCCTCTCTCTGTGTAACTCTGACTTTCAAATAAATAATCTTTTTTAAAAAAAAGGGCTGAGGGTGGGCTCCTTCCCTAACAGAACGGTGGCCCGTGGAACAGGACACGGCACGCGGTGGGCAGGGCACCCTCTGAGTAGCGCCCGGCCCGTCAGGGTCTCGCACCAAGGACGAGTGCTTCCGTGCCAACATCCTCCCGCGGCCATCTGTGGGCCTTGGAATTCTCCGCGAGATTCTGACGCCAGGACGCGTGTGTGGGTCCCCAGCAGGGGCAGCACGCAGCACCCACAGCCGGGCCAGAAAGCCTGCTCCCTGGTTCCCCATGGAGGAGCAGGCATTGTGGTCCCCAAGCAAAACAGCTTCGTCAGGATGGAGCCACGGTGTAATTGTGCTAGTCCACTTAGAATGAGCGTGCGTGTCTGACCCACATTCTGTTACCCAGTGTTTGAAAAGCCAGATTAATTCTCCCACGGATTCAGTTTCGTTGGTATTTGTTTATTTGAAAGGCAGAGAGAGAGAGGACAGATGGACAGACAGAACGACGGGCAGCTCCATTTGCTGGCTCACAGCCCAAGTACCCAGGAGAGCCTGAGCGGCAGGGCCCCACTGCTTTGAGCCGGGGCCTGCTGTCTCCCGCCATGGCCTGCTGTCTCCCACTGTGGCCTGCTCTCTCCCACCGTGGCCTGCTCTCTCCGGCCGTGGCCTGCCGTGGCCTTCTCTTTCCCGCCCTGGCCTGCTGTCTCCCACCGTGGACTGCTGTCTCCCACCCTGGCCTGCTCTCTCCCGCCGTGGCCTGCTCTTTCCCGCCCTGGCCTGCTCTCTCCCACCGTGGCCTGCTCTCTCCCGCCGTGGCCTGCTCTCTCCCGCCCTGGCCTGCTGTCTCCCGCCGTGGCCTGCTGTCTCCCGCCGTGGCCTGCTCTCTCCCGCCGTGGCCTGCTGTCTCCCGCCGTGGCCTGCTGTCTCCCGCCGTGGCCTGCTCTCTCCCGCCGTGGCCTGCTGTCTCCCGCCGTGGCCTGCTGTCTCCCGCCGTGGCCTGCTCTCTCCCGCCCTGGCCTGCTGTCTCCCACCGTGGCCTGCTCTCTCCCGCCGTGGCCTGCTGTCTCCCGCCGTGGCCTGCCGTGGCCTGTTGTCTCCCGCCGTGGCCTGCCGTCTCCGGGTGCGCGCTAGCTGGAAGCCAGCACTGGAAGCAGAGCCAGCGCAGGCCTAGGCCTCCCCAGCAGCGCCCTCACCGCGTGCCCAGCGCCTGCTCCCAGAAGCACTTAGAAAACCACAAACAAAACCTGAGCCCTCAGTTCTTTCTCTTCTGCTTCTGTGGATGCAAACGCTGGGTGCTCACCTGCGCTGACTGCCGACGGCTGTAGATCAGGCGCTGTCTCCCTTGGTGAGGCGGAGTCGGGCACCCCAGGCCCGAGCGTGTGTGCAGGGCGGGCAGCTGGGGGCGCTGCCGGAACCTCTCGGCCGTGGCACCCTGTGCGGCTCGGCCCACAGAACCCTTCGAGCTGCTGTCGGCTCTGCAGATGGTCAGAGCTCTGGTCCGGGGCTGCCGCGGGGCTGGGGGAGCAGGCAGCACTCAGCACCCCAGAATGTCTGAGTGGACGCCCCCCAGCCCCGGGCCCCTCCTCGAGGCAGCCACGTGCGGCCCTGGGTTTGCTTCAGACACCTCAGGGCCGGGGAGAGGGTGCGGTGTTTGGTGTTTAAATTCTGTGTCTGGGTTTAAGAACCCCTTTGAGCTCTCCACCACTCCCCCCTCAGGACCGACCCAGGAAGTGTCACCGACCCGTCACAGGAGGTGTGGCCGCAGCGCGACCCCGTGTCTGAGTGACGGGCGCTTGGGCCCATGGCCCGTCCACGTGGGTCTTCGGGAGGACGGGACTGGTGAGGCCAGGTGCCGCCCAGTCTGGCTGCTCCCAGGAGAAGCGGTGAGCGGGCTCCAGGGGCCGCTGCGTTGAGCAGGCACAGCCGTAAAAACAAGGGCGTCAGGCAGGGACCGGGGCGGCGGTCAGGGCCTGCCTGGGCACCCTCACCCCACGTAGGAGCGCCTGGCCTCGGGTCTGGCTCCGCTTCCTGCCGACGTGCACCCCGCGAGGCACTGGTGATGCCAAGCCCCTGGGACCCTGCCACCCACGGCGGGGACCTGGGTGGGGCTCCCAGCTCCTGACTCGGCCCGGCCCAGTCCCTCGAGGAGTGAAGAGCAGGAGGAGGCTCAAACCTTCCACATGAAATGAGAGTAAACACCGTCTAAAAACGAGGCCGTCGGGAAAATCTGACGGGAGGGGCCCGGGGCTGGCGGCCTTGACGGAGGAGCTGTGGGCTGCACACTGGTGTCCCAGTTGTGAGACGGGCGGGGTCTATGGAAGACCTCCATAGAGAGAGGTGACAGAAAGACAAGTCCGTCGGCAGGTGCTGTGGAGTGAGGGATCGGACCGAGCCCCGCCAGTGGCCAGGGTGGGGGCGGCGTCGGCCGCTGGTCCTGCTCGAGAATCCAGGGTCTGCCAGAGCCTGGGAATGCCGCAGCTGCCAGGCGACCTCCCCAGGCTCCACGTGCTGCTCACCGTCAGGCCGATGCTGGCACGTGCTCGGGGCGCTGGCGAGGAGACAGTCGGGAATAAGAGGAAATGCGGGAGGAAATGTGTCCCACACCCAGCCCAGGCTGCAACCCCAAATCCCTGATGTTGCAGAGTCACGGCCCAGAACCCACGGAGGCAGGAGACCTCCAACATGGCTGCCGTGTCCCCACGACGGCCTGTCCCCTACTGGGTCATTACAGTGACGTCACCCTGAAGCCCCAACACTTCCAAGACGACCTACAAAGGCCAGAAACTGGGCCAACACCCGATGCCTACAGAGCCCACCCTTTTCTGGAAACCTCCACCCAGGGCACCGCCCCGTGGCTCTGGATCGCTTTGGGTGGCCCCGACCCTCGCGTGCCTCTCACTGCAGAGCCTTCCACGTTCCCTCCTGCGCGTGTGACTTCGGCTCTGCTCATCGTCTTGCTCCTCGGCTAATCTTTACCCACGTCTCATGGTTGGATTCTTTGCTGTGTCAGATAGGGACCTGGACCCCTCGCCCCCCAACAAGCAGGACCCCTGGCCACGTGCCGCACCGCAGCCTGGTGCCGCTGGTGACACGGGCCATCCAGATGCAGGGTGTGGAAAGCCCGCGAAGGGATCGTCGGCGTCACCGGCAAAGCCAGGGCTGTGGGGGTGATGAGGAAGTGGGGCTGTCACCGAAACCCAGCCCACATGTCACGGAACGCTTTGTGGTGACGCACAGCCCTTCACCGTCGTGCCCTTAGGGAAACGAGGCCATGCTTCCTGGAGGTTTCTTAGTTAAGTCTGTTTGGCGTCAACAGAGGGACGTGGAGACGTCTCAACCCTGAGTCCAGGCGGCTCGGCCTCCCCTGCCGCCTGTGCCATGAGAAAAGCTGAATCCCAACCTGTGCCCCCCGGGGGGAGACCAGGGATTGGGTGCAGGGTGCCCATGCCCACTGTGAGACCTGGGATCCTGTGCAGTGTGCGCCCCCACCCCTGGGGAGACCTGGGGTCCCGTGCAGCATGCATCTCCACCTCGGGGGAGACCTAGGGTCCGTGCAGTGTGTACCCCCCACCCCCGGGGGAGATCTGGGATCCTGTGCAGGGTGTACCCCCCACTCTGGGGGAGACCTGGGGTCCCATGCAGTGTGTACCCCCCACCCCCGGGGAAGACCTGGGGTCCTGTGCAGGGTGCACTCCCTCACACCTGGGGAGACCTGGGATTGGGTGCAAGGTGCCCCCCACCCACTGGGAGACCTGGGGTCCCATGCAGGGTGACCCCCACCCTGGGAGACCTGGGGTCAGGTGCAGGGTGCCCCCCACCATGAGACCTGGGGTCCTGTGCAGCGTGTGCCCCCCGGGGGCAGACCTGGGGTCCCGTGCAGTGTGCACCCCCACCCCTGGGGAGACCTGGGGTCCCGTGCAGTGTGTACCCCCCACCCCCGGGGGAGACCTGGGGTCCTGTGCAGTGTGTACCCCCCACCCCCGGGGGAGACCTGGGGTCCCATGCAGGGTGACCCCCACCCTGGGAGACCTGGGGTCAGGTGCAGGGTGCCCCCCACCATGAGACCTGGGGTCCTGTGCAGCATGTGCCCCCCCGGGGGCAGACCTGGGGTCCCGTGCAGTGTGCACCCCCACCCCTGGGGAGACCTGGGGTCCCGTGCAGTGTGTGCCCCCACCCTGGGGGTGAGCAGCATGTTTTTGGAGATGGCTGAGTTCTGAGTGAGGTCTGGCTTTGTGAAACCAGAAGAGCTGTGCTCTCGTCTCCATAGCTAAGAACGGCCCTGACGCAGCCTCTGCTGCCCACGGAGCTTCGCCGCCGCTGGGCTCTGCTGGTTTCCATAAACTCGTTTCCGAAGACAGCGCTGCATCAGCTGCTATCCACAGCCTCATCCCCATCTAACAACACAGAAATGACCTTTAGAGTTTGCAGGAACGTCCACACCATGTGGGACTGTCTAGACACCGAACAGTGAACCAGCAGTGACCCGTGCCCCCAGATACAGAGCACACACTGTGGCCTCCGTGTATAGGAGATCTGGAGAACGCAGAGCCATCTGTACTGACAGAGCCACGGGAGGCTGCCTGGGGTGGGGTCCGGGGGAGAGCGGGGCCCCAGGGGTCAGCAGGCGGTGCCGGCGACGTCGCGTCTGCTGGTGATGGGGATGTGCACGTTTGTCACGGGACGTAAGAGAGCTGTAAGAGCTGTAAGAGAGCATCACCAGTCACCGGGAAGCACATGAACGCCCCCTTCGGGTCCACGGCACGCGGGAGTCGCAGGTGTTAGCCGCATGTGGCGCTGCTGGGAGTCCTGCGCGTGCTTCCCGGGGACGTGACGCGGTGCACCTGCTGTTGCAATCAGCAGGAGGCTCTCTAAACACTTAGCTACTGCCTGTCCCGGCCATTGCACTCCGGGACTGGAGAGTGGAGGCAGGGCTCAGCTGGCCTCTGCATTCATGAGAACATCATTCACTCCGGGCCCAGGACGTGCAGCGTGGGCAGCGGGACGCCACGCACTCTAGGAGGGAATGACGCCCGACCCCGGCCGCAGACACGAAGGGACGTGGCACAGCGCCCCCTGTGCAGGGTACGCCGCGTGGTGAGGTTCACAGACAGGAAGTGCCGGAGTGGTGGCCAGAGGCTGGGGTGGGGGACGTGCTGGAGATGGACAGCAGGGGGGCTGAGCAGGAGCGTCAGTGACTATAGGCCACTGACCCCCACCTTGACAGTGAGCAGGGAGGGAGGGAAAGGTGCCAACCACAGCCGAGGCCCTTGACGTCAGAGTCCGGCACCCCTTCCTCTCCGTCCGCAGCTCTGCCCAGGCCACCTCCAGGGAAGCGGCGGCGATGCCCTCCGCTAAGCCCAGTGCGCCCTGCGTTCCCAGAACATTCGCGACCGCCTCGCCGCCACTGCTTCCGTGGTCACCATCCCCACCCGCCTCGCCGTCCACCTGCCTGCCATCCAGCTGCCCGCGCAGCCGTCGGGTGTGGCAGGAGACAGGTGCTCCGCAGGCGGACGGGTCCCCAGGTGACCGCAGAGCGGGACCGGGCCGTCCCAGGGCGGGCGAGGCCGTGGGGGTGCAGGAAGAGCACACAAGGCCCCCCCTCCCCGCCGCCCAGGGGCGGTCCTCGCGCCGACTCAGGGCGGCCTCTGCCGCGTGGACCTCGCGCGCCGGAAGCAGGCGTGTCCTCGGCGCTGCCCGCCCTGGGCCTGCGCGGCCTCCTCCCGCGGTCCTGCCCCGCGGGCCTCACGCGGAACTCTGGGCCTGCCCCGCGCTGGGCGAGCAGAGCAGAGCCCCTGTGCCCCGCACCTGTCGCTGCTGGGGACGAGGCTGCCCATGAGCCTGGAGACAAGGTAGGACAGCAAGTGCGGGCCCTGGCGCCCTGGGCGCGCAGCGAGGCGGCAGGTGGGACGCCAGCCGTTTCTTCCGAGGATGGGGGTCTTTTTGCATGGCCGCAGCGGGGTTTTCCGGAGTGGAGGACCCCCCCTGGCCCCACTGTTCTGGTCATGCGTCGAGCACGGCTGGGAAGCGCGCCGGACACGGCCAGGCCTCTGCCCAGGGCTCGCTGGGAGCTCGGATCCCGCGCTGCGAGGGAGGGGCTCGGGTACGCGGCTGCAGGCGGGGACTGGGCTCTGGCTGCTCTGGGACTGTCCTTTGTGGTCCGGTGACGAGTGAGAAAGACTTGCACAGGTCAGGCTGCAGGGTGGGATGAGGCCGGCTCCTGGGAAGGCCACGCTGGCCGCTCCTGTGCGATAGAAAGAAACTGAGGGAGACCGGGGAGGTTCCAGGCAGGGCGCCGTGAGCACCAGGGTCAGCTCCAGCCACCGGCTGGGCGAGTGTACTCTCCGGGAGTGCAGCGAGGTGGGCTCAGCCTCAGGCCAGCGCCCACCACCAGGTTCCCCCAGGAGCCGGCATGGGCAGACCACCAGGGGGTGGGGGAGGGAGGGGACCAGCATTCCTGCCCCATGGCCCCAAGGGTGCCGCGGCTTAGAGTTTCTGTCCCCCGGGGAGCGTGTCTGGGGATTCTCAGCCGCACCCAGGGAGCCATGGTCTGTCCTTGTTCCACCAGCACGGCCGTGAGGAGAGCAATCTTTGTGCTCAGTGACCTCAGGGCTCATCAGACTGTGCCACAGCACAGCATAGGGAAAGACCTGGGGTGGGCGGGGTGCCGTCCAGTGGGAGTCGTGTGGCCGCAGCGTGGCCAGCACCACCATGGGACAGCTTCTCCAGGCTAACCGTCGGGCAGTCCTCGGCGGTTCTGTTCTTAGCCCTGGTATCCGAGGCGAAGGGTCAGTTTTTAATAAGAGAAGGCGGCCCTGGACCCCTGAGGGTGGCCGAGTCACAACTGAGCGCGGAGTACGGGCATCACTGTTTGTATGTTATTGTAGTTTCTGTTTGAAGGGCAGAATTTCAAGGAGAGGGAGAGACAGAGAGAGAGAGACAGAGAGATTGTCCATCCACTGGTTCACTCACCAAATGGCCGGAGCTGGGCCGATCTGAAGCCGGGAGCCAGGAGCTCCATCCCTGTCTCCCACGTGGGTGCAGGGGCCCAGGCACTCGGCCATCCTCCGCTGCCTTCCCAGGTGCACTAGCAGGGAGCTGAATCAGAAGCCGAGCAGCTGAAACTCTTAGAGAACCCTGGGGTGGGAATGCTCCGGGTTCAAACGGGCACAGCGGAGGACTGAGAGCCGTTCATTAACACCGGCGGGCTCAGCTGGTCTCGCTCCCGAGAACAGCGTCCGTCCCCTCTCTCACAATATTTGTAGGTCCTCGGCATCACACGCTGGCTGGCACAGCACTGGTGGGTTTGCACTGCAGCCTGCGTGGCTGAGGACCACACTTCCCGTGGCGGGGGGGTTCGGTGTGTTTGTAAAAGCGATGCCTGGGGCAGATCATCGGACAGATTTACGACTGGCGTTGCAGAAGGCGAGCTTCGGACACCTCCCTCCCTGGACAATGTAGCCGCGCACAGCCGCTTCTCAAGGTTGGTGCCGGGGGCCCCCTTCCTTCCTTTGTCTCTGGTTGTGAACATATTTCCTCTCCAGGACTCAAACCCCGGCTCCAGTGTAGGCTGCTCTGTCATGGGTGGTGGCTCCATCGCCGTGTAGGAGTGCGGCTTGGTCAGAGGTGTGGAGTGTGGGTGCGGCTCCCACAGTGGCCTGGAGCTGCGCGTTTACAGGTAGTTCCCAGGCTGGACGAACCCAGAGACGCGGCACGGGGCTGGTGTCTGGGGCGCTGGAAACATTCCGGAATCAGTCAGGAATCCAGGGAAAACCGCGGCACTGTGGGCTTCGCGGCAGTGGACTGCGCGTTCTGTGAAGTTTATCTTGATGAACACCAAGGCTCAGAAACCCGGAGTTGCCCCAGGGGCCCAGCCCTCCCCGGCGGCTGGGCTGTCCTGGCGTGAGCGTGCCCGGGCCCTGTTTGTCTCAGGTCGCAGGACCTGGCTTTTACTTTAGTCTTTCACTTCAGCCCCTCCGGGAAACCCCACCCCGGTGAGGCCCGGAGCGCGCAGGTGCTGGCCTGAGAGGGGGTGTGGCGGGGCTGGCTGCATGGTGGACTCGCTCCTGGGGGTGCTCCCCGGCCACCGAGGGCTGTGGGAGGGCTGGCAGTGAACGGTGACCCCCACCCCGCGTTCATCCATGCAGGGCCCTCGGGCAGGGCTGACCGCTGTGCCGAGCGCCACCCCTGCCCGTATTCTGATCAGGTTGTTCGTTTTCTAAGTGCTGCGCTCAGGGCCTCCGAGCATCTTGTATGACTGCTTATCAAGTGCGCGAGGCAGTGCAGGTAGCCTCCGTTCTGTGGTTCTGCGCTCTGTGTTCCTGTGCCCTGCAGGAGGTTTCTGCTTGGATGCCGTCTCCTCGGCCGCCTTTGCTTCGGAGCCCGCGTCCAGCAAGCGCCGCCCAGAACGGCCCGCGGGGCTCTCGAGGTTTGCTTCCCAAGCCTCGCGGTCCAGCCCCGTCTTGAGCTGAGTTTGGTTGTGGTGCCAGCTACGGGTGTACGGAAGAGACTGCTCTTCCATCGTGTGCGGCCGGCATCCTTGGCAGAGGCCACGGGCGTGGATGCGTGGGTCTGCTTCCGTGGGCTCTGCCCTCACCCCTGCTCTGTGTCTGCTCTCAGCCCAGTGCTGCCCTGGGCCCTGCTCTGTCTGCTCTCAGCCCAGTGCTGCCCTCCCCCTGCTCTGTCTGCTCTCAGCCCAGTGCTGCCCTGGGCCCTGCTCTCTCTGCTCTCAGCCCAGTGCTGCCCTCCCCCTGCTCTGTGTCTGCTCTCAGCCCAGTGCTGCCCTCCCCCTGCTCTGTGTCTGCTCTCAGCCCAGTGCTGCCCTCCCCCTGCTCTGTCTGCTCTCAGCCCAGTGCTGCCCTCACCCCTGCTCTGTGTCTGCTCTCAGCCCAGTGCTGCCCTCACCCCTGCTCTGTCTGCTCTCAGCCCAGTGCTGCCCTCGCCCCTGCTCTGTCTGCTCTCAGCCCAGTGCTGCCCTCGCCCCTGATCTGTCTGCTCTCAGCCCAGTGCTGCCCTCACCCCTGCTCTGTCTGCTCTCAGCCCAGTGCTGCCCTCGCCCCTGCTCTGTCTGCTCTCAGCCCAGTGCTGCCCTCCCCCTGCTCTGTCTGCTCTCAGCCCAGTGCTGCCCTCCCCCTGCTCTGTCTGCTCTCAGCCCAGTGCTTTCCTCGCCCCTGGTCTGTGTTCTCAGCCCAGTGCTGCCCTCACCCCCGCTCTGTTCTCAGCCCAGTGCTGCCCTCGCCCCTGCTCTGTGTCTGCTCTCAGCCCAGTGCTGCCCTCACCCCTGCTCTGTGTCTGCTCTCAGCCCAGTGCTGCCCTCACCCCTGCTCTGTGTCTGCTCTCAGCCCAGTGCTGCCCTGGGCTGTGCCGGTTCCGACGCTTCGCCGTGGCTTTGAGAGCAGGCTGCGGAGCCTCCGCGTTGCTGCCTGTGCTCAAGCTTGCTCTGACTTTCAGTGATTTTTGTGGTCCCGTACGAGCCTTAGAGTTGTCTTTCCTGTCTGTGAAGATGTTGTTGGACTTCTGGTGGACCGCACTGACTCTGTAGCTTGTCGGGCGCTGTGGCCAGGTAGACAGTGTTAACACGCCAGCGCACGGGCCTGGGCTGTCTCCCCATGGATCTGTCCTCCGCAGCTTCTCCCACCAGTGTTCCACAGTCTTCTGTGTGCACATCTTCTTTTAGAGGTTTACTTATTTATTTGAAAAGCAGAGTTACAGAGAGGCAGAGAGCGAGAGGTCTTCCACCTGCTGGTTCACTCCCCAAATGGCCACAGCGGCCAGAGCTGAGCCAATCCAAAGCCAGGAGCCTGGAGCTTCCTCCGGGTCTCCCACGTGGGTGTGGGGGCCCACATACTTGGGCCATCCTCTGCTGCTTTCCCAGGTGCATTAGTGAGCCGGACTGGAAGTGGAGCAGCCGGGACTCAAACCCGTGCCCCATGGGATGCCGGCACCAGAGGTGGTGGCGTCACCTGCTGTGCCACAGCTCCGGCCCCGTGTATACATCTTTACATCCTTGATTAAATGTGTTCCTAACCTTTTTTTGGCTTGTTCAGTTATTAACGTGGAAGCACAGCTGATGGGTACTCTTGTTTTGTATCCTGCGGCTTTATGACTCTGTGACGTCTGGGGTTCCAGGGGTTTCCATATGTGTGAGCGTGGCGTCGGCGGACAGGAACAACCTCCCTTCCGTGCTGGCCCGGGGCCTTCCATTTCTTCCTCCTGCCTGCTGGCTCTGGCAGAGCCCCCAGCCCTCGATCAGGTGGCGGGTGCGGGCGTCCTCGTGTCTCTGACTCAGCTTGTCCCCACTGAGTCACGTCTGGGCTGGGGACTTGTCATTGTGGCCTCTATCGTGTTGAGGGAAAGCCACCACTCGGGACCCCCAGGTGCCGGTTTGAGTCCTGGCTACTCCACTTTGATCCGGTTTCCTACAGATGCCCCTGGGAGGCAGCAGGTAACGGCGCAAGAGCTTGTGTCCCTGCCACCATCGTGGGTTCTGGGCGCCTGGCCTCAGCCAGGCACCTGGGGAGGGAACCAGCAGATGGAAGACCTCTGTGTCTCTTTTTAAAGTGCATTCTTTTAATGCCTGTTTGAGAAGATGCTGAATTTCTTCAGAAGGTGTGCAGGTTGACCGTCTGGAAGCTGTGTTGCTCTTCATGGCGGCTTCGTCAGGATACCCCACCCCCACCCCGCGGCCACCGCTGTGCTGCATCCGGTGACTTTTCCCGTGCCCTGCTCCTCCCTTGCTCTCACCCCCAAGGGGCTTGCTCACTGTGCTGCACGCAAACAAGGTAACCCCTACCCTCCACAGAAAGCCCACCGGGGAGGGGACCGGACCAGGGGGAGGGGACCTGAGGTCCACCGCTGCTCCCCGTGTGCCGGGGCTGGCGTTGGCGTGTCCCCACGGAGCGTCTCACTCCCACTGCTCCCCGTGTGCAGGTGCTGGCGTCTCTGCAGCCCGGCGTGCTCGGCTGGA